>NC_082344.1:71565790-71875433 GCF_027477595.1 Haemorhous mexicanus | reverse complement strand
AACACTCCCAAACACAGCAGGCAGTGGCAGCCTCCTAAACTGTGCTGTACCCTGGTCATGCACTTAAAATCCAGAAAACAGAGTTTTAGAGTCATTCTGCTCTGAAAAGTGATTATATGTAAGGTTGTAGACTTCCCCATTTGTCTGCTCACATTTCCTACAGAAATATCTTGATGTGGCCAAACCCCTGTGTCTGGGGGTGCTAAGTTTGCCCTGTCTACACTAATTAACCTCACCAGTCAGTTATCCCATCACCAGCACTCCTCTGGTCTATGCCCAGTAGGGCTGCACACAATCACTTCTAAAAGTGCTACTGGAAACTTGCAGGGGGAGGGAAAAAAAAAATTTTACTGACAGCACTAGGTCCATGATGCTGTTATAATAAAATAGGACTAAAGCAATCTAACAGAACCATGTGCAAAGTAAAATCTTTATTTAATTTTCACACCAAGAATAGATTTTGTTGTCAGCCACCTGGTAGTTGACTTGATTTTTTTTTTCACTTTGTAACAGGAAAAGTAATTTGATAAATTGAGAAACAACTTCTGACAAAGAAGGGTGGAACTGCCCTTCCCTTTCCCTCTCCCTGTGAGAAGCAAAGAGTTGTTGACACCAGTTCACAGTGGCTCTTAACCATTCCCACTCTGAAAAGAGAGACACTCAAGTCTTATATGATATTTCCAAATATATGCAATTAACTTTCTCATAGCAGCTTAAAGCTTCACACAAAGCAGTGAAAACACAGATGATTTCAAAACAAATTGATCTTACTGTGTGGTTCAATTGTTGACATGACTTCCTTTTCAGATATCACCAGCTGGCAGAAGTGGTCTCCAATGTTGGCCAGGATGTACTTTGCTGTGTCCAGATCTAGACCCACAACATTTTTGGATAAAGGCAGCCACAGGCTAATAGCCTCAGGGTCATACTTATTTGGAGTTAAGAAACCTTCCTCACGCAGTATTCCATGCTTATTAAACTGCAGCCTGATGAAAAAGGGGGAAAAGGAGAAAAAGCCCTCATCACCTCAAATGCTGTACTGGTTTAAATTCATTCCAATCAGTCAATGTTTGAGTTGCAAGTGTATGTACTGTATGCCAATGAATTTACTCAAAGGTTACAACAGACATGGGTAAACATACTGGTCACTAACATTAGGCACATTCAATGCACTGCTTGTCTTAAAGGAAAAAAAGACTGAAAGCATACAGATTTTTAGTCAGGAAATCTACCTTACAACAAGTGGTTCTTTATTCACACAAAACTAAATCAGGTTTACAATTTTTAAAATGCACTGGCATTAAGGGCACATCTAGAGATGGCAACAGCAATAATTTTATCTAGAACTATATACAACTCTCAAGAGAAGTTAGAATGCCTTAAATATAGAATATATTTCAAGTAACAATTCACTTGGAAGCAGCTGTCAAAAAGCATCAAGCAAAATTTGAGTAAAATATATTCTTGAGTGATTCTGAGTAGGTGGAATGAGATCTATATTGCTAGTAGTGTCTAAAATGGAAAACATGAAGAGGTCTGTTCAAGAACCTTTTTACTGGATGCTGAAGAAGGAAGGTGACTTCTGATGACAACATGTGCTCACTGGAGTGTTAGGTGTGCCATGAGAACACATGCTGGCAGCTACTGTCATCAGACAAATGCCATCTCCAGATTTGTCAGATTGCACATTCAGTGAAAAGGGATAATTCCATCAGTTTCAAGTTCTAAACCAAAGGATTCATGTGATTTGAACTGCACTGCAAGTCTGGATTGCTACCCTGAGAGGATGAATTAGCCTACTCTGTTGTTACCTTGGTCTCACACATCAGATTATACAAAGATTTACTCTAGTAAAATCTCTAATCTGAAGATAAATACCAGATTAGTAACATGTGTATTTTTTAAAATGTTTAACAACAAAACTGAATTCCAGTGGGTGCACAGATTAAAACTTCCATGAGAAGCTTAAATGTTCCCAGCTGAAAGCCCATAGCCACTTACTGCAACTCTTCCATGGCTGTGGGTTTATGGCACACATTTCAGGTGTCCAACCACTAAACTTTAGGAAACCTGCATGGAATCTACCCTCTCATTAGTATCTCCAATTCTACTGAGCTGTAGCACTCAAACTAAACTCATGTTATCCTACTGGCACTCGGCCCAGAACAGCAAAATAAAGAGCTCTAAGTCCTGCCAAAATATTTTCTGCCCAAATGAAGCACTTGTACCATTTCTAAGGGCTAAAAAACCATTGGCAGCCACTCATTAGTCGGGTATATTGGGTCTTATAGCTAAACACCAGCACTAAATAGCTCTGAAACAGAGACCTCCACAAGACCATTCTGGGTTTTTTCACCTTTGCCAGGGTGTTGATGCGAATTGCTCTCACCTCCTGAAGTGGAAGAAGCGGCAGAAGACGGTGGAGTCTCTCTGCTCCTTGTTCTTGCGGTAGCTGTCCAGGCGGCACTCGCGGCACTTGTGCAGGTGAGGGGCGATGTTGTTGCAGGAGCCGTCCTGCACAAAGGCCTCCCCGCTCTGCTGCAGCTTCTTCACTTTAGCAGCATCAGACAAAATGGACTTGCGGACAATGACTGCAGGGAGAGCAGCCAGAGTTAGAAAAGCTGAGTTTTTCTCACAGAAGTGGCAGCAAGTATTTTAGTGAAAGAGTCACATTGACTTTTCCTCTAAGTTTCACGTTACACTGAAACTTATGCTAAAAGTTATGCTAAAAATATTTGCAGTTGGCAGAAACCTCTTCTGCAGTCAGCAGGAACTGTCTCAAGCTGCAGTTCCAGTGAAGTCACACAGACTCTGTGGAACCAAGAGCTCCTTCCACTTTTTCAGAGGAGCATTTTGAAAGAACATCTGCTTTTAAAGGAAGTTCTTCAGCCAGAGCTGGAGCCCTGAGCAACCACATTTCACAAGAAACAGGGACAGAGTACCACCAGCCATTTCTCAGTCCTGTTTTCCCCCTTCATGATGCAACAGCTTTCAGCATCTTACTGTAACAGATGCCAAACATTTCCCTTCCTCCTACACTGCCAGTGAGGCCTTGCAGGGGACACAACAGTGACTGCTTGGCTGGCTGTGTATCCATGCTAATTATGGAACAGCACATGGTAATCCAAGACCAAGCAACAAGAGATAGAAAAAAAAAAAAGGAGGTGGGTATGTGTAGGGGGATTCCCAGAATCCTGAACAATCAGCAAGACCACCTGAAGCACAGCAGGACACATGACACCAGGAGTCCAGCTCCTTAAACAACCACAGCCTTTCCTCACCTGTCCCATGTGAAAACCTGAGGAGCTCACCAAATGGAAAAGAGGAACAAGGCAGGTGGTTTTGGGCTCAGTGGGTTTTAATTTTTGGTGGTGGTGGGTGGGTTTGTGTTTGTTTTGCTCTCGGGACAGTTTTTAAATCAAAGCCCCTCTTGAACAGAGTTTTAATGAGGACAACTTCCATCCCTCACCATGTTTGTAAAATTTAGGACCATTGCTAAAAGGTAGGCTCATTATGCCATCAGCATCTCTATTCCAAAAAGAATCTTGATTTTGTAACCTCTTTTGCCATTCTGTTCTTGCATATATTTTGTAACAACTTATTTCTAAAAATTAATGATTAGTCCTTTTCCCTTATCAGGAAAAGGTGTTTCTCCAGTTAGTTGCATTCCTGTCTTAAAAGAACACACAAATGACTCAAACTCCTGATTTACTCACACAATTTAAATTACTAATTTTGCATATGTAACAAATTACCTACTTCTAAGTCGTTAGAAATTACAAGGACTTTCAAATGACAGGAAGTTTTAGGAACACTTACTGTTATCCTGGACCTTGGCACTTCCAGTCCAAAAGCTTTCACTTTCACTTTTATCACAAAGGATCTCATTTGAATTTCTTCTAATAAAAAACTCCATGTCTGCGAGTTCATCAGTCTTGTTTCCTTTGTGGCTGCTGTGGCTGTTGCAGCTGCTTTGTGATTTAACCCCACACTCACTGAAGGACAGAAGATGAGCATCTGAGGTTGAGGGTCTGCAATCTAAAGTTCTCTGCAGTTCAACAGTGCCACTGCCTCTGGGTATTGCTATGGAAGGGTTGGGATGCTGCAGCTGCTTTATGGAAATGCATTCCTTGGGAAAGTTTGGTGTGGCCTTCATAAAAGGTTCATTAGTATTCTTCAGGTTGGTTCCCTTTTCATTAGCTGAATCAGTCAAAGATGAAGACCTTGAGGTTTTCAAAGAGGTATATTTACCATTTTGCTCACTGGGATTTTGTGTTTGTTCTTTAGACATAAAGCCCACTTTAGGAAAGGCTGTCAGCTCTTCTGTCAATGGTTTAACTCCAGTACTAAGACAGGAAGGATGAGTTTCTGGTAGGCTTCGTCTACATGTGCTGAAACACACCATGCAATAATTAGGAAAAAAAATCCCCACAAACAGGTCAAACAAATCAAAATATTAGCTGCTCAATCTAGCCAAAATCAAAGCTTGAAAGAAGAAATTTAGTTATTTAATTATGTGCTTTGAGTTCTGATGTGTGAGTATCTTACATTTTGAGTGAGGCTAAATAGATGTGTTTTTCAGGTGTTTTATCTGGGTTTGATTTTATGTAAGAGTTAGAACAATAAAACTCTACACCCATGTAGGCACACACAAATTTGAGTATTTGCTGCTACTCCACTTCCTTCTCTCACAAATAAATAGTTGCTTTCTCATTTCCTCCAGGCAACTGCTAAATAACCAAATGCATTTCATTTGCATGTCTGTGGCAAGATTCTTGAGGAACTTCTGACTGGCACCACAAGACAGTATGCTGGAGACTGTAAAACCTCTCACAAAAAAACCTTTTAAAAAATCATATTTTCCATATTCAGCACGTGAGAGAGACAAAACTAGCAGAAAAACCCCTTTTAGCACATCAAAATTGGGTTCTCCTGTCACACTATTTCTACCATTACATCCATTTTGTGACAGAACTGGGGGTAACAAAAGTCCAAAGGCACTGGTGGTCAGCAGAACTGTAACTGGGGACCTGTAGCTGATCTGCAAAAAAGCAGACACCTGTCTGAACAGGTTCTTGTCTTCTTGGGGGCAGGGAAGGAATGCATTTGACAAAGCAGGCACCACACCTGTGTATCCTTTTACAGACGGGGACAATGAAACAGCGACACTAGCCTGGGACACTGAAGGGCCACTTCCCTAAAGTTAAGTAAGAACAAGGCCTTAGGAAGTAAAAAACATATCCAGGGCAGGCAAATCTAACACTTTCCTACACTGGCATTACAGAAGAGAAGTTACTACAGCTCTTGAAAATGATGTCAGAGTTTGTTGTGCTAAGAACAGAATTCTTTTTGGAGGTAAGATGTCTGTATAAGCAGAAAACTGTTTCCTTACCCCTGAGGAGTCTCTGCACCAAGGTTGGGTGGTGAGTTGGCTGGCAGGGGTAGGCCTGGGTGCCTTTGGTCTTTATTTGCAGGAGTACATCCCAGCAGTGCTTCACCCAGCACAGTTGGTACTGACTGCACGTGTCCCTGACTGGGAGAAACCTGCAAGGGAGATTTTAACAGTCAGGAAAATTCAGGACAACAAATTATGGCTTTGCAGGGTTCAGCCTGAAAGGAAAAATAGAGTAATACTCCTCTTACCATGTTTATTAAAGTCAATTAAAGAGTCACTCAGTTCATGAGGTGGAAATACTTTAAAATGTCCTTTTAAACATTACAGGTTTTTCATGAAAGACTGCTCATGTTAATTCATTTCCCCCAATTAACAACTAACTTTTTGGGGGAAGTGTATTAAGGAAGTGGAAAAAAAGGCAGAAAGCTCTGCTCTTTGTAACTGCCAGTGCAACAATGTTTCCAAAGTAATTGCAGTAATTGGCAGGCAGAAATAGATTTCTTATCTCAGCTGAAAATCCCAGAGAAAATCAAAACTGTGAAGACTGACAGCATTACCAAAGATCTTGATGTGAACTTTCTTATAGCAAGAAAATCTTTGCACCAGAGTTCTAGGAAGTGTTAAATACAGAAATCCTACATTGATTAAATCATCATCCTAAGAAATCTGTAATTAATTTAGAAATACAACAGGCCTACCAAATTAGCAAGTGTCTTTAGAACAGTAGCTTTTCTGTGGGGGTCCTTCCACAGCTGGGAAGTTACACTACAGGCTCGTTAGCATCAGCTCCAAAATATTTCCTTTTTGCTTTGCTATTACACAGCTGTCAGGCACCAAGTCAAGCTCTCAGAAAAATGCTGCAGATAATTAACTCCACACAAAAAATCAGTACTATCATATACTTACTAACAAAAAATATGGCTTCAGCTAATCACTCCCACATACTGACATCCACCAAAACCAGAGTAACAAATAGCTTCTGGTTTCCTTACTAGAAAGCACCCTCACTGTAAGCACTTGGAGAAAATGGTTGCAAGGCATTTCCTAAAGAGTGCAAAAGTGAAAAATTATCCAGTCCTCTGAAGGAAGGTAGACTGGAAAATGAGAAGTAAACAACTTCACTACTTTAAGGAAAAACAAGTTATGAATTCAGATCATGGTAATTCTTCAGCAGGGCACTTGGAATGTAAAATACAGCCCAGCTCTGTGTGTGTCAAGCAGGCTGTTCAATGGCTGAATTATGTAGAAAACTGAAGAAAGGCAAAGTGAGCACCAAAAGCTGCTAAAGATACCCAAGCACAAGCTGTGGAAACCCAAGACTGCAATCCTTGGCTACTCCATCCTGCCCTGCTGAACACTCTTCCTCAGCAGTAAATACAGGAGAGGACACTCTCCTCATTGAGCCATCTTACCCTGTGCTGGGTACCTCATGCTGGTTCTCTGTGAGGTTGTGAAAGATCTGCAGAGGTGACTCTACTCAGAACTGACTGCACAGAAGCAACACAACCCTGTCCCTCCCATGCCAGAGCTTCCCAAAGACTGGCTACTCCTGCCTAAAATGCAGCTTTTGGTCTGAAATACTGGGGTAAAATTACAGGGCAAATTTTCTCCAGCCAAGCCATGATTTTTCATTTTTGCATTTCTACACTGAAGTTAGCAGATTGTCTTTTGACCTTTGAGAGTTGATTTATCTCTCAGTGATACCTGGCAGGTCACTCACAAAAGAAATAAAAGTAGACATGAGAGTACCAGAAAAGTCACATCTCCTTTCTGTACAAGAACAACTTTCAAGTGCTGCTTGTGCAGCTTGAATCCCCAAAGCATCCAAGTGCAGCTGAAGGTTTTGGGTTTGTGTACAAAATGGTTAAAGGAGGAACATGAAAAGCAAAGGTTATAAACCTCAGAACTCCTTTGTGTTTTCTCCTACTGCAAGAACACATGACCAGACAGACCAACTCTTAAACAGGAGGGGGCAAAAAGCCAAAAAAGTAAAAAAAAAACCCAAACAAACAAAAAATTGACCAAAACCCCCAACAAACCACCAACATTTGAGGCTTAGTAGCTTTTGCTCCAATTATCACAAGGCAAGATCTTCAATTCATGCCCAGACAAGTTTGAAAGAACTCACACCCTCCAAGGGATTATATTCATCATTCTCCTTTCCAATCTAATCCTTAGTTAAGATGTTTTCAGAAGTGACATAATCATTATGTAACAGCCATATATAACAGAGCAAGACATTACCTCAGGAGAAGATTTTGTGTGTTTAGCATCAACACTTGCACTGCTGTCAGATGACTTCCTTTTCACACCCCCAATCCTTTTTGATTTATCTGCAAGAGAAGGTGATCAAGATTAGCCTATCACAAATAACCTACTTAGTATTGGAAGGACAAAAAGTAATAGGTCTTACCACATTTTCCATTGTTGTCATATATGATTTCAACATGAATTAATTCTGGATCAAGAGTTTTTAAAGCTGGAATCTTGAAAAGGACAGGAAACACAAAAGCAGCCATTTAGAGAGGTGAAACTCTATTTTAACATATTTATCTTAGATGTGGTGGTATGGACTAAGCTTAGACATTTAACTTCTAGGTTCTATGAATACCAAGCTGAATTTAACAACACAACATGTGAAAGTGTCTCTGCATAAAAACACAAAACTGGTGCTTGAGAACTTGTGCCGTTTGCACAGCACAGAGAGCAAAGAAACCAAGATGATGTTTTCTTCACTCAAAATAAAAATTCCAGGTCTCCCTCACTCTTCATAGAAGGACATTTGTTATTTAATAATCTACCAGCAGCATAAAGAAACACTTTGGGTTATACTGTTCTGCACTACACTGACACCCATGTTTAAAGATTACAGTAAAGACAGAAATAAAAATGGTGCTGGTGGAGACATAAATAAAATTTGCACTTATTCCCCATATCCATTTGTAAACCACTGCAACTGGTTCCTACCTCCTGACAGTTGACTTCTAGAGTTCTTGTAGCTGGATTACCATTGACAACAACTGCGGTGAACCACTGAGTAGAAGGGTCCAGGCTATAAATCCTAATTTTTGAACCAATGATATTTTTTCCACCTATAAAATTAGGGGAAAAAAAAGAGCTTAAAGACAAAGGAGGTATGAAGATGACCACAGTTATCAAAATTAATTATTCCTTTCTTTACAGTATGGGAAATGAAAACTGTAAGCTACAATATCTACCTTTTCAATAAGGTCACTCCCTGCATGTGCAAGCACCTAAGTACAACAAATATGCTGGTGTGAACCCAGTAATTAAGAATTTAAAGCTGGCAAACAAAAGGAACAATTTTAAATTTGACAAAAACAGGAAGCCTCTATACAACACTCTGGAAGTTTTCATAAACAAGCAACAAACTGGAAAAAAAATCAAGTTACTTGAAACAATAAACAACTCAAAATTTTTGAGAATTGCTACAAGTTTGATCCATTTCACAAGTACCAGGCCATCTATATGTGCCCAAAATGACATATTCACTCTTTCAAAAGAAATACTTGAAACAAATATCTACAATCCTTCACATTTTGCATTCACTACTGTGCAAGTAAAATCAGTATTTTTAAAAAGCTTTTATCTCCTAGGACAGATTACCAATTAATTAAACCAATACTGCAAGGATTTCCCTTTGGACTTGGGCATTTATTGCCAGTTTTCTGCTCCACAGTATGCTTGTACCTTGGACCAAGCGTGTCTCATCAAGGTGTTTCTTAACCAGAGCCTGAATTTCTTCATTTACATTTTGATCATCTTTAAGAGAAAGCCTGGAACCATCCACATCCTATTTCAGGAAGAAAAAAAAAAGAAAAAAAAAAAAAAAAAAAAAAAGAACAGAAGTTTGCATTCAGGATAATGCTTTTAACAAAATCCCACAATATTTAAAAACCAGATGGCAGCAATTTCCACAAATCCAATTCTCAATAATCTTTTCCCCATCAGTTCTAGGATGTTGAAATGGAAGCAGGTAATTTTTTATCACTAATTCACAACAAGGATCTGCAGGAGAGTCTGAAATGAGCTCTCCAGGTCTACTTTAATATTGTCCTGAAAATAACCCAGCTTTGTAGTACTACATTGCTAAGGAGCAGTAAGTTTAATTGAACTGTCCATTCTTAACTTAGGATTTTAAGTTCCCAGAAGCAGCAGCATATTTGTCCTGAGCAGATGCAAATGAAAATATTTTATGTTTCTATTTATGATAATGCCAGGAGCCAGTCTGTGTCAAGACACCATTATAAAATGTTTATATGAATGAAAACAGTCAGCTACATCTAAATTATTCATCATTCTTCAGCATAATGTCCATGTATTATTTTTTCCTCTCAAATTCTTGAATGAGAATTGATTCTGAAATGGAAAGGTCACAGCAAGCTTCCACCCACGCCTCCAAGAGTGAGAATAAGAAAGGGGCTTGGGGTTGGGTTTTATCTTTTTGTCCCAGGCATAGCTCTGATATTTGTAAGAGGCAGAAGACTGAAGAACTAGAAGTCAAACTGTTATTCCAGATGCCAGTAAAGCAATCTTTTCCACTGCAGTGCTGAGATAAGGCTTCTGCATAAAGAGATCTCAACCCTTCTGTTGAGCCAACACAAGCAAGACAACTATCTACAGCTCAAATTTGGCTTTTAGTGACTCTCTTGTCAGTTTCTCTAAAGGACTTGTATATTTGCTGACTGTTAACAAGTCTAAGTAGAACATTAATGATGGCACTACTTGCAGTCTCAACACAGGACAACCCTTACTACTTTTATTTCAGATTGTTTACAGTTCTGGAGAATAATTTCCTAAAAACGCTAAATCTTTTATCTTTAGCAGATACAATTCTTCCAAACACCTGCCCAGGAACAATAGTTTCAACCCACCTGTACCTAATTTTCACTAACAAACTTTCCTCTGGTGCTCAATAACTCAACCACCTGATTGGCACTCTGCCCAATTCCTCATTTGTTTAGGATTAGCAGCAATGTGCTTCTGTTAAACAGCAAGATTTATGCCAGACATTCCTGAAACTCCTTGCACAAAGTTCATGTTCAAAAGATAGGGAAACTATTCCAGGTTATCCCTAAAATTAACATGAAACTGCTGTCACCTGAGCTAAATAACTGTCCTAGCACACTCCCTCATCCAGCTCTCCTAAGTGACCCTATCCAGAATCATCTCCAGAGGGTTTTTAATCAGACATGCTATGTTCAGAACTGATATTTATGAGTTACAGAAATAAACACCTACTACAAGTTTTTACCCATCTGAAGTTTGCATTGATTACATTACCCTGATGCATCCTAAATATCAAAATAAGAGATTAATCTTTCATCTTTAAAAAGCCAGTCAAGGTTACCTGGATGGGTGTCAAGAGGTCTTTAGAAAGGAAAACACACTTCTCTTCACCCAGGTAGCGCACTGAAACCAGTGATCCCATTCCAGCTTTGTCCACCAAGGACTTGTAGGTCTAAAAAAAGTGATAAACATGTTCTCAGAAACAGAGTAAGAGCTCACCATTCATCATTTGCATATAAAAAATACTTTAATTTTGCTTCTATTCCTCTGTTAAGTTACCACATCTACATGCAACTCTTGAAAACAAAGTTAGTTTCCAATAAAACTTCTAATACACACCTAATGAAAGTTACTGGACTCCACATGAAATTAATTTCATATATCAGCATGAATTAGGAATTCAGTGCAGGTGGCTATCATTAGCAATTAATCATTCATGTCCACATGAAAAATTTATTAATGTAATAACTCTAATTGCAGATATATTACTAATAAAGCCCTTTATGGCAGACTGGGGAAATAGCTAGGAAATCAATCAATGTCTGCAGCATAGTTTACATTAAAGTTCTCAAAACTTGTGCAACCCTGATAAACACACTGAAACCTTTATTTAGGCACACGTGATGATTTGGCCAGCTTCACAGTTGTTGTAACACTGCAGTGCAATGTTGAAGTTGTGTTCAGATGTACCAAAAGCTTTAAGAACAGACATGAAAAAACAATTTCCTTTAAAAGCTTCTAAACACTTCCTAATGTGCTCAAAATTAAAATTTGTCTAGTGGCAGTACCAGATCTGAGAGGACAGGCACCAGGAACCTGGAACAAGAGAAGTGGCAAGAGTAACTCTCCCCTACCTGAAAGGTGTAACTGTGCCCCACTTTAAAAACAGAAATCAGTCTGACAGGAGGAGGAGGACTTTTTTTGATCAGTCCTCCAAAAACCTAACCAGACTCTTTTTGTCTTCACCTCAGCACAGCACTGGCAGAGGGACAAGATCCCCACATGAGGGACAAGAGTCTCTGCAGGAGTAACTGGGCATTACAACACTTCTACAGAGCTACTCCATTTATCACAAACACACTCTCTCATACACTTGAACCAGTAAGTTGTGATCAAGTTTCAAATAAATTAATTCACACACCTCTTCTGTGACCTCTGCTTTCCTGCCCTGCGTGATGATAAAAGGAGAAAAAGTCTTTTTTTTGCCAAGGCAAGATTCAGGAATGGCCTAGATTTTGATCCTTTGCTAAATGAGCTTTGGAACACGTACCCTGCATGAACTGACATGTCAAACACTTCAGGAGGAAAACCTTTTACCAAAACTGAAGTATCCAGTAAGAACTGTTCAGATACTTGGAAATGGACAACAGCTAAGTTTAAATATGAAGGTTTTCAGAACAAGCTGTCAGCAAAATCTACCAGAGGAACTGCTGCTATTAATTCACAGCCCAGGAAATAAAATTAAGGATTTATATTTCCATTTCTTCTCCCATTCTATTGGGTCCTACTTGTAATAAGCATTGCTTAGATTTGCTTTGCTTAAGAAAGACCAGCTAAAATGCAGCAATATGAATTACAATGCACACTTTATACCTAGCAAAGTTATTAGTATTAAAACACAGACTACAGCTTTAGCATAATTCATGTTCAGCAAGTTTACATGTTTGCATTTTCACTTATCTCACTACCTTCTTGAGCAGCAATATCCAAAGTAGTCAAGTACAACTATACTGGCTGAATAGATTAAGAAATATTCCCTGCTCACCTCCCCTGGCTAATTTGCCTAGTCAGCCATACATGGCAGGTACAGAAAGCTTAGTTCTCTCCTTGTACAGTATAGATCAGCTTTTTGTATGCAGAAAATCTAAATCTCACAAATCACTCATACCAGGCAGGCATCACATAAAAGTAATCTGAATTATTTTTGTCTCAGGATCAAGAATTACCATAGCATTAACTCGAGACAGAGTCAAAAACTTTAAATAAAAACACAGGCTATCCTTAGAAACCTACCATTTACACTTTTTCTCTTTATTTTTAAGAGGAATTTCATGGAGGAAGAAAAAAACCCATGAGACTAGAGGGAGAATGAATTAATGTACAGAATAGGGGTTTGAGGGAGAAGCAAAGTCATAAAAACACATCCTTGTGTCCACCAACTTCAAATGTTGCTGAGCTCTGTCAGCTTGAGCTGCACAAAGAGATTTTCTCCCTTCCCAAGACACCCAGGAGTGAGACTGCCCTGGAGGAATTCACACTGGTGACAACGCTGTCCCAGAAAGTGCAACTGCAGAACCCAAATGACTTAAGCCAAGAGTGTACTTGCCATTGCAGGCCACTGGACAGGAGGCATGGACTGGGTTTTTCTTTCAGCCAGCACCAGCTTTTGCTCCACCAAGAATGCAATCATCATCCTGCTGTAGACTTCTATCCATCTTCGCTTCTCCCATGATTCATCATCAAATTCTACACAAATCTACAGAAAGGAAGCAAAGTGAGTGAGTGACTACATATAAAATTCAGACACATCCAACATGGAAAAGATAAACCCATCAAATTGTTCAAAAATAAAAAATCATTAAATGTACTTATAATTCCAGCGTGATTATTGCCTGTCACATAATCAAGCAATCACTAAGGCATTCAAGGTTGACCCAGTATTTTATAAGTGACAGTCAATGTTAATTGGTTTATCATCATTACTGTCACATAAAATAATAGTATTTACATTTAACTTTACAACTTCCCATCTCAAAAAGTTTTATGCTGCTCAAAGGTAGTTAACTATGTTAACACTGTCACTGGTATTTACAAGCAGGGAAAAATACACACACCTCCCCCAAAGAAGTCCACTAAAGCTACAGGACTGGCCTACAGTAGTGGCACATGGATTTTCCACAAACTCTAGAACACTGGAATAAACAAGTGGGTTTTTTTTTTCCAGAATTATTTAAAAAATACTAATCCCAAAGAATAACTTCAGCCAACTTATTGAAAGCACAAATGACAGTAGGAAGTAAAGGTGATCAAATTATGTAATGTGAAGGTCACTTCTGGACTGCTTTTAACTGCTATTTTTCCTTGTGAGTTTCAGGAACAACTATGCAGATTTTTCAAGAGAAAAGCTATTTCGTGGCAAAAATAAGATGGCTTGACCAATGTCTTTGGGATAGCATTACTCTAATTTCAAAGGCAACATGGGAGATCAAGTTATTGGGAAAGACCACAAGTACAACTTGGCCTGACTACAGGAATTGGAACATCTTGGTAGAGGACTCTACTCTTGGAAAAAAACATTTTCTCTTCCCAAAGAATACAGCAATCCAGCCAAACTGCACTTAACAAACAGCACAGAAATCTCAGTTGAGTGAATCTCAGAAACATTTCCTGGAGTTTTATCATCCCTCTCAGGGGAAAGGCAAGTGAAAACATGCATACAAACAGCATTACCACAGCCAGGAGTCATCAAACTAATGGGTGCAGAAATGAACTTGGTAATTTTGAGGTGCACAGAAACTATGAAAGAGATAAGCAAATAACAACCAGAACCAGAATGGCTTGTTTTGTCTACTGCATCAACACTGCACACACAAGAAAACACAGCTGAGAAAATAATTTCAACAGCAGTGGACAGTCCTTCTATACAAAATAAAAATTGAAATAAATACTTCTACTCTCTTACAGGAGAAATACCTAATCCCCCCTTTCAGTCCTTTATTTTTTCGGGTCTATGATGCTTGTATAGAACTCCGAGAGAAAAGGAGATGGGATGTGCTTTGGTACAAAGCTCTCTACACCTCCATTGCCCATTCTGCAACTTCTTTACATTTCAACTGGAGAGCACATCAAGTCAATCGCTTCTGGCAGAACCGTAACCAGCTACAAAGCTCACAATAGAGACCCCATCAGCACCTGCTTCTTCTCCTTCGCGGACAAAGTCCCTAAGAGCTTTCTGCACCAAGAACCTCCTCCTCACTACCAGCACGGCACAGGGCACAGCCCCGCGCCCAAAAATGGACAAAGCTCCACCCCTGCCGCAGAACCACAACAACAAGCTGGTAACAAAGTTTACGCTTTCAAGAAAGAGTTAGAAACATCCAAAGTTTCGTTTTGTTTGACAACTAAGTCAGTTAATCAGAAGTTACTAAATTCTCATCACCAAAAAAAAAGGAAAGGAGACAGCTAAAATGGGAAGATGGTGCTGTTCTTGCTGTCAGGGGACAGCCATCGAAGTCCTCTGTAGGAACAAGCAGAAGATGCTACAATGGAGTTTTGTCCTTGGGGAGCAAGCACTCAGTTTATACTCTAGTAAGTGTCCAGACATGGCTGAATAAGTCTAACGTCTACAGCTGCTAAATAAAGCCCCTTAATAACTTCACAGCCAAACCATAAACTTCGCTTGACTCCCACACAAAATGCACAGCTAACCAATTACACCACGCTTGCAATAACTATGTGTTCAAAAACCCCCTTGGTAATCATTAATAAGAAGAGGCCACCATGCAAGAAGAGTTCGAGAGACCTCCAGCACCAGGCGTGAATTTGGTGCGAGTTTAAAACCCAAGCAGTTGTGCATGACCAGCTGCTCCGAAGAGCAGGAAAGGACAGTCACCAATCCCAACAGTGTTGGAGGGTTTTGGTTTCAACTCTGGGGGCAAAAATCTGTTTACAGCTGGCAAGACCTTAAATTACCTTTAGGAAATAAACCATAGGCACAGTGGGTGCGGTAAAAACCTGCTTTTCAAAATGCCGGTGGAAGAAATGACATTTGTAATTAGTTAGAGATAATTTGCGGCATTAGTACAAGCGCATCGGGGACTTGGGCAGGGTGCACGTTTCCAAACGTGTCGGCCAAGTCTCCGTCTGCTCTGCCCCCGAGAGCAGCATGTGCACACACGTGTACACACAGCCACACCAACTTCCCCGGTCACACTCCGGATTCAGCAGGTCTCTCGGAAAGTTCCCGGTTACCTTCAGGTCTTGTTTGGATATGTCCGTGTGTGACACAGCCCGGATCCTGCCCGACTTCCAGGGCCATTCCGAGATGAGGCTGGCGTCCCACGTCCTGTCCTCTTCTTCCGACAGGCAGAGGAACCTCTTCCCTACGAGCAGCGACCAGCTCCCCTCGAGCCTCAGCACCATTTTAACTCATCGGGAGGCCTTCAGCGAGGAAAGCGACGGAAGGAGGAGAGAAACACACAGGGCAGGGCGGTGAGCGCTTCCTCCTTCCTCTCCCGGCCGCCCCCCCCGCTTCTCCAAGCGGCTCCAGCCGGATCCCTGGACACCCACAGGTCGCCCCCCCACCCACGGTCCTGTTAATCACTACTCGGCGGGGGTGGGTGGAAGGAAACACCAGAAGGTCTTTCCAGAATGGCTGCAGCGCAGCTCCCGGCCATTCCCACCCCCGCCGCCTCTTTGTTTCCTCCTCCGAGGAGTCAGAGCGCCCGGGCGGCAGCCGAAGGGAGGGAGCAGGCGACCAGGCCAAGCTCCTTCCGCCTCACCAACACCCCGGCCTGCCCACCCGGGCAGACCTCCAGCCCTGCCCCTGCCCTCACCTGCTCCCCCCCGGCCCCGCTGCCGGCGCACCCCGCAGTCACACCGGGCACTGGTCCCGTTCCCCTCCACCCCCCCGCGTCGACCGCCGCCGCGGCCAAGCGACACTGTCGGAGCCGCGCCGCGCACACGCCCCCTCACCCGTGCGCGCGCCCCCGTCCCGCACTCCTATTGGCTGCAACGAGCCAGCGGGGCGGGGCCTGCAGAGAGTCTCCCGCCGCGATTGGCCCGGAGGGGCGGGGCCCGAGTGCTTGGCCACACCCCCGAAACCGTTGCTCAGCAGATGGCGGATAAAAAAATAAAAATGATATATCCTTCCGCTTGAGCTTGGAGAGAAGGAGTCCCTCGAGGCCAGCCCGCGGAGCGCCCGCAGCCGAACCCCAAGGGAGGCACGAACGCGCTCGGGAGGGCCGGGGCGCCTCTCCAGGTCCGTGTTCCTGCCTCGGGAGCGCCGAGCCTCCAGCTACTGGAGCTGCCTTTAGAGACGGCGGAGGAATCGAAGCGAGGCCAGAGGGCGTGATACGGTCCCTTATACGTGCGGCTCGCGGCGTACTCAGATATAGCACAGGGGGCGGTGGCACCTGTGGGGTGTCTCTGCGCATGCGCACGGGGCGGGACCAGCACCTGCGGGTGCCCCACAGGCCGCCATCTTGTCATGGTGAGGGGAATGGGGGCAGGCGGGCCCTGCGGGACAGGGGAGGCGGAACAGGGTGAAATATCACAAAGTAACGATGTGCCCGAGGTTCCTGGGGACGACAGCCGGCTGTGGAGGCGCTCCAGTTGTGGCTGATGGAGGTTGTGTAGTTGCATCTAAAAGCAAATGGCTTCCACCAGCTCACGCCCTTAACATAAGACCTGTGTGTTCTTACAAGTTATAAGGCGAGATGACAGAATCATAATTGGTTTGGGTTGGAAGGGTTCTAGTGCCTCACTGCCCTTACAGGGAAGAATTTCTTTCTTATATCTAACCTAAATCCATTGCGTTTTAGTTTAAAGCCGTTCCCAATGAGAACCGAAGAGTTAAAAAGAGAATATGATGTGATCTGGGTGATGGTGTTCAACAGTGACCCAAAAAGACACATGTACTCCTCTGCTGTAAGACTTTCCCACCAGAGCACGTGGGAGGAAGAGACCACAAGTGCAGAAAGTACCCAAGGCAAAGAAGCTGTTGACTCATCCAGTTTACTGAAATCTCACGGTGCTCAACTTGTGTTTCTCCAGAGTTTCTTCCATCACCAGAGATGTCTGAGCTTCAAAAACCCCCATCAGAGAGCACTGCAATATTTCTGCCATGTTGTGGTCTCATCCTCCATTTTCTCCAAGAATCCATTTCCACATTTAGTTTAAATGTATTTTAAAAGCCTTTCCCACCAATTTTCTTTCACCCATCATTTGCTTACTACATTTAAACAAACACATTCATGTATGAAATCAAGAGGCACAAAAAATTCTTCATGTGCCATGATGAGGAAATTGCTGTCTACTCCACGGAAATCAGACAATTTCTTTTACAACTGTAGGGAATCTCCAATGATTTCTACCAATGAGATGAACTTAGTAATTGCTACAATTTTCATCGGGGAGAAACAAAAGAAATAAAAGTGAATAATAAAAAAATGATAGATCACCAACTGTATGCAGTCTGAAGAGCCACTCATTAGCTGGCACTGAAAGAAAAAACAGGTATGCTTGCTTCTCAGATTTAAATATTTACTATATAAACCAGACCAGCAAGGTGGAATTTATTGTATCACATAAAGCAAGCTAGATGTGAAACTACCAAATTATTTGTTTCATTGTAGACTTTAGGCTCATGTGGCAGTGGCTGTGCAATTGACACATCACACCGTGTAGGTGTTGCATAACCTCATTATTTAAAGCCCTTGGATTTTCTGCAGAGAGAACACTTTGCAAAGAGCAGATGATTAATACATGCAGGAAGAAGGATGTCAGGCTATAATGAAGCAATATTAGTCAATGTAATAGATCAAGCTGTTGGTGGCACTCCAGTTGCCTAATAGTATTTTTTTCCCCATTAGCATCTGTATAAAGGAAAGCTTTAAGGAGAGATTTGAATGACAACAACATGAGTTTAGTGAATGAGCTGCTCCCATATGCAGAGTGGCATGGAGGTTGGTCAAAGATGTTTAAAATTTAATGTTTTGGGTAGGTCCTGGCCTGGAAGGCTGAGAGTACAAGGTGACATAGTCCATGAATGCCCTTGAAAATAAACTTATATAGCAAAGGATGCTAAAAGAGCTGTGATCAAAAAGCAGCATTCTGAATGTATAAAAGAAAATAAAATGAATTGGCAGAGACCAGAAGAGAACATGGGGTAGCAAACAGAGCACAAGTTGACAGAAGCCTGGACAAAACTCAGTCATCCATGGTACAAACAAGCTTTCTAAGTCCTGAAAAAATAGAGGTGTTCAAACCCTAGGGGCTAAGTAGAAGCCACACAACTGAAGACTTTTTGCTTTTGAAACAGAGAAGGTAATTAGCTACTTGTTTCCATTCCCTAGGATTCTTCATTTCTTAAATAAGGACCAAATCTCTTTCTTAAATTATCTTGCTTCTTTAAAAGTTATAAGTTAAAGGTAGCCAGTAAAGTCTTGGGTTAAAAAGTGAAACACAAAATTTAAAATTATGGCTCTAAACATCTCTGAATTTGCTGCATCATTTAAGAACTTTTTTCTCAGTAAGACAACCATACAGTACAGGAAAAAAGTACTGTAATTGCAATTGTAATGTTTGTAATTCTTTTTCTTAACTGGTTATTTTATCACCACTTGCAATAGTCTCCACAAAAACTAATGTCTTTTGTGTGTATTTGCCCATCTCCAGTGTGTCAAGAGAAACATCAAAATCTTCATGAATAAGTTTCATGCTAACCCTATGATAATGACACAGGTGCAGTTGTCTCACTCTGCATTATTTACCTTTGGAAAACCCAATGTCTGTTGAAGTATCTGCAAAACAAAGCAGTGTAGTAAATAAGCAGAACTGATTGAACCTCAAAACAGCAGGTTTCAGCCTGTTCTTCTGCCTGCATGAAGTCTTGAGCATATTTTTTTCCAGCTGGCCCTACCTACTGGGTTGAACTGGTAATAGGTAAGCCTTTAGCTCCTATGTGAGAAAGAAATAATCTCTGCAAACAGGAGCTCTTTAAACAGTAACTTTAGAACACACTTCAATAAATTCTTCTTTTCAGCCACCATTAAGTAACAGAAAATTTCCCTTTGTGTGGGGTATCACTAGGAAAAGAAGCAGAAGAGGCTATGAGATTTGAATTCAACAGTTCAGTTTAAATTGGAATTTAGCAATAAAACTCAATAGCCAATTTTATGCCTAAACAATTTCACATTCAGGCTTTTACGCCTACCTCTCTGCATATAAAATCTGGATGTGCTATTCAAATATTTGTGCTTGAAAATTGGCCTCCCACTACCTAGAAGTATTTGATGTCACAGACCCTTTATAAGAAAGGCACATTTCAGTCAGAGAAGGGGCTGTAGATAACATTAACTGTCTTGGCACTGTGTTCTCCAAAGATGTTTTCCATATGAGGGAGCAGATTGTTTTTCAGGGCTCTCCTGCATTTCCAGGTTAAAGCTACCAGTGTGTGTGCAGCTACAACAAGCAATGATCAGTGCAGGACGTTACTAAAATCTGGGTTTTAAAATCTCTACTGTGGTGACATTTAAGGGTCTCCATTCTCAGTCAAAGCCCTCTGAATAGAGGGCTGTACAAGCACAGAAGAGGAACATGGAGTCCTTTATATTCTAGTGATTAATGATGGATGTGTAGGGATGTGTAATTAAAGTTGGAAGTGTTTATGGTCAGCCTATGAAACCACCAGCCGTGCTGACAGCATGGTGCCAATAGCACCAGGGCTGGGGGTTTTGTCCCTGTATGGGACATTCACTTAAGAGCTGCACTTGGTGATCCTTGAGGGTCCCTTCCAACCCAGAATATTCTGTGAACTGGAGGCAGAGCTTTGGAAGATAATCCATTAGCTCATTTCTCCAGTATGTCTTGAGATGTGGTGCTAAAGATTGAGCAAAAACTACCAGAAACTTCCTTCAGTAGCACCAAACTGATGCAGTTAAATGACTCCTTGAGTAGCTGATGTAGATCAGTCACTGCTCATATCCAGCCTGGCTCTAGTTATAGTTATAGCAGGAAAAGATAAAAGCTCCTTACTCAGGTACAGCCTCGTTACCTCAGCACACCTCACCTGGATCAGCTTTGCAAGAGTGGCAGGACTGGTTCCAGGGCCTTTTTTCAGTCATTATCTCTTTACCAAAAGTTAAAATAGAATAATTCACGTCTTACCTTAGTTAATATTTTCTCACTGTCTGCAGCTGAAGGAAGCACATATTTTGATACAATGTACATTTGAATTTTATGCAATTAAGTTGAGTTGCTGAAGGAAAAACTCTGAGAAATGCTGACCTACTCTTTTCTACTCCCATACCTATTCTGCAGTGCGGACTGTCTTTTGCTAGTGATGAGTTAGTAGGACTTCAGTTTTTTATCCCAACTGTAGAAACAGGAAATTGTGAGAGGACTCTTAGGATGATAAATCAGGATCAATTATTAAATTTTAATTGACTATTAATTTAACGTTTAATTATTTAATTCTGTGTTAAGTATTACCTGGGGATTGGAATTAGATATTAAATTTTGCAGATTAATTCTAAAGTTAAATTAGTATTTATAAATAGAGTGATGCAATAACCTTTGCAAAGTAACCATGAGCAAACATTATATAGAAAGTGTGGTGAGTAATTCTGTCCTTGTTTTGTTTTTCCTTGACTGCTTCAGAGGAAGAAGGCCTGTTGTGGAAGAAAAAAGCCCTTTCCCCTCAGGTAATAATGCATTATCAGTTAATAATTCAAAGAGTTTGGGGTATCCTTCTTTAATAAAAGAATGCAAATCAATATTATCTTGATGGATATATTTGAACCACATTGTAGAAACCACCACCACAGCAGGAATGTCTTGGTGGTGTACAAAAGGAGACATTGAAAGGTGGGTAAAGAGATACAGTGAACTTTAAACAACATTGTTTAATGATCCGAGGAGAGTTGTTCTTTGTTAATTAGCCTAAACTCCAGAAGCCTCACACCAGAACTGCAAACACAACATGTTACTCATATTTTGCTCCTTAATAAATGTCCAGGCTCTTCCATCATTGAAACAATATAACCTGGCTTTGACAAAGTTAGACTTCTCACCATTTCCTGCCAGTGCCAGAGAGATTCTTTTAGCTTATTTCAAGTCCCTCCTGCTATTTATTTTAAACAGATCTGTTTTGTGATAGAGTGTCTTCCCTTGGGAGAAAACTTACACCTTTCTCTTGTGGATCTGCCAGATTTCAGCAGCATGGGCTGCTGGGCATGTGCAGGTGTCAGGTCAGTGAGTCCTAGACTGGGGATAGAAATTGTTCTAATTTTAAACTAAAACTAAACTACCCTCCTATGTACTTTTCTAAGAACATTTGGACTAAATTCACACTGCTGCTTTTTATTATTCAAATCCACATCTTGGAATTTCTCTTTCAGCCTCTGTAATTTAGTGCAGTTTTGGACAAAATAGTGAACATTTGAGAAGTGGAGATCCTCAAGTTACGAGTTTGTGCAATTTGGACAAGAACTTTGACTGTTCTTGAATGTGTATTCACTTAAAAAGAGGCTCAGCCTTTTGACTGGTGGGAGGACACGCTGGAGAGTGATCTCAGGGGGTGGTTGTACGTGCATGAATCTTACTGATGGACTGCAAATCCTTCCACCCCCTGCAGGGAACACCAGCTCTCTTGGCTCTAGTTCTTCTGTTCTGTCACTTACCAACTCACCCTTGAACTGGAGCAATAAATGTATTGTGTGGTTTTCCTGCTACTGCTGTAACTGATTCCAGTGGAAAAATGCAGTAACTTTTCACATCAAGGGTCAACTGAGAAGTAATTCCCTTTTTTAAAAAAAAATTCTGTATATTGTGCTGATATGATGTTAACAAAGCTGAAGTAATGTATCACTGCAGCTAAAAATAATAATAAATTGAAATATTAAGAAATATTAAGATACCAGATATTGGTGAATATAGAACTGGGAATATTTAGAAGTTGGACATTGCTAAATGTGACCTAGTTGGTACAGCACAGAACTGGGAGCCAGATCTGGAATCTAATACTATGTGTGTCATAAGGCAGATCATTTATTCACCTCATTTTTCTGTAAATGGGGATAACAATAATCATTCTTGTGAATTGCTTTGTGTTGTTCACCTGAAAGGTGATGGGTTTTATAGCTACTAATTAAACATTATTTTAATCTTCAAGTTTACTTTCCCTGTTAAACTTTGATAAGTGTTTATGTTCCCTTAATGCCAGAGAGGAAAAAAAGCATGATTGTGAAGCAGCTGCTAAGAGTTTCTCCCAGAAGATATTTAGTATTAAATTGGGATTGAGTCATCTGTTTTAGATGAAGGGGCAATGCAAGAAATAATATGTGAGAGTTGAAATTTTAAGTAAAATATATTCTAAGCAGAATCAGCTGACACCCCAGTTCCATCAAGCTGGCTCCCACCCCCCAGTACCCTCTGTCCAGAAATTGGAAACAGGCATTGTAATTTCTCTTTAGCTTAGAGCAAATGTAACAGTATTGCTTAAAAATGGTTACAGCTGTGAGTTCCAGATTGTTCCTGTTGTTCTCTCAGTGTCAGCTCTCCTGCCATGTGCAGAGGTCTCTGCATCTCCACCCAGCCCAGGAGAAGAGAACACTGGGCAGTTCTGGGGCCACTGGGATTGCAGTGCAGCTGGGCATTGGCACTGGTAATTATCTCACTCACTGTATTTGTCATTGTAAACCACTTAGTGATTTTCTGCTCCACTCTGTAAAGTTCTCTAAGTCAACTACATCTCAGTGAAACTTTAGAGTGTCTTTTCCCTGGTCTCTCTTCACAGCTGTCAGAGACTAATGGCTGCTCTCCAAACCCTGGGCTTTGATGGTAGAGGTTTGTGTCTAAAATTAAAACAGTGGTTCCAAGCAGATTCCTAACTCCAGTAAAACTAGGAATTTCATCCACTGATTTAAGAGATCATATGTCATCCCTGTCTTCTTGTAAGAGGAAGATTGCAATCTGTCCTGTCTCTTGTCTCTTCTGAAAAGCGTAAGAAGGTAAATTTGAACTTTTCCTGCTTCCCAATATCTACTTCCCTAAATAGCATGATTGCAGTTTTTTTCAAAGGTGGAAATGACATTTTCCAGTTTCCTATGCAGAGGAACTTCTGCTGTGGCATAGATTTTTAGTGCTGCTTTTTACTGTTATTTCCTGTACACAGTTTATCACATAATAAAATTTACAGCTGCAATTTTCTAATGAGAATAAAAGAAACACAGCCAAGTTACTCCAGGCTGTCTCTGTTGTTTGACAAACCTGGACACATAAACAGTGAGGAGTAGTTTAAAACCTGTATGTTTACAGGTTGGGGTAACTGGAAACAGATTTGTTTCAAAAGCAAGTAGGGAAATATTTGAGGTTATTGAAATAATTAACAAGGCTGAAAATGAGTTGTTGGGAAAAAAAATTTAGCAGATCATTGGAGGACTGAATTTTAGCAGGCATGATTGTATGTCAGGTGTTGGGTTCCCTGACTCACTCCATGAGGTGATTAGCACTGTGCCTCTGGTTGCAGCAGAGGTTGGATGTATCTCACTTTGTATAGCATGTAGGTCACAGTCTGCCAGCACAGAAAATATGCATTTAATGAACTTTGTCCACCAGCAGGCATCTCATTGTCTAAGCCTACTCTGCAGAGAGCAAAGAGAAGCATCTCCAGAAGGAGATTAACACTAAAATAGATGTCTAGAATAAGTGGGACAAATTATCCCTCAGAGATGTCTGATCTTCCTCATTTGCTGTAGAGGTCTCTAATTATTGGTTTATGTTCTACCTTATCTGCTAGAGTAAATGCTGAACTAGATACAGACATGGAGTGGGGTGGTGTCTGTGCTACTCTGGTTTACACATTGTTGCCCAAATTAGGCGGGCATTGAAGTTCTGGGGTTTTTTTCTTTGTCAGAAGCTACTGCAATGAATGCTGGTATGGGGCACTAATGAGCTAATGAGGAACACAGTGTATGCTCAGCTCTCACAGGTTTCCTGTGGTACAGGTGACCTTATGATCATTAGAAGAATAATGTCTATAGACAGGAATCACAGGACTTGGTTGTGGGTTTAAAGGATCTTTTAAAGAGAGAAGAATGAAAGCTTTGTTCTTCAAGTTCATAATTTTATCAGACTGTTTTAAACACATATAATGTTTTAACACAAAGAATGCAATATCATGACCCCAAGCTATAAAAGATACATATAAAAGTTTACAGATGGCTCAGAATGTTTACATTTGACTGTTCCATAGCAGTGTGTTAGACATGCTCCAGTGCAAAGGAAAGTAGGCTTTTTGCTCCCCGAATGTATTTGTGTAAAGTCTTTCAAAGTCAGCATAGCATAAGTAGTGAAAATGAAGCTTTAACTGGCCATAGAAATGTTGCTTTATAGGCAGCCTGTTGGCATGGGAGAACAGGATGTGCTGTGATTTTTATGACTTTATGAGCAGGTTGTACCAACCTATGGCTCAAGGAATGCTGTGTTAAAGCATGTCTGGGAATAGTGCTACTGGTTCACTGTGTGGAACCAGTGTTATTACTTAACCTCTTTGCACTTACATGTTCATCTCTGGGATTAACAAATATTTACCCACCTTTGAAAGGTACCTTCTGTTCTTCAGAGAAGTGCTGAATAAATATAGGCTAGTATTACCCTCATCAGCAGGTAATCCTGTTAATCTAACATACACTCTCTGTCCATGGTGAATATGTTCCAGGCTACTTGATCATTGTAGTTAGATTAACAAAGGATATTACAGGGATTAACTCTTAAGTAGTGGCTGCAGCTGCCCACCATGTGTGTTTTCTGTAACCCAAAGCCAAGGTTTGAAATCCTCTTGCCTATAGCAAATAGAAGGAATGCACTTGACTTTTGCAGAACCAGTTTTCCACCCAAAAGAACAATATCTTGACCTAAGAGGTTGTAACACAACCTGTTGCTCTTATAGCTGCTTTGCTGCTGGCAGCAGGGGAGACAGCTTCAGTGCTAAGACAGCTTCAGATCTCTGCCACCACAGCAGTTTTACAAAGTTGTTGTAAGGTAAAACTGTCTCATTTTTTCACTGTACTGTAACAGGTGTGTTACAGGTCACAATTTGTGCTGCAGGTCACAAATTCATGTCTAGACTACTTTAAAAAGTATTATTGGAGATGAGGTCCTCCCCAGTGTAATGCAGGCTCAAAGTTGACCCTGCTTTGAGCTGAAAGTTGGACACAATGACACATGGGCTACTTGTAACTCAGTTGTTGTACAAAGTCAGGTGTAGCCTCAGCAGCATGGAGCTTGGCATGAGTTGAAAATCATCCCCAGGGCTCCTGAGGACAGTCCTGTGTAGCTGCCTCAGAGTAAGCTCTGTGTTGCTACAGCAACACTTTTATCAGCAGCCCCCTGACTGGTGTCAGGGTGGCTCTGGGAGGACTGTATGATGTGCTGGCACACTTCCCTTGGGATAGAGATACAGCTTCACTGCTGTTGGTCATTGGCTCTATTTTGTCCATTTCATTTCAGTGTGGGAGGACTCTATGATGTGCTGGCACACTTCCCTTGGGATAGAGATACAGCTTCACTGCTGTTGGTCATTGGCTCTATTTTGTCCATTTCATTTCAGTGGCACTTGGAGAATTACTGATCTCTTAGAGATCTGGAAAGTATTTTCAACAGAGGATGGCTGGGCTGGTGTCTGAGGGAGAAGAGAGCACAGAAAACACTGCATCACCTGCATGCATTGCAATTATGAGCCTCTTACTGGAGTATGGAGGGAGAACATGTATTTGCAAATGCTTCCTTTAGCAGTTTGAGAGGCTGGAACTTACAGTTTTCTGGCTGGAGACTGCTATGGAAAATGGAGGTTGAGCACAAATGCTATTTTAAAATTATTATGAAGATGCTGATTTTTTTAAACAGTTTTCTGTTATCTTTTTTTCTCTTTGTTAGAGTACATTGTGATATTGAAGTATAGACTGCTAGGAGTCCAAATTTCAATTTCAGGTGTAGCCTTTTCAAATTTTGTGCTAAGCAGATGTACTGGATCACTATTTGTGGGAAAAAACTACTACTGCTTTCCTCAGTCAGGCATGCATGGTTCAGAAATGTGTTAGATTACTTTCAGTAGCCATATGAAGTGTTGGGAGCTCTCTAAATGCAATGCCCACAGCACTCAACTTTGACCTCTGTGAGCTGTAAGCAGGTACCAAGTTAAGGAACCATTATCTGTTCTCATTACTGGTGGCATCAAAGTGAGATATTGTAAGGCTTTAAAAGGGAGTAAAATTTGTAAGGATGGGGGGGGTCTCTATAAATAGCCTGTAGAAGGTAACTTGAAAGCTCTTATCACAATGGATGAAGTTTTCCTTTTCCTTTGTCCTTTGTTTTTGTTTTTTTTTTAAGCCTCTAATTGTTTGGTTTGGATCCTGGGTTTTTTTCTGTTTCCGTTTTGGAACGTAGCCTTTTTTGTCCCTGGGATGACAATTAATTCTTCTTCCTACTGCCACATAATGAGAGAGAGAGAAGCAAGATGATGCTGCAAGTTTTTCATGTATCCTGACTGCAGAGAAAAAATCTAGTTATATAACTTGTCCATAAAAAGAGGCTTCTTTTCTCTATCATCCTTTTTACTTTTTCCAGAATGGAATAAAACTGAAAGTAGCTTAGTGTGGTGGAATTTCAGTTCATGAATATAAAGTGTATGAGAGTTTACAGTGTAAGAGAGTATTTCTCTTTGCATTTGTAACTGAGGACAAAACAGTTAAAAGGCAGTGAGTGATTTCCACACCTTGAGAGGAACAGAACAGGACACACATGGGGAATGCAGGTGTATTCTGCTGTACGGGGGGAAGAGAAAAATCCTGGCAGAAGTCTGAGAAAACCCCTGGAGAAATGAGTGCACTCACAGCAAGATTGCTGCTCACCTGCAAGTACCTTGAGCAGCTCTTATGGGAAGGCATCTTTGCCAGCTGTGCCAGGGCAGCTCGTTTCCATCTGCCTCCCTCGGGGCTCTACACAGAATTGAAACCATATCCTGGTTTGTGCTGGGATTTAAACTGATCCAGAAGGTCAATAGCAGCCTTCTAGTAAAACTTACCATTAAGTAGTATTTATACAGTTGTTAAAACATGTTTTTACACTGCCATGTTAGCCTAGCAATTGCTTGGGGGATTTCATCTATGTGCAGGATGTTGCACAAACAGAACAGTGCTTGTGATACCAAAGGAGTTGGTTAAAGGTAATTCAGCAAGGGATGGTAAAGAAGCCCACTTGGCTTTCCTCTCTTATTGCCTTCAGCTCTTTTATTACATCAGTCTGTGAAGACAGTCTCTAGAAACTAAGACTCATCTGCAGCATTCTCCTGACAGAATTAGGGCTATGGATAGCCTCCTGCACATTCCTCCTGTTTCCTTGAAGGAAACCTCTCTTCTGCTCATCAGAGGGGCCCCTTTTGTTATTTACAGCCTCTTGTTATCGTTTGTATTCCTGTTTGCATGGCGTGGCGCCTCAGTGAAGCCTCAAGGCCATGCACTGACCATATTTCTCTCAATATCTCTCTTGAGCAAACCTCATGTTCACACTGGCACTTAATTGCCTGCCTCCTTTCTCTCTGTGACTCCTTTAAGGTCAAGAACATGGTCAAGTCATCCTTCAGCACTTTCACTATTGTTACCATCATTAAACTCTGCACAGTAATACAATTCAGAATAATCCATCCTTCTGGAGCAAGAATGTAAGGACTGACCCCCTGGATCAAACCAAAGCTCTGCACATCTCAGTATCTCCTTCCTGAGATAGTTGATAACAAGGACCCAGAGACACACACGAGCAAATTTGAAGAGAAACCTTTCCCTAGTCTTGACTCAGTGTGCATCATCCACAGAAGCTTGCCATGGCCATTAAATGTCATGTTTTAAAGCTAAGATAGGCTTGGGCTTCACACTGGTTTCAAGTTTTGACAATATCCCGTAGTATTCAAAGTCACTCTTGAGGGATTTTTTGGTTGGTTTGTGGTGTTGTTGTTTAGGGTGGGTTTTTTGCTTGTATGTGTGTGGGGAGAGGGGGGTCATTGAACTGTTTCCATTCTTTTTACATTTCAGTTGTTTGCTATCCATAGTAGGGTGTTGAGGAGGTAAACAGTGACAGGTAGCAGTTAACAAGAAGAAAGGAATCTAACCTGAGTGTCTGAAGTACTGTAATAACAGTGGTAATTTATTAATGTCTTTATTGACTTTTAAGATTGAAAAAGTAATTCCCAATCTAAAATACTCTTTCATCAATTTATAAAATGCTGTAAATCAAGCATTTTCTTTGTTCCTTATGTGTCCCTTTTATCTCAGGCTATTCAGTGTTTCTAGGATTCTGATCAGGATAATGGAAAACATGCTGAACTAGGATAATTTCTCATGAAGCTGGAGGGTCTGCAGATACCTCAGAGCCACTAATGAGTTAATAATATAAAACACATGGATTTATTCCAAGGCAGAGGAAGCATCTTGTAGCATGTAAGTTACATGTAGCAGGACAAAGTTACAGAAGATGATATGGAAAGTGAAGAACAGACTTCTCTGAAAACACTTTTGGTGCATGACCTGAGTTATTCAGAGCTTAATATCTGAGATACTGAGTATCAGTGGCTGAGCTCTGTGCTGCAGAGTTTTGTATTTGGATAACTGGGGCTAAGCCTTCCCAATTTGTTTACCTAAAGCCAAATGATACATTCAGACATGCTGGTCTCCATGTTTTCCCCAAGCTCTGGTAGTGAGTCACTGAAATCGAGAGTGTTTCTCAGAAATCACAATTCCCAGTGCAAATGTCAGACCACACCCCCACTTTTGAGACAAAATAGGCATTTCTTAATCTCTCCTTGCTAATGGCCATAGCTCTGAAGCAGTTAATTCAATAATAAAGATGGAAATAGCAGCCAGGAAATGCAGAATGTCTCCCCATGCTGTAACAATTCTCCCTATGGGTAGGATTAACAGTTTCCTGTCTACTCCATATTTGTTAGTAAAGAAGTCATTTCAGAAAGGGGCATTTTTCATCACTGTGTTCAGGAGCTGCATTCTTCTTGGATTTTTTGCTCTAATTGTCCATGTCACCCCATTAGGTTTTCATTTATTTGTTTATTTTATTTTGCTTCCCATGTAGAAGTCAGGAGATAAATGCAAGGAATCACCCATTCTATTCCAGTGGGTGGAACACCAAGCATTTATCTTTGAAGAGGCTAAATATATTTATCTATATGTATGTGTGTGCGTTCCTTGATGGGATGCAGACTATTTATTCCTGATCAAACTATCTTCTCCTGATACTTTTTAGGTGTTGTAATAACACTGCATGATATATGTGTGCACTATGGTTTTGTGTAGTTTATTTATTTTTATATTCATTTTTGGTTTTGCCACATGAACTTCAGCTCCCAACTAACACAGGTTTTCTGTCTGATATTTTTCTCTATTCCTGGATACATTTCTTGGCTGGGTTGTCTGCACTTCAGCTGTTCTTAAATGCCTCTGGTGTAGGTTTGATTCATTGGAGGACACAAGAGTTGTCTGCACTTGCTGCTTCCTGACCTTTTCTGGATTTGGTAACAGAGTGCCCTGTGCATGTATGTCAGTGACACTTTTGTTCTGAGAAGCCTTGGCTTGGCAGTTGTTGTTCAGCTGTGAGGCAGAGATCCCCTTTCCCTGAGAGGAATGAGTCTGATTATAGTAGAGCTGCTGGGGGGTCTGACTTTTCCATGGCTGTGAACTTCTCGGAAAAAGTAGTTGCTAGGAGAAGACTACATAGTATTTACAGCAAGGGTGGTGGCTCTGCCTTCAGTAACAAAGCTGATTTGTTTTATAATTTGTGAAACAGAAATCAGACCATCTAATGGTGCAATCTGTGTAGGATTTTCCACTGTCAAACCTTCTAGTGCTAAAGCAGTTCCAAAATGTTCCATGAGCATTGGATGGCATTTCTGCTGAGCTGGCTGTATAAATTAATTCATATCTGTTCCTATGCTTTAAGTCTTTTGTTTTTTTGGGAGTCTTTTTGTTTGTTCAGTTTGGTTTGGTTTTTTATAGACTGGATGAGGTGGTTTAACAGCAAAGGGAAGACTTTCTTCAAGCAAAGCCTCTTTCCAGGCTGCTTGGGATGTCACATGCAGAGCTCATAGGCACAGAGCTGTGTGACTTGTCCTAAGACACAGCCCATGAGGAGTAGGTAGGGGGCATTGTCACCCTTCCACTGGTGACTCAGTGGAGCTGAATGTCTTTCTTTCACCCTCTGTTTACCAAACAGCTGTTTCAGTAAAGCTCCCTGCATTTACAGTCAGGCTCCTTAGGTTTGCCATCACCAGACTACCTTGTCAACGATCTGTGTACCTTTGAGGCTTAAGATCAGTCATCAGGTAGCGATTGTGCCAGTTGTGTACAAAGCAGCAGCACAAGAAGGGTCCATGTCCTGCTTACCCCTGTCAGAGATTGCTGCCAGACAGAAAAAAAAATCCTTTAACCTTTTTGAGGTTTGTTGCCCAGAAAAGAGCAGTGGGGTCAGCAGCAATGGCAACTGGCAGGAGCTGCAGTGAACATGGTGAGCTGGAAGAGGCTGGAAGGAGGCAAGAGTGAAAGAAGTTGATTCCTCATGTTTACATGAGTTAACTATTAAGAGTCAACAAATACTAATCACAAGCCTAAGAAGCAGGATTTGCCTTAGCCTTGTCAAGATAAGAGAAGCAGAATGCACCTTGGCAAGATTAGAGAAACAAAACCTATTGTCAGCAGAAAACGCTGAGCCAGCAAGCAAAGGACTGCACATGCTTCAGAAAGAGAGGTGAAAAGGGCAGTGAGGAAGACTACTGGGCTTCAAGGCTCCAAGACTCACTTGGAGCCTTCCTCAGTGCAACCACCAGAGCACACTGCACTTGTGTGTTACATATGCTAATGCTGTTAATGATTTCTGGGAAGTAATTTGTATAAACAATCCTATCCCAAGGAATTTAATGAATATGCATGAAATTTAACCATAAATTGTGCTATGTAAAAGTGCTGGATGTACTTGTTGGGAGGAGCAATCCCCCAAATACCCTCCTCACTGAGTCGGTCTCTGACGTGACTCTAGCTCAAAGGGAATCAAGAGGCCATGAGGCTGAGTTATGATTTGAGCACTAAAATGTTTTGCTGCAGTTTTGGGTGTTGTCCTCTGTATTATCTGTCTTTATGATCCAATATCTTCTCTTGTTGGTCCAGGAAATATGCAGCAAGTACTAAGTGGCAAGTTTTATGTATTTTCGTGATAACAGAAATATTCTTGCAGAGAGATCTGTGCCTTGTACTTGATAATATCCCATCATTAATTGTAACAATGTTGTGGATTGTCTGCCAACGTGTAGTCTAAAAGCTCACAGTAAATAATCCTGACACAGGAAAAATCTCGGATAACAGACTTCCAAGTACTTATTTGGCTACGATATACAAGCAAGACAGCCACAGGATGATTCACTGCTTTAAGAATTTGGGCTGGATGACCTAATGGCTTCTTTTGGAGAGAAGGCAGTTCTCGCTTAGAGCAAGCATGCCTGCAGAGGACGGCTAATTTACACTTGCCTACTGCGGCGCACCACCCAGCCCTGCCTTTGTGGTGCCTGTCCAGCAGTCAGCGCTGGCTGGAGCGATACTGCCACTCTCGACCCTTAGAGTCCTTGAGGAAAGTGTGTAGTGGCCCCATGGTTGCAGCTGTGGCTGGCAGCCCGTCTGTAGCCCAGAGTTCGGGCGCTGGGAGCAGAAGCGCCGCTGCGGCGGTGCGGAGGTGCCGGCGCGTTCCCGGTCCCAGCGCGGGGTGGAAGTTCCCCCTGCTGGAGGAACGGACCCACTGCGGCCAGCGGAGCGGGGCAGCCGCGCGCACCTTCCCCGAAATTTAATTTCTAGAGGTGCTGAACTTTAATAGCTTTAATTACGTGTCGCTCTGTGCCTGCAGCCTTACCTGAAGGCAGTGAGTTGTTGGTCTGTCTGTCCCCTCAGCGCATTGGCTTTCTGGGGACCAGATCCAGAGACCCAACATGAGAAAAGGTGATCCTGTTATGGAGGACTTTTGAACTCAGCAGAAGAACGGTGAGGTGTAAGGTCAGGCTGGATGGGGCTCTGAGCAACCTGGTCTAGTGGGAAGTGTTCCTGGAGCTGAAACGAGATGACTTTTGAGTTTTCTTTCAACCAAACCGCTCTATGGTAAGGGATGGATACTGTGGACGGGGCTGTGAGGATGTCTGTGGTAACCTGGGAGTAGAGAAGCCTGTGATCAGCTCCTAGAACTGCTGCCTCTGGTTTGAAACATTCAGTCTCTCCTTGGAAGAGTTCTTCCCAGGTTACTTACAATACATGAGAGATTTTCAGCACCTTTCAGCTCTGCTGTATCAGAATGATGGGAACGCTTTGCTGCAGATGCCCAGTCTTTAGAAAGAGCAATGTGGCATGGAGGAGAGGATCCTGCAGTGCACCCAGGGACAGGGGTGGCTAGAGCCCTGGACCTAATGCCAAAAACAGGCCAGCTGCTCCACAGACCAACCTCCACGTAAAGCTTGGGGCAGCTCTGGTGGCAGGCTTGAGATCTCAGGATTGCTACAAGACAAAACCTCATCATGAATTGCCATGGGCACGTGTGTTTCCAGTAGAAGGGAAAAACCAAAGCAAGGGAGATGATTTCAGGCAATCTAACCACATTTGGCATGTGCCAGTGAAAGAAAGGAAAAGAACCCAAAGGAAACCAAAAGAGAGCAACCTGCAGGTCAAGCCAACATATGTTGTTTTGTGTGTGGGCAGCTGTTCCTCATGGAAATTGGACTTGACAGCCATGAGACCTGCTAATGAAAAGTGATGTCGAGGAGAGATTGCTGCTTGTCATCACTGACGATGATGGGAATTTACCTGGATCCTGTGGCCAATGCCCTTGTCCGTTGTGCCTGGACACTTTGGGGGGTGGGGGAAAATCCTTCTCTTTCTATGTATCGAAGACAACCCTCGACCCCGAGCCTTAGCTTTGCCTTTCCTTTCATGTGAACGGTCCCTTGGGTTTTCTTCGTGTCCTGCTCGGCTGCAGTGGAACAGAAGCGCCCGCGTACCTGCCCGGTGCCGCGGCTGGGGCAGGGACCCCCTCCGCACGCCAAAGCTCCGCGCACACGCCGGGGTCTCCAGCTGGGGAGTCCGGCGGGAGCGGGGAGCGTGGGGGGCTCCTCCTCCTCCCGCGGGGGGCGGCTGCGGGCCCTGCCCAGTGTGGGCGGCTGGGCCCGGCTGCGCGTTGGCTGCGGGCGGTGCCGCCAGTGAGGCTGCGCTGAGGCTGCGGGACCGGATGGCCGAGCCGCCCGCCCCGCGCACTCGGGCGGCGGCCGGCAGCGGGCGAGGACACCGGGCGAGCCCTCCCTGCCGGGAGAGCCAGCCCTGCGGCACACGGCAGCGCCATGGTCTCATGGATCATCTCCAGGCTAGTGGTGTGAGTAGCTGCCGCTCGGCACCTGCAGCGTGTGCCCGCATGTCCGCGCGTGTGTGTGCGCGGTGTCCGCGCCGCCCGTCCCGCTCGCCCCTGCTTTGGATACTGGGCTAAATTTAGCAGGTTGTTGTCGGGGCCGGGGCGCCCGGCTGCCCGGCGGGTGAGGCAGGAGGTAGGTGGGTCAGATGGGATTTTCCAGCATGAGAAAATCACCGGGAGGGTGGAGGGTAAAGCGCTGCCGCGCTGTGCAGTGCCAGGTGACAGGGGAGAAAGAGAGCGAGTGACATCGCCCGGCGCTCGGCGATGGACGGGCTCGGGGTCCGGAGGGGGAATGGAGCATCCACGGGTGGGAAAATGGACACGGATTTGTCTCGGCGCTTTGTTACCGGGCTCGGCGAGGCTGGGGGCTCGCGAGGGGGCGTGGGAGAGGCGGCCGCGGGGTCTCCCAGCCGCCGCCACCGCTTTCTTCTGTCTGTTTTGCAAAAGAAATATCAAATATTCCTTTCCTCTTTGCAACTTGCCGCTCGTCCTCTCAAAAGGCGATCTCGCTCTCCCTTTAACCTGTCAGCCTGGGAGAAGAAGCGTGTGGTTTGCGCTTGTCCTACAGCTTTTCCATGGCTGAAACTGCTCTAGGTGGGAATACATGTAAAAATTCCCTGGAAATTCTTCCCCGGCAACAGGGGGAAACAGAGCAAGCTCGAGGTATATGTTTATCTGCCCCACCAAGAGGTTTAGGGAGAAAAAGGCATTTTTGATGTAATTTGGAAAATCCTGGAGGAGGGATATTACAGTCTTAAGGTGGGGCAGCAGGATGGCTGATCTCCCTTCTGGAAATGTGACTGGGGAAGGCTAATATATGGCATCAGATGAATAATTTGCCAGATTTGTCCATCATATACATACAGATGCCTCTCCTGCAGATTCAGGAGGACATCTGTTGTGCTCTTAAGTTATTTTAGAGCGTCTGCGAGGGCCTGTCACTTTCTTTGTCTGAAAGAAACGTGCCATGATGTTGCACCATCAGCATGTTTCCAGGAAAACGTTTTCAAGGTCTCTTTTGCCATATAAGATGAAATATCAAAAGGAAAACTCACCTTCATCTTAGTTATGTCTCTGTATCAGTAAGACATTAAGTGTCAGATATGAAGATTTTAGGGGGGTCTAGAGTTGAATTTAGCCCCTGGAGGTCTGTCATCTGGATTCAGCTGCAGCTAGCCATTATTTGACTTGCACTTCATTCTGGGAAAGAGTGTTAAATATTTAAAAGATTTCATTTGAACAGTATAACTGTGCAGGTATCTCTGCCAGCAATGTGAGATGTAGCATGTATTGTCTAAGGCAGCTTTTCTTTCTTCTCTACTAGACTAATTTCCACTTTGAAAAAACCCACATGATCGTGTAACCCAGCTAATCCTCAAGAACAAAGAATGTCTACACAGAGATGGTAGTTTAACTTACTTGTCTCAGCACATGCACATCTGCACAGATGATTTCATCTAAGACACGTGGGCTGGGTAAAAATCTGATAGGGGCAGGACCTGGAGCAGTTGACCAGTCAGGTAATTAGCTGAGCACACAGACCTTCCTGTTCTCTTCAGTGTTACCTGAATAACATGTCACAGCATGGAGTCAGCTGTGCAGAGGGCAGTACCAGTTATTTTTTATGCTGCATTTTCAGTAGCAAATAATGAATATGCAGTGTAAATATTAATAATTTAGTAGTCATAGTAATAATTAATAATTTTGCAAGGAAACCTAGGGCAAGCCAAGCTTGGTTACCACTTTTCTTTCCACTGCTGAGTCTACATCCATCCTTCAAGAATATTTTGTACCAGGAAGTGCTGGTTTGTTATGATCTCAGTAAGAAACGTGGATTCTTTAGACTATTGCTTAAAACACCATTTGCTAGAGGTAGCATTGCATAAAAAAAAAGAGGAGAGTATAAATAATCTTACATTCCATCAGATCCCAGAAACCCTGAGGTGTCTGACATGGAGGAGCCCTCCAGTCTGACACAGCACACCATGCAGATCTGTGTGTGGAAAGGTTCCCTTACACTTTGATCTTTTCAACTCTCAGAGCCTTTTCTTTTTATTTCTAAAGATGTTTCCATTAATCACTCCTACTACCAGATGAAAAGGATGTTCACAAGAGAGCTTATTGCTACACTTAGATGAAGACAAAGATGGGCAGGTGGTTTAATGTCAGGTGATGAGCAAGTTGCCCCTGCATCCAAGAGGTATGTGCATCCCACCACAGGTCAGACAGGCAGGATCCCCCTGCAGCACAGCACAGACCATCCAGAGTAACTGGGAGTTGGACCCCTGACTCCTTGGTGTACAGTGGTCTTCAGATTAGGATCATGGCAAAGATTAATCTATTTAATCCAGTTTCCCCATCTCATTATGAATCACTAGTTGATCCATCAGTACAGATAGCTGTGCCTAAGTAGAATGGCCACCTGGTTGGGCTTTTTTTCCCTCTACTTGTGCCTATGTAGTTGGTTTTTTTTCATTAAACTTATTAGCTGATAAGGATTATGAAGAAAGTGCTGTGGTGTGGTTTAGTCACACTGTTAAAGTTGATTTGTGCTCTTATGACTTCTGCTGATCTCCATAGGGGTTATGTCTGATATGACTCAGCTAACAGAAAGGGCTTTAAACAAAAGCAAGCCTTTGCTTTGTCTCTTTGGTGCTTTGCTGCTTCCACTGTCTCTGATTTAGTTAGGACAGGTTCTGTCCTGGCAGTTTCTATTTCTAAAACATTGCTGAAGGAGAAGAACCTGTGAGCACTTCTCATCTTTTTCAGCAGGAAGCCAGACAGCTCACTGCAAACCTTCTCTTACCTCATTTCACCTTTAGTGTTTGGGCTTTGTGTCCAGAGTGCTGGCTGGTTCTGTTCTGCCTGTAGAGCTGTGTGCTGGGAACCCTCACAAGAGAAATGAGGCATTCAGAGCAGCATCTCTGCCATAGCTGTGTGTTAAAGTTAAGGATATCATGTTCAGGATCTGCCCTAGGTACTGTACAAATGTGAAACAAAAAGATAATTGTCCCTGGCTATCTTTTTCCTCTAAGAGCTCAAGTCTCATTCTCCTGTGGTACTATTCCCAGGTAGTTTTTTTACTCATCTCAGTGAGAACAAAATCAGGATATTTCTTTTCTCATGGCAGTGGATTACAGATGACTTTTCCACCAAGGAATGCCTGTGATCTCTGGAATTGCAATTGTTGCATCTTGGAGTGATTTGTTCCTATGTCTCTCACAGTAACTGGAGTGGGATAACATCATTATTTGTGGGTTAATTACAGCCTTTTTTTATTCTTCACCTCTAAATACATCTCAGAGGACATCCTGGAGGACCTGTATCTGTTTCCTCATCTGTGAAGTGTAATGAACTGTTGTGAATTTCTCTTCCCTGAGGCAGACCAGAAGGGACCATTGGTCTGTCTTAGCAACTACAGGTTATTGCTGGTCTTTTCAAAGGAGATTCAGTTTCCCTCAAAAGGCAGAGGCCTCTCTAGGAGAAGGACTTGGGATCTGTCTTTGTTATTGCAGACCAGTTCAGCTGCAGTGCACAGCACTGGCAATCCTGGATAGCCACTTTTGGCTGTTGTCTACAGGCCCTTTGAAGTTAAGAGGGGTGTATATAAATGCAGTCTATTGTATTGGCATGGGAATTCTGTCCTTTCTCAGAAACATGAAACTTGGTTTATGTGCTTGGGATCACACAGAACAGGTTTTGGCTCCCATTCTGAAAGTTAGACACATCACACTCCCTGTTGAAAGACTTTCAATCTGGAACACGTGGCAGAGGAAGGAAATGTCAGTAGAAGCAAAGCTGGGTTAGACAGGTTATCAGTAGATGATATGATGCTATGTGATGCCTTAGGCATTTGATTTCCTCCTGTGAGAAGCTTAGAAGTGCATTGCAAATTAATACAAAATGGTTAAATATGTTCTTCATGGTGAAAATCACAGCCTTTATTATGCTTTTTTTTGCCTGCATGTATTTTCTTTTAAATCAAAATATCATTAATGGCCTCTCTGATCTCTTATGTTTTGATGTGAAAGAGAATGGCAGCTTTAGGTATGTTCACTGGGAATTCCCATCCCTGTGTGCTAGCTGTCCCTGGAAGGAGTTGGATTCTGAACAAAATCAGACGGGAACCAAAGAATTCTTTAACCTGATGTGTTGGATTTCCTTCCCTATCCTTCCCTTTCCTTCCCTGAGTTTGTTAACTTTCTCTTTTTTGGTTGTTGTGATGTTTCTTTAGCAAGGCTGGGAGACTGGCCACCCCATCCTCATCTGATGTCAATTCATGGTGCTACTGAGTCAGACATTGATTTCATCTTTGTATCTATAAAAAAATTCCATTCTAGAGAAACTGAGCAGATCCTTCCTCCTCCTACTTTTCATATGTATGGGAAGCCTGAAGAAATTTATGAATGAAACAAAACCTGAAAAGTCATATCATGGCAGAGACAGGATCCACTCAAGCAGGCAGGGACTGCTCTCATAAAAGCAGAGCACAGCTTCAAGCTGTTGGCTGCTGATACATCAGCATTAGCATTCAGCTGATGTTACCACTTGATATATATGTATTGGTTATTGATACATCTGCATTTGCATTTTAGTTGACATACATCATGTATGTGAAGGTCTGTAGTATTCACATATTCTCTGAACAGAGAGAGGCTTAAATCTCTGCCAGTATTTTCCTGAGAAGCTGTAAGAAAGCTCAGAGAAAACAATTCTTATCTCCACGAAGGTCCCTCACAGCCTGCTTTATTTACTTGGTGCTGGCAGTTGACATGAGGGATTCAGGTGTTCATTGCTCTCTACAGGCCTCACACCAGCAGTGTAAAATTATCTGAAAATACAGCAAAGGACACAAAGGGCAGCCTGAGCTCCCAGCCAAGGCTGTGGGATGAGTTTGCAGTAGACTCTTCTGTGCTCTGGAGCTGGGAAGTGGGCAGGGCAGACCCTCTGCCGTACTCGCAGAGGTTACTGACAACCTTCACCTGTATAAAAAGTGGTGTAATGCCTCCAAAACAGTGGCTGCAGGCTTGCAGTGCAGTGTGAAGAGCACATGGTCTCTGTGGCTGTTCATGTGCATCCCTGCTGCAGCCTTTGGCTCTGCTGAGGGGGCAGAACCTGTTGGTGACAGTAAGTGACAGAGGAGCAGCCAGCGCAGGTGCGACATTTGCCGTGCCCTTGGTGTGAAATGTGACCGTGTGATCACGCTGCAGGGGACAGCAGGGGCTGCCTGCTGCTCTGGCAGCCCTGACCCAGATTCTCCTGCCCAACACAGATGTGCTGGAAATGCTCCTGGCCCCAATGGGAAAGGTTTCTGGTGTGCACATCACAGATCTTACTGGTTCTGGGAGGATATTTTACCAGCCTGGCAGCTATGGGATAGAGCCAAGGGCCTTGGCCTTTGCAGCTGCCTTTGTACAGTATTTTGCCTTTGTGGGACCCTTTCCATTCACTGTAGTAAAGCACTTTGAAGTATTAATTAATTGTTGTGTCATTAGAGGGATTTTTACTGCCATTGTATGGGTAGGGGCACCAAGACACACAGAGATCAAGTGATGTGTAAAGAATTCCACAGGGTAACAGGTAACATATTTCCTCCAGATTCCTTGCTCAGTAAATGAATAAAAGGGAACTTGATAAAGGAAATTGGGAAATGTGTGTGGCTTTTGTATGGTTTTTGATGGTGTGAGAGGGATAGAGCAAAACTATAGACTTAAATTGATGCTACTGAGGCAGTCAAACAACCAAAGGCCAAAATATTTTGAATCATGACCTGTTCCCTTTCAGATCCTCAGTGCTGTCCTTAGGGTAATAGTAAGCAGAAAGCAAGAGCCAGACTGCTTAATACAGGCTACTAAATCAGGCATTACACTGCCTAAAATTGGTTTCCTAATCACAGGAGGGAGATTTAGATCCAAGGTACTTGAGCTGTGGTCCACGGATGGCTGGCAGTCCACAAAACATCAGTCAGTGTTTCAGCCCTAAACCAGAAACTCTCATACAGGCAGTTATGTCCTAACTGATATAGATAGAAGATGCCACTTTTTACTCCTTTTTAGTTACAAGTTTTGTAATTATATCTATTGAATTACAGTTTTTAAAAAATATTAACATTTCAACATTTTGCCAATTTCATGTGACTTATTATTTATCATCTATTCTTAAGGAACAGGGGAATATAAAATAAGCTGTGTGTTTCTTTCAAAGGTTTGGATGGTCCAGTGATTAGGAAAGGATGAGAAACTTTCATGTGCTCTTTCTGCAGTTAACAGAGTGAGACTGGAACTTCCATCAGGTGCTGTGTGTTGCATGGAGAGCTGCTGGGTCAAGGGGAAATGCTTGGTACAAATTGGATGAAGGAAGGCAACGTACAATCACACCTCCTACTTTCTGAGCAGTTGCTTCTGAATACTGAGCACTGCATTTGTCTTTCTGCTTCCATGTCTCAGCAGGCAGAGCTGATACCTTGGGAACTTTCAGGCTAATCAGGCTAAAGGTGGATGAAGACCTGAGAGCTGCAGAAGTATTAGCCAGTTTGGATTGCTGCAGAATCTTTGTATGACAAAATTTCTTCTTTGTCTTCATTAGGCAGCAAGGATCTGAGTCAAGATTCCATTTTCTTGGTTTGTCCACTTGGGGCCACTCAGATTTCAAGTAGGTCTTGTGAGGTGAAATGGCCTAATGAAGGGATGCATCCATGTAATTAGGCTCATATGGCAGAATCTCCCTTAGATCACTCCTATGGTTGAAGTTAATCACATGCTGCTTTTTGCAGGGAAGCTCTCACATACTTGTGTTATCACTGGTATGCTACTTAGATTGCAAATTCTTGTGGGCAGCAAGTTCATTTAGTATTTTTTATCTTACAACACCTAGACAGTGGGGGTTGGTTTCTAGCTGTTTCTTCTAAGTTCTGTAGCAATAGAAAAATAAATAAGCTATGAATACATGCAGTTCTGCATTTTGGGTTAATCATTCTTGAGACTGGTCCTGTACTCCTCAGTAATTTCTCTGTGACACTCTTGCTGGTAAGGTGTTCATGGTCTGATTTGGCATTTCACATGCATGTAGTAAAACAGAATTTAAACTGATAAAGTACAGGCAAAACAGATGGTGAGCAGAGTGGTGAGAAAGAGCTAGAAGTAGTGACAAAATGAAGACTGTATTTTATCTTTCCATGACTTGTGTGCTTTTGAAGAGAATGACAGGTAACAGGACACACCTGCTCATTCCACAGGTGGGACTTGGGAAGGCACTCCAGACCTGGAGCACTATGCTAGAGCTAAAAGCATGGGTGGTACTTTCCCAGGATTTGTACACAGAACCACTCCATCTTTTGCTGTGAGCCTCAGAACAGGCATAACTCCAGAGCACCCTGCTGTGTGTTTCTTGCAGACACATTTTGCAAGAGAAGGGGAGGGCAAAGGATTTTAAGTTGCTCTGGGTGGTAAAGCAGTGATCTGCAGGCTGGTAAAAGTGGTCACAGAGCCAGAAGCAGGGCAGGGATGGCATCAAAGGAGAGAAGCTGCTTGTACAGTAAGTAGAAATGAAGAGCAAGGATTATGTTTCAGAAGGGACACACATTTATATGGAGGCAGAGTACTGAGTGTCAAGTTGGAGATTTACTCTTGGCAGCGACAGGGGGACAACTGGTGTCATGCTTAGGAAGGCTTGTTTTTTCAGATGCTGCTTGCTGCATCCCTGACTGCTCATGGACTAATTGCTGACAAATAAACATCCAGTTTCAAACAAGGAATCCATCAATTCAGTAAAGCTGCAATCTCTCTTTCCCCTTTCTCTCTCATGGAGCCAATCGTAATATTGTTCTTTCCAAAAATGGCAAATTTTACAGGAGAACAAAACCAATATTAACCTATTTGTGAGGAGCTACAAAAAATACCCCTCATGTCTGCAATGTTGTGCCTTTTTGGACAGATCCCAGGGATGCCAGGACCATGTTTGTACCTGCCTGTGAATTTATCAGGCAGTCCAATGCTATCAGCATTAATGAACACTTGCAGCTCCTGCAGAAGAAGCATTTCTGTTCTGTTGAGTTCATACTGCTGCTTCCTTTCATTCAGCTCATTTATTCTATTTCTTGTTTCCAGCCTATAAATAAATGTTTGCACCGGAAAGCCAAAAACTGACAGACATTTCTTGCCTCATGTTTTGAGGGAGGCTTGTAACCAATAACCATGGAAAGGGCTTGTGCTGCAGATTCTATATGAGAATACCAAGAACTTGGATTCAGAGCAGTGCTGTAAATTCCCTGTGGGAAGAGGGCAAATTATTTATTCTTTCCTGATTTGGTAACTATAAAATAGTCTTAGTGATAATCTCTGTCTGTGAAAACTACCAGTTCTATTTTACACATGGCAGAGCCTGATGTGGGCATGAAGTATCCCCAGTGGAGCAGAATTGGAGGGGACAGATAAATATGAATTCTGAGCTGAAATTTCCAGTTCAATGGTCAGAAGTCATGGGGTGCTCTGGGATGTTTTACATAGACAAGCTTCTTCTGTGGCAGAGCTCTCCTGGCTGCCAGTCCCTGAGGAGCACTCATGGAGAAGTGAAAGCAGGAATCTTGTATGGCATTTCAGGAAGAACATCCTTGCAGGGAGGGCAGATGGGAAACACCTGGTGATGGTAAAGAGCAGAGCAATCACAGGAAGATGACTTTCTCCATTCACCACAATATTTCATGGTCACCTTTCTCTTGATGTCTTCAGCACAAATGCTCTGACACTTGCTGTGAGCATGTGAGGAGAGCTGCTCTCTCCAGCTATAGGTCCCATCAAACAGCCCTTGTGATGAGGTGGTTGTTCTAGCTTGGGCAGTTCCCACAGGTCTGCTCTGGGTCATGCTCTGCCTTAGGCCCTTTTGTGGATGAGCAATTTGAAGCTCTTGAGCCTCATTCTGCTCATGGAAGGGTTCTGCTTGTCCTGCTGCCTCTTCTGCTTGGGAGGACATGGTCTGTGCATGTCTAAACTTGTGCCTATGAGGCACTCAGATTATGTGACCCACAAGAAGTTATCCCTGGTGTTAGGTCAGGTTCAATAACACCATCTGGCTCCTAAATCTACCTGCAGAATTCATGGTGACATGTGAAAGAGAGAGGTGGATGCCAGAGCTGCCCTGAGGCTAAAAGGCTTTGAGTTTTAGTCACGTATTTCATGGAAAAAGATTGAGTGGTTTGACATGAGAATGACTGCAAGACAGGTGGTTATATGAAAAGGAATTGCTGGTCAGTGTTTAGATTCCACTGAGCATGTCCCTCTGCAGAAAAATCCCACTATCCTAGCTGGTATTTTTTGCTGGAAACCACAGCAGAGAGGCCAGAGGCATGATGGACACAAGCACTGAATGAGACTTTCCCCCTTCCAAACAATTCATCTAGGTCTGAGTTAAAGCACATTGTCAGGGCAGCCTGGAGGCTGTTTGCATTTCCCCTGGCTTAAGTGTCCCTGTTTTGTAGCTGAACAAAGGACTCTTCTTTCCAGGTTTATTGTTTTCATTCTGCTTATAAGGATTTTGGTCAAAACAGAAAGATGTTGCTGTTTAGAAAGAACATTAATAATTAAATTGAGATACTCTGGGGAATATACCCCATAAGACTGGAGCTGTTGAATTTAAGTAGATCATAATAGTTTCCATGGCAACACACTCTGCTGTCCTATATACAGAAAGGGTCTTTCTCATAGGATCAAATGCAGAGGAAGCTGCTATTTTAAAATATACCTTAAAAACACAAACACTGAACTAAGAGCAAATGGTTTCCTCTATAAATGTTGTAGGAATTTCCTCATGCTTGTTACACTGTGCTCCCCTCTTTTCAGAACTGTCAGAGTACAATCAGTCAAACCAATCCCCTGCTGACTCTAATGATTTATGGAGAACCTGAGGTCTAATGATGCTTTCTCAGGATATAATCTGCCTCACAAATACATCCATATCTGGATATTTATAAAGCTGTAACTGTCATGAGCCTGAAATGGAGACTTCTGTGGTTCTTTTGAACAGGTCTGCAAAAATCCTTGTGTTCTGCTGCCTATCTTGGTATCTGCTTGTGATCTCCCATCTCACTGTGCTCAGTAAAGCTGTTTTGGTCAGGATTTGGACAGCATTGTGAGATCCTTGTGCATGGTGTGTTCTGTTACAGCTGACTCTAAGATGGGAATTCATGGTGAAAACTTAGAGATAATTGAGGAATGCGCACACTCACTTAGAAGATCTGGAGATTCTTCAATCAGTCAGGAATTGCACAAACTCTTTTCCTCTAATCTACCAATCAAATAAATGTATAATTTGATGTGCTCAGAAAAGCCTTACAGCCATGTGATGTTACAAAATCTGTGTGAAATGAAGCGTGATCATCCAAGCAAAAATATGGAATTCAATAGAAAGCTTCTGAATGTAACTAAGAAGGAAGTCGCAGTACATGATGGGGGAAAAAAGTTTGTGTCTGGAATAATTACAGCTTCTCTATTTTGCCCTTATAAATAGGCTAAGAAGGGGTGCATTGCCAAATTTTAGCAAGAACTGCCACAAAATTCCCAGTCCTGGCTTGTGGTAAACCTGAAGAATCAAGGCTGGATTTTCTGCAAACAAACTAAATCAATAGCTGAAAAATGCTGTTTCAATGCAAACCTCAATAATTTTCTCATCCCTAGGGCAATACCAGAGCTTCAAGTTGTGTCAGCTGGTGCTGCTTTGCTGAGGTCAGTGAGTGGTGTAAATCCACCCAGGTGGGAGACCCAAGGTTGTGTTTGTAGTTCAGAATGGTGAGGGCCTTGTAGAGGGTGCCAGCTGCATCCTAGAAAATTAAATATTATGGGACAGAAGTTGGCCAGTTCAATGGAGGACTTGTGTTCTTTATGAGCTTTGAGTTAAACTGCCCTTTGAGTGGTGACAGATGAAGGATAGAGGGCTCTTAAAAGCATGATTCTGTCATGATCCTTTCATTGTAGTGTTGGGAATTTCACCACTAAATAGGAATATGGCTTTGCCTGCACTTCAGCAACCCAAGCTAATTGAATGGGCATCCCAAAGCTGTAATCAAGATCCCTCTGACCTCATATCTGGAGCTCTGGTGAACTTCACTATCAAGCTTTTCTCTAAGAAGTGGTGATACCCACTGAAAGCTGAGGATGAGGAGCATGGCCACCTTCCCTTGAGAATCAATCTAAAGAATCCAAATGCCTTATTGCACCCTAGCATATGTATTTTTAAAGGTACTTTAGTCTCATCAGACAGGCTGAAACTCTGTGATCTCTCGTGCTTCACGCCTGTTCCTTGATTGAAGCTCTGTTACACAGGGTGCTGGCTAACCATGGCCATTGGCTCTGAGCTCATCCCTGATCCCTAAACCACTGCTGCTCTGCAGACTTTTCAGAAGTGGACATGCCAGCAGCTCACTGACAGCCATTTCCAGGGCCTGAGGGGATGTGACATGTCACACCCTCTGACTGATGATACACACCCTCTGCCTGTTTCTACATATTGTTCCTAGATCACTGCAAAATCAGCAGAGCTGCTTGAGAGACTGCAGACAGCCACTAAAAGACTCTTGCCTGCTGTCCATGAAGCAGGATGTGCATTTAAAATTTATAAATACTATGCCTGATTTTGCATGGTACTTTAAAATTAACCAGTCTGCTTTCCATGTAGTTTGTGGTAATTCATATTTAATCTCATGTAAACCCATTCTGTAAAATCATACCCCCCCACCCCCAAGGTTTTATTTATAGATTAGATATTTTTCATCTCTTTGATACAGTGTGTCCTGAGATTTTTGCACTCAGATGTGCTATACAGCTATACTGGAATAGCTCAGCATTCTTTTTCAATTATTATTCTGCTGAGGTCTGCAGATACTTGGCTGTAACAAATCAGGTCACTATTCAAACACTATTATAATTTATGTATATTCCTGAGACCTAGAAACCTCACTCTGAGCAGCCAGGCCATAAAAGGCTGAACTCTGTGTAAATCCAGTTCTCCAGACACATTTTATACAGCTACATGTGTTTGAAACACTTTAACCATTTCATTTCAAAATAGCAATGCTTTATTTAGAGTGGCATTTGCAACATTGTCATCCTCCTGTGTGAATCCCCTTGCCTGAGAGAGAGGACAGGCACTGGGCTGTGGCATTTAACCCAGCAGTATTAATGAATAAGTAATGATGGAAGAGCATACATGAGATAGCATGCAGTGTGGGTGCTCCCACAAAAAGTACAAGCTGCCTTCTCAAGCAGCTGCTTATTTAGAAATCTCTGAAGTGGTCCTTGAAGAATTGGCTGTCTTCCCCTTTGCTTTCCTCTCAAGTTATTTCTGTGAAGTCTCCATCTGGCTCCTAAGCCTCAGTTTATATTTTATTTTATATTTTGAGTAGCTGCCAGCTGAAGGGTATATGTGTGAGAGGAAAGGTGAGAATGGGAAAGAGGTGAAGTGTCTAAGCCAAAAGAAAGAAGAGAGGCAAAGCCCCTTCTGTTCAGAATTGTGCAATGCACTGGCTCTTTACCCAAGCCTGAGGCAAAGTGATATTCCTCATGGTGTAGGGAGGGAGCTGTGCCTGTGTCACAGGCTTTGATCTGAACACATTTGTGTTTGGGGAAATGCAGAATAGAGGAGAACACCATGACTTATCCCTTTTTCTCTCTAAGGCTCTCAGCTAAAGCCTGAAATTCAGAGACATATGAGAAGTCTGGGAGAGATCAAAATTGAATGCAAATGGGAACATGGCATCTTCTGTGAGAAGGAGGATTGAGTATCTGGATAGCAATACTGCTGTATTGAGGCATTAAAAAAACCTGATGTCTTCATCAAATTGTGAAACTGGATTTTAAATCCCAACTTCTAGAATATGTGCATATATTGCATATATCTGTGAGCATCAGATATTTTGATTTGTACTGTGAACCTGCAAGGCTGTGTGCATGCTCTCTTCTGAGAAGCTATTGCCTGACACTCTATTTTGAATGGAAATGTTCCTGTAATTTCTTCCAAGAAATCACCTGATGAGAATAAATGAGCAAATGTGGGAATTGCTGGGATGTGCTCACAGTGAGATTGTCTCTCTGTGTAATGATGGGGGTGGCACAGAAGCAGTGCCTTGAAACTGCAATTTCTCTTTCTAAATCTCCCACTGCCTGGGCTGTGACCAAGCTGCTGATTTCCAGTGGTGAAAGCCATTTATTTTCCAGCATGGTCAATGGAACATGTAGATATCTGTCATCTCAGCCTTCTCTGAAAGTTTTTACCCCAGGTGTGTATTTGTCCAAAATCTCAAACTGCCAGATGTCATTTTAAAGCTCTCAATGTGAGCTGCTGTGCCAGGAAATGCTTCAGTAGATACCTGTCCTTGCTAGTGAGCCTTGCCTGCACTTTAGGTAATAGGTGGTTGTTAAGAAAATTGTAGTGTGGGTGAATAGTACCTGGAAGTGGAGGTAAAAAGAATCCCCTTTCTCTCTTACCTTTAGTTAAAGGCCCAAACTTCACTTACTAGAATATTTCAGGGATTGAAATCTAATCTTTTGGTGTAACAGAAAAGTGTTTAACCTGTTGAGCTTCAGGGAGAATTTATGGTAAGATTGGAAAATATCAGAAATTTAAAAAGAAATCAAATATTGGTAAAGGAATACAAAACCTGGAGGTACTTAAAAAGATAAAATTATTTGGGAGGAATAGGGAAGGAATTGTCTTTTTGTAGCAGAAGTATATTCACTTGTGAGGTGAATCATGATGTAGGAAAGTTAAATAGATGTAGAGAGATTTCAAAGTTCAGAAGAGAAGCCTTGCGTTTTAAGAAACATCCTCCAGTGGCTAAGGAAATGTGTCCAAGTTCCAGTATTTCACTTGTACATATATACTCTTTGTTGAGCAAAACCAAAGATATTTTAGAATGCTCTGTACAGATTGCATGAGTTGTGTCTGTCCCATGCACCTGCCAAGTGAATTACAAGTCAGAAATATTTAACTTCAGCTGCAGTTCTGGGCAATATGAAAGTGTTACTGAGAGGATGGGCATGAATTTTGGAGGCTGGGCAACTGAATGTCCACCTGGGCTATCTTAGCCCACCCAAACTGTGTGCTGGTAAACTCTGAGCCAGACACAGTGACAATATCCTGCCCAACCCAAGCAAGTTAAAGGCACAACAGATGCAGCTTATGTGTGTCAGCACTGCATGATGGATGTCCAACCAGGGGAATGCTCAGCTGGGCTGATGTACAAAGTACAAAATGTACAAAGGGGATCTGAGAACTCAGCTATTTCCCAAACACTTAGAGAGAACTGATTGAAGATGGTGAAGGCTTACAGAGGTGCTGGTATTTCTGTGCCTAGGGTACTGATTGTCCTCAAGTTCAGCCCTGAAAAGCCTTTTAGAATGGTTAGATCAGAAAAATTAGAGATTCCTGGAACCTGGAGTGTGTATTTTTCCTGTTACTATCATAGCTCAAGCCTTCAACAGTGCTGAATATAACTTTTCTTAGGAGCAATTTCATTTAATCTTTCTTCATTTAACCTGAAAATACAGTTCTCCAACTTCTAAAGGATGAATTTAGGGGCTCTGGAGGAGATTGTCATTTAAGAAAGCCCTTCAATTTTAGCTTGATCAAGGCTTTGCAGCTCTTGATATTTTTAAAAATTATCATAGCATGTGTATTAGCCATGTGTGGGTAATTCACTTTCTCTGTATGATTCCCAGCTCCAGCAGAAGAAAGGTTGTGTCATTTTATCTCCAGATATGTCCTGTGGGCCATGGTGTTTGGCATAGGGGTAAATAAGCTGCTAATGACCTCCCTACTCATGGCTTTGTGTAAGAATAGATCATGCAACAACATTACCATAAAACCATTATGGTAAACTGCACAGTTAATGACACAAAGCCTTGTATGTGAGTATGTGGCTGTAGAGATAAGGGAAATCCAGCTGCTTCTCTAGCTCACCCAAAGATGGCTAAGCAAGAGAATTAGAGCACTGTTTGTAAATATTCACTTCATCTCCCTACCCCTCTTTTTGAAGCTCTGCTAACAGCACCCATTCTGTGTGAAGCCCCAGAGTTAAGACAGTGTGCTGCTATTCTCCACATGCTTCCCTTGGCAATCCAGTAGTTATTCCCCAGCTTAGCTCTTTGGGGACAGCACCAGTTGCAAAGGAAAGGGAGTGGTGGGGCTGAGGAAGAAGGTTCTCCAAGCAGCAAGGAAGAATCTCCTCATCATTCAGGGAGCGGATCCCTGGCACTGCTGTGCCTCTGACCATAGGAAGGATGTAGTGCTGTTCTCTTCCAGATCTCAGCACAGGGCTGGGTTAGCAAGAGGATTATCCAGCATGTTGAACAAAGTGATTGTTCCCCTCTATTTTGCAGCTATGGGGGGATGTCACAGTTGCTGGCTGGAGTAGAGTATCCCATTTGAGTTTTCCTGGTAGAAGGAGGGCCCTGGCAGCAATGAGTCTGGTGGAAGAGGATTGGAGTGCATGGTGCACCAGGACATGCACTCCAACCCTGGGATGTTTGTTCAGCCTTAATAAAAAATGAAGGGGAGATGTCATTGCTGTCTTCAAAAATGAGAATTGTTACAGAAAGGCTTTTTGTGGAGGCGCAGCAAAAGGGGGAGATGTGGCATTCACATTCTCTGAACAGAGAGAGACATAATTCTCTCTCAGCATTTTTCCTGGAGAAGCACAGAGAGAAGAAAAGAAAACAATTCTTATCTCTGCTTGCTGCTCCTGTTGTTTTTGCACATGTGGAATGTGTTAGGAAGATTGTTTACCTGAAGTGATTTGGCAATTGGATTCTGCTGAAGATTGTTTTGATTCCTTGGCCAATTGGCTCAAACCTGTGATGGTCACAGGTTTTTCTTTAGTATCTTTTGTATAGTATAGTATAGTATCTCTTTAGTATAGTTATAATATAGTATTAATGTAATATAGTGTAGTTTCAATAAAGCAACTGCTCAGCATTCTGAATCATGGAGTCAGATGCCAATCATTCTCTACCTCAGGGGTTCTCTGTTTTCAATAGGGAGAGGCAATGAAAACAAGTTGCAGCAAAGGAAATTCTGATTATATATTAAAAAAAGAATTCTTCAAAGCAAGGGTATGCAAGCACAAACAGGAGTCCAGAGATGAAGATACTGAAAATTTGACTGGACAGGGCTTGTGGCTCATGATTTATCTCTGGCAGGGGATTGGTGCTGCTCCTTTGTTCCTGGGTGAGTCTGGTTCCTCCAGATTCAGCCCTGGAGGAAGTGCTCCTGCTCTGCAGTGAGCATCATCAGTGGAAGCTCAGAAGCCCTAGTGCTGGGTGCTGGCTGTTCCATATGTTCTCCAGGAGAGCTCCAGAGGTTCAGTAGGGACATTGTGACCATTGTGGGTGAGTATGTGAAGGAGAAGATGTGAAACAAGAAGTGCCATTTTGGTGTGCTTCTCGTTCCGTGTGTGAGATCAAGTCCACTGTCTGTCCATGCATCCCATAATGAGTCTCATGCCCCTGTAGGTGCTAACCACCTCCAGTCTGTGAAGTGCTCTGGGGAGCCTCTCCCATTACCTTGTCATGATGGGTGTCAGCCCCGTGGGGCTGATGCTGCCCTGGGACAGCCCTGAGAGGTTGTTAGGGTCAGGGTGTTATTTAGGCTCTCCCAGCTGCTGTTTTGTACCACTTATCCTAACACCATGATTTAGGATTAGCCACTAAATGGTCATTTTTCTTCTAATTTATTTTAATTAGAGGCAAAGAGTTGTCCTGGTAGTTGAAGCTGAATTCAGAGGTGTAGCCAGCAGATCTGATTGATTATTCATTAGTGGTCCATGGCTTCAGAACAGAGGCGTTTTTCCTTCTGCTTTCCTCTCCCTTATGTCTGGGTTAGACTGGAGGCTGCTCTGTATCAGTTCAGCTCCAGCTGGAGAGCTCTGCTTTCATGTTTATCTCAGTTGCACCATGCATTTCATTACAATGCTGTTATTAGCTGTATAAAATGGAGGGATTAAAAAGGATGAATGAAACGACAAAAGACCCTGGAGGAAAGAACTCTTAAATTCACACCAGAAACCCTAGTCAAATACCTGTGAGAAAAGACTGGAAGTCTTTGTTTTTCAAGCTGTATGACTTTTTCTTGCTTTCCTTTATTTTAACATAAAAATTTTGCAGGTCCTAGTAAGAAAGCAGGTGCCCAGCCACTCCCTAAAATGTTTATAGTACCCAGAAGAAATACCAATCTGTGTATGTGGGCCAGAAAGAGAAACTTGGTCTGCATGGCCTGTGAACTCACAGCAATTTTTCAGCTGTTATATTTAGCATGTGGCATTCTGATACCCATGCTAAGCTAAGCATGGAGCTGGGCTGAATATTCTGAAATTACCTGTAGAATCATTTTGCCATAACTTTCTTACACTCTTTCTTTAAAACTGGAGTTGAAAACTAGGCACTGATATATGATATGATATCCTGATATGATTCTTCCTGTATGATTTTAATGTCTCACTTTCTTATCATTTAAAATAGACATAAACCACTAATGAAATAGAAATAATCAGAAATCAGTAGTAATGCCACCAGCTTTGATATTCACATCAATAATATTTATACTGCACCTTGAAATCCTCCTTTGAAATGTGTTATCAAAATGAGAAGAAATGTTTTAAAGATGTGTGTGGGTTATTTGTTTGTTTACTTAACTAAGAGGTAGACATTGGTTCTGGAACCTGGAGGTTACGACTGAGTTGGGTCCCACTTGTTTTCAGTGAGTCTGGTCCCTGAAAATGTTTGATCTTCTGGGTTTTCTGGTAAATGTTCTGGAGTCCCCAGAGAGGTAAGAAAGTCGGTTCCTGATGGAAGGAGTTATGCTGTTATAAATTAACAATAAGTTCATTTACCAGCACCTACCATATCCACCACACTAGTGGAAGGTGGCCCTGCCCGTGGGAAGGGGTTGGAATAGCAGTAAGATTTCACCTCAGGCTGTTTTGCACCAAGCTGGCCATGACTATGGCTGACACCTGTTTGTGGACCAAACTGCTCTCCTTGGCTAGCAGAGAGATCTACCCTGGCTTTCTGTCCTCCTCTTAGAGCTTCTGGAGAGCTCCAAGGCCCAGAGGTACTCACGACAACCTTGGGACTGCTTGATCTGTTACAGTGGATTGAGTCATTGGTAATCCATGGAAAGTCAGTATTTTTCATTGCTTCAGCTGAGTATTTGGGCCAAAGAGATTTTCTGGTTTAACTTTGAAATTACGTTGAGCTGAAATGTTCCTTGCATTTAGTTAAGCACTTCTAGTAGTGTTCTGTCCCTGGGAAGCTGAAGTAACAGTACTCTAAGGAGGTTATGTTGTAATTGATTTGGATGTGTTGTGGTTTAATTTAATTTTTTATTCCTGTTTTCTGTCCCATGAGTCACCACAAGAAGTCTAAAGCTGTCTTTCAGTGAGGGGTAGATGAACAGAAGCTTTTGTGTTTCTCACCACTTCCTCAGACAGTGGTAGCACTTATGGTTTGATGGTGGAAATCTTCCATAACCTGAACTGAGGTTTCAGATACAGAGAATGTAGTAGGATTATGCTCTCAATTCGGATTTCTGTATGTGGTTACACTTCCTAAAAGGTGATTCACATAGTATCAGTCAAAATAGTTCCAAAATAATGCTTTCAACATGATGTGGCTTTCTATGAAAATAATGTGGATCTTCTCTGTTGATAAGCAATCCATAGTCTGTACTAGAAATCACTTTGGTTAGGTTATAAGTTTTTCTGTTCCTTTTCATATCATGATCCTACCATAAATCTGTAGGCTAACTCACAATGCAGATTTTGGACCATCTGTCATCTCTGGAATATAATATCAGTGCTTCTAAAAAAGCTTTTTCCCACATAAACATCCCCCTCTCCAGAGTCAGGAAAAGCAGCCCTTCCCATCTAAAACATATCATTTAGTTTTCAAAATACCATTTATCTGGCTTGGAAAAAAACAAACCTCTCAAAGCCGGAATTATAAGGTCAGTAGCAGACCGGGAAAGCATCAGGGCACACACACAGACCCTGAGCCCTGCCCTTTTGGGGCAGTGGAGCTGCGTGAAGATCTGACCCGGTCACAGAACAGGAATGTTTTCTTTCCTAAAAGACACGGATTTTATTGCCCTCAGTATCACACTTGGATGGATTGATTGATTCTTCTTCCCCAGAAGAGTGATGAAGCCGTGGGCTGTGCCAGCTGTGAAAAATGCGTATTTTATTATTGGCTTTTTGCAAATATGAAAATGAATATTATATGTGTTGTGTTAGAAAGTAATGCTGTATTCATTCTCTTAAGTAGTGTGTTAAATATAGTTTTAGGTTATAACAAAATGTTAAAATAGAAACTATGCTATGTAAAATGCTTTATTTTCTTAAAGAAAGGACTCTCACTGAGATAGCAGTCACAGGACACCTAAATCTTTCAGAGAAAGAGAATTTATTGCTCCATTATCAGGAGAAATGAACTTCTTCCCACCTCGCTCGACGCCGTTAAGATTATGACGAAGAAGTTGACACTGACCAGACAGAATCCTGTGTTTGAATGGAATTTATGCATCATGTATACGATGTATGAATATGCACCAAGTTCTTGTTTTTGAGGGTTAATCCTCTGTTAACGTGGGTCCTTTTTCAGGCTTATGTTGCCCAGAAAAAGGTACCCAGATGTCCGTAACTCTTTGTTTCTATTGTCTCATATTGTCCTAATTGTCCAAATTATTATTACTCTAATTATATAACTATTTTTATAACCACTTTATTACTTTTAAACTTTTAAAATTTAAAAAACAAGTGATTGGCGTTTTTCACACCAGCACTGTGTGGGCTGTTTTCTGCCGCGGTGCTGCTGAGCCGGAGCACGGAGAGGGAGGAGCAGCGGCAGCGCAAATGCCCCTGGCGAGGTGCACGAAATCCTATCTCTGCCAGGCAGCTGCTCGGAGCCTCCTGGGCTGTGCCAGCCACAGTGTTCTTGTTTACTGCGGCTTTTCACAGGTCCCACACCAGCCCCACGCGCTCTCCACACAGACCCCTTTTCAAACATTGTCTGGGTGACAACAAATTCCTCTCTCTCATCAGCGCTCTGGGCCCGGCAGCTCCGCTGATGGCAGCGTGAAGTAGAACAGACCAGCTTAGTAAACCTCCACCTGCAAAGAATTTGCTTCCTAAAATAGCTGCAGAGCTGTGGGGTATTTTTATAACAGCCACAGAGGCATTCTGTGTTCTGAAGGACTGGAAAGAGAACTTTCAAGTGTTGGCTTGAGTGTAAATTGGTAGAATTCTGCCTGAGTTTGAGGAGAGTCTGGAACAGTAACCCTGGGAAGGGTTAAGGACCTGCCTAATCTTGAATGGACTTTAAATGTGATACTCAGGGCAACCCATGTAAACATAACCCAGTGAAGACCCTTCACTGCTGGTAGCTTTTCTAGGAATGTCAGGCTTTAGTAGGCATCACGTGCACTGTCATAACAATCCCAATATTTAACAAGGTCTCTCCATCAGTAATAGAGTTATTTTAGCATTTCCATCTTCTTGTTACAGGAAGTGTGGAAAAGGGAACAGTGGGGACAAATTTATCTTGTTTAGACCAGTCTGAATGTAGGGTTTCAATGTGAACAGATGTAATAGTTCACAGAATCTCTGAGGTTGAAAGAGACCTTCAAGATCATCCAGTCCAACTGCCAACCCCACACAACCACAGTCACCCCTGAGCCATCTCCCCAAATGCCACATCCAGACACTCCTTGAATACTTCCAGAGATGGTGATTCATCACCTCCTTGGGAAACTTATTCCAATGTCTAACCACTCTTCAAGTGAATTTTTTCTTCTAATATCTAACTGAACCTCCACTGGTGCCACTTAAGGGCATTTTCTCTCAGGCTTTCACTACAGACAGAAGAGACCAACCCCACCTCACTACAACTTCCTGTCAGTTCTAAAGAGCAGCGAGGTCTCTTTGAGCCTCTTCTTTCTCCAGACTAAACAACCCGAGTTCCCTCAGTTGCTCCTCATAGGATATGTCTTCTAAGCCCTTCACCAGCTTTGTTGCACTTCTCTGGACATGCTCCAGCACCTCAGTCCTTTTAGAAGTGATGGGCTCAAAACTAAGCACAGCACTTGAGATGTGTCTTCACTAATGCCCAGCACAGGGGGACAATCACTTCCCTGGAATTGCTGGCCACACTATTGCTGATACAGGCCAGAATTCCATTTGTCTTCTTGGCCACCTGGGCACGCTGCTGGCTCATTCCCAGTTGGTTGTCAACCAGCACCCCCAGGTCTCCTTCTGCTGAGCAGCCTCTCAAACCACCCTGCCCCCAAATGCTTGGGGTTGTTGTGACCCAAGTGTAGTTGTGTGACAGCTCCAGGCTGGCCAAGGCCAGTTTCTCCACCCATTCCCACTGCTATGTTTCTTCACCTGTTTGTGCCTGGCCATCTGCCAGCTGCTATGTGAGGGGTGCCCTGGCTGAGGAAAACAAAACAGGGTCATGACAACTGGAGAGGAATATGTGCTGCTTTGGGAAGATGAAGGCTGCTTAAATTAGAAGCATCAAGGACAGTCCTTGACTTGCTGTTTCTGCTGGAAGGCCAGAAGCAGCACTGCTCAGGCAGTGTTCCTGTGCCCTGCAGTTACACCAGGAGAGTGACTGGGTTTCAGCAGCCATTAGGTTATATTAACCAAGATGATGTTCCACTTTGCTTCTGTAGTAACCTGGCTGAGAAGGCAGAGGTAGATCTGGGTGGAAAGCGGAGCATCTTTGTGTTAGAGCTCTCCTAGATGTACCTTCTGCTCCCTTGGTGTGGGTGTGTATGTGCATTGGAAGTGCAGACGTGAGGACATGATCTTGGCAGGCCAGAGGAGTAAGCAGGTCACCAAGGAGGTGCAGAGGAATGTTTCCCAAAGCAGAGGGATGTGCTGGGTGGCTGTGCAAATGGAGCTTTACCTGCACAGGCAGTGCATGACTGGCTGAGTGACATGGGCACACCTGCACATTTGTCCTTGGGCACTGAAGCAGCCCCATAAGGATTTGTTTCAAGTTGCAAGTGGAGTTTGAAGTGAGCCTGATCTGTTTCAGGGGTATCAGGACCCAGCGCTTTCCTTGAGAGATATTTTTGTCATGAGTATTCTCAGAGTGTATCAGGATGTCAGTCTGGCATGGTCAGGTATCCACATTACTTGGGGCCCAAGGTGGGGATGGTGTCAGCTGTCACCCTGAGGGTGAGCAGGCAAGTTCCTGGCTTCCCTGGAGCCACCATTCTGCTGCACAGTGACTGCAAAGAAATTTGCAGGAGCCACCTCCTAGGGAATATAGCCCAGAACCTCCTCTGCAGCTGGTGCTTCCTCCACCCCAGCCCCTTCTTGAATATCAGGCATTTGGCCTGTCCAGGGACTCAAATTAACCCTTTCCCTTACCTTGTGCACTGCTTATTTTCACATCCCTCACTGCTGGATTTCAACCAGGAACCTTCAGTGCAACGACAGTGCTGTTTATTTTTAGTCTGTGGCACTGTGTGAACATTAATTAGGACTGATAATAAGGAACACAAACCTATTGGCACCCTTCTGGGTGGTATCATTGAAGAATTCTGGCATGGTGACAGCTCAGCTTCTGTTTTGTGTGCAATGCACTAGCCAGTGAACATGTTGAGAAAATAGCAAATATCTCAATGATTCCTAAATGTGTGCATCCCTGTGCACAGAAGTTGCTGTCTTGGCTGCTGTGTGCCCATGAAATGGGAACATTTGTTATTTATGGGCAAAATAAGGGCTGTTCTATTTGTGTTGTGATGGTACAATGTTTTAAGTGTTTGGGCAGCCCAAACACTGCTGGTGGCATGGTAACTAGAGGAGCAAAACTTGGAAGCCTTGGGATGTAGATAGCCTGTGCTGGTATATTTGTAACAGCAGGTTACTACCCAGAAAATACCCCTGGGGTTCAAAGTGCTCAAGGGAGTGGATGTGCAGGCATTTCTGGAGGTAACCTGAGTCCTGGCAAGAACTCCTGAGAAGCACTAAGAGCCTTTCCATTTATTTCTGTGGCTACTTTATGGAGCATGAGAGTTAATTTTGTGGGTAATTGACTTTTCCATGAGGAAAGCAGCATCACCAAATCAGAACCCAAGATGTCCTGTGAGGTCCTCCCAGGTCATGGTAGCAGCTCTGAGGCTGTTCCCCAGACTGTAGTCTAGATTCTGTCAGGAATACTGCCACATCTGGGATAGCCTGTGCCCTGTGATGGTCAGATCACTGCTCCAGCAGATCCAGAGAAGGAACAGAAGGATATAACAGCCAGGTCTGACTGTGGCTGTCCTGATAAGTGGAGACAGAAGGAGCTTTGGTGATGATGCAGCTGCTCCCCTGGAATATGACAGAGTTTGTTAAAGAGGAGCCAACAGTTCAATTGCTTTACTATTCCCCTGACAATCAGGAAACCCCACAATATGGGAAGCTTCATCCTTTCCTGCATCATTTAATGGTAAACTTGAGTAATGAAACCCAAAACCCAAATCCTACATAATGTAATTATATTAATAAATGCAGTTCATCCATTCCACATAACCCCTCCTGGTGGTACAGGGAGTTTCTCCCCTCCTTTTGCCTTTGTTCTCTTTATTGAGTTGAGCATCCTTGCACTGCATCAGGAGGATAAATAACCTCAGTTATCTGTCTTTGTTGCAAAATAAACAATTACAGCCTTTACAGTCCCTCCTATGGATCCTCCCCAGTGCACTTCCACTTTCCCTGTCCTTCTCTTTCCCCTCCTGCCTTCGTGTCTCCCTTTTGACAAAGAATGACCGGATGCACATGTAGTGATCCAGGCTGGGGATTGCTGCTGCTGAGGTGCCTAATAGGATTATAGGATTTTCAGCATTAATCCTTATCCTATTCTTTAGGCAGACTAACCTTTTACTTAGATTTTTGCCTCCTGTTGCACAATTATTTGACTCTTCAGTTGTTTCTTTACAGCTGCTGTTTTGTCCTTTTTCTAGGTGTTTGTAATTGGTGTAGACCTCCAGCACAGAGCAGTGTCAGAACTGTCAGGTTGTTGTGGTTATTTGTTTAGTGCTGCAAGTGAGCTTTTCCTAACTCACTGATGGGTGTCACCACTTCCTTGTCACTCTCTATACCCTGAGGATGTGTGCTTGCTTTAGCCCAGACTGCAGAACATTTCTGTACCTTTAAATGTTGCAGCTATTCTATATCAAGCTCTGGAAGGTTTGATGATCAGGATATCTGCTTCTGCACAGAAGGTAAAAAGGCCAAGGCTTTCATGGGTGCACAACTCATTCAAACAAGCTTTGAAAGATGGAAATGGGTGGGGAGTGGGTTGATGCTGGTTTCCTAAGGAAATGAGACTTAAGTTGTCTGTTTTTCCACTGCTGCAAAACTTTTGGATCTGCAAAGTGGTTGTGGCCAAAACAGATGGGTCAGTGAGGTCTCAAATATAAATTTCCTACATTTTTCCTAAGAATTAGCTGCTGAATAGGAGACTGCTTTATAGCACTGTCTGCCAGGAGGTAAAAGCTGCAGTGCTGACTCCATAGTAGGTCATTAATTTGGCTGGCCAGCACCAGGCAGAGAGACAGACAGTGCCTGTAACACAGAAGGAGTCACAGCACATCTGAGTCCCAGCTCAACTGAGAGCTGTGGGGCAGTCCTGTGATTTTGGGGATGTGGGAAGAAAGCTGAAGGTCCTGTGATCTGGTTCAGGATCATCAGAAGCATGGCAGAAGAAGGATATAGAGATGAGGAGGACTGGGGAATGATATGGTTGGAATTGGGCTGCTGTCTCAGACTGGGGGCTGTCAGGATGACTGCCAGGGAACAGCTTGTTTTGGAGGCAGTGAACTGATGTGCTGTGGGGGAGCAAGGAGCACAGGAGCTCCAGGGTGTGGGAGAATGCAAGCAGGGAACAGCAGAGGAAGAGGGTGGTGGCACTGCAGTCATTAAAGGAGAGAAGGGACTGAGGTAGGATGTGATAAAAGAGCAAACCAACGGGTTAGGAACAACGATTTTCAGGCATGGAAAGCAAAGATAAGTTACTTCAGCTTGTTGGGCTGGGAGTGGGGGTGATGGGGACAGGGGAGAGAGGTTTAAACACAGGTGCATCCAGGTGGGGTAGAGAGCACACAAAGGAGGCAGAAAGGAGACTTGGACAAAGAAAGACTTTACAGCTTTCAAGGGACAAAGCAGGGACAAAGGGTCAGCCTCAGGTTTGTGTGTAGCGTGCAGAAGGAGTGATTTGGCAACATTCTGAGCATGGAGATGAAGGAAGGCAGGAATCAACAATAACTTTAATTACGCAGGAAGCTTGGATGAGGGGGAAGTGAGAATTATTTTCTTCAGCAGGGTAGAGGAACTGAGGGAAGAGATGCAGGATTGATGTGTGTGTTTGAATTGAATCGATTGTACTCAACCCTGATCCAAAGCCAAGTGAAGACAGTAACTTCAAGAGACTTTTTGGAATATCCCTATACACAAATATTTGTCTTAAAACCCCTGAATATGCTTTACCGAAATGCCCAAAACATCTTTTGTCTTCCATTTGTAGAGTGTGCCCAGAGATTGTGACCCCAAGCCACTTAGTAAGCCACAGCAGTGACAAGACTGGCTTCCAACATTCCTTAAAACAATTTTCAGTCTGGTAAACCACAGCAGTAATAAATGTCCATATATGCACACAACACACTGCAAGGCAAATCAGTGAAACTCTGATTCTCCAGTTTAGGGAGATCACGTCACCTTATTAACTGTCCCTTGTCCTGCACATGCTAAATTACTGCAATTTCCTTCTCTCACAGGATTTTTCCCCCAAGTATTTATTGTCTGCAACTAATTATTTTCTGGTATTCCTATAAACCATTTGCTTCTTCAGGATCCAGTGACTTTCTGTTACCAGCACCAAGTGAGGAAATGAATATCAATCATTCAGTGGTTATTTGCAGGAACTATGTCTTGGTTTGGATAAGACAGGTGCCTGCTAAAGAAGGCAGGAGCTTCCCCTGAAATGGAGAATGCAAACCCTCCCCACCCCTCCAAATTGCTATGAATTTTAAATTAAGGGGCTCTCAGGCAAAAAAAATACGGGAGCAGGAAATAACAGTTCTTTAATAGGGAAGGGGGGAAAAACCATAAAATGATAAAATAAAAACAATGCAGTACACTAAAATGACAGAGTCAGAACTCAACCTGACACCCTGTTGGTCAGGGTGCTGGCAGCAGTCCAGTTGGAAAAGTGGCTGCAGTCCTCCTGAGGTGTCAGGTGTGGTTCTGTTGGAGCAGGGGGTCCTGTAGAAAAAAGGGTGATTCTTCCTCCGCAGATCCGTGGAAGAAGAAGCAGCTGCTGTTCCTCTGGTGAATCCAGTGGAGAAGCTGTGCTGGTGTGTCAGAATCTCCTGATTATATCTGGATAGCAATGCTCGGCTCCTCCCTCTGGGCGGAGCATCTCACAATGGGATGTTACAGTTCTTATCAGCCATGCAGTGACATTCAATAGCCTCTTATCACGGGATGCCCCCTGCTGAGGGAGGAGTGATTGTGATCTCGCAGGGAGAGAGATAAGGGGAAATTGCCCACTTAACACCTAGACAACTGCCATACAGATGGTAATAGAATACATCCTGCCTTGCAATCCAGAACATAATCCACCCCTTATTCTATTTCCATCTGCATCACAATGAATCCTTACACACAGTTCTCACTTAAGACTAGGTTTCCCTGTGGTACACAACGGCTTTCTCCATCTTTCTGCATTACCCACCAAGTGTAACCAGGTCCTTGAGCAAAAACAATTCCACGGATGGGTTTGTCTTTGCCTGAGGTGGGAGTAATCCAAACAGTCTTTCCTAAAATACCTTTTATGTGTACAACAGGGACTTTATCTCCATCTACAGTGTGCAGGGGTTCAGACTGGGCAGGACCAGCTCGATTGATAGACCCTCTGGTGTTGACCATCCAGGTGGCCTTTGCTAAGTTCATCTCCCAATTTCTAAAAGTCCCCCCACCAAGTGCCTTCAGGGTAGTCTTGAGTAGTCCATTGCACCGTTCAACTTTCCCGGCAGCTGGTGCATGGTAGGGGATATGGTATATCCATTCAATACCATGTTCCCTGGCCCAGGTGTTGATAAGGCCGTTCTTGAAATGGGTCCCATTGTCCGACTCAATTCTCTCAGGGGTTCCATGTCTCCACAGCACTTGCTTTTCCAGGCCCAGGATGGTGTTCCGGGCAGTGGCGTGAGGCACAGGGTGGGTCTCCAACCATCCCGTGGTGGCTTCCACCATGGTCAGCACGTAGCGCTTGCCTTGGCGTGTCTGGGGCAGTGTGATGTAGTCGATCTGCCAGGCCTCCCCATACTTGTACTTGGACCACCGCCCACCATACCACAGGGGCTTCACTCTCTTGGCGTGCTTGATGGCAGCACACGTTTCACAGTCATGGATAACCTGAGAAATACTGTCTTTGGTTAAATCTACTCCTCGGTCTCGTGCCCACCTATAGGTGGCATCTCTACCTTGATGACCTGAGGCATCGTGGGCCCATCGAGCTAGGAACAACTCCCCCTTATGTTGCCAATCTAAGTCTATCTTCGACACCTCTATTTTTGCTGCCTGATCAACCTGTTCGTTGTTTCGATGTTCCTCATTAGCCCGGCTCTTGGGGATGTGGGCATCTACGTGGCGGACTTTCACAGGTAGGTTCTCCAACCGAGCGGCAATTTCTTTCCATTCCTCAGCAGCCCAGATTGGTTTTCCCTTACGCTGCCAGTTGGCCTTTTTCCACCTTTCCAGCCAGCCCCACAGAGCATTGGCTACCATCCACGAATCAGTATAAAGATAGAGCCTTGGCCATTTCTCTCTCTCAGCAATGTCCAGGGCTAGCTGAACAGCTTTGAGTTCAGCAAGTTGACTTGATCCACCTTCTCCTTCGATAGCCTGAGCAACCTGTCGTGTGGGACTCCATACGGCTGCTTTCCACTTCCGGTTCAACCCTATGATGCGACAGGAACCGTCAGTGAAAAGAGCGTAGCGTGTTTCCTCTGCTGGGAGTTGGTTGTATGGTGGAGCTTCTTCGGCACGTGTTACTTGCTCTTGTTCCTCTTCATCAGAAAGACCAAAATCTTCACCTTCCGGCCAGTTTGTAATTATCTCTAAAATCCCAGGGCGATTCAGGTTTCCAATACGGGTGCGCTGTGTGATGAGGGCAATCCATTTACTCCATGTAGCATCAGTGGCATGGTGGGTGGTGGGAGCCTTTCCTTTGAACATCCACCCCAGCACCGGTAGTCGGGGTGCCAGGAGGAGTTGTGCTTCCGTGCCAATCACCTCTGAGGCAGCTTGAACTCCTTCGTAGGCAGCCAAGATTTCCTTTTCTGTGGGAGTGTAATTGGCTTCGGACCCTCTGAAGCTTCGACTCCAGAATCCCAGTGGTCGGCCTCGAGTCTCCCCAGGCACCTTCTGCCAAAGGCTCCAGGACAAACCATGGTTCCCGGCTGCAGAGTAGAGTACGTTCTTTACCTCTGGTCCCATCCTGACTGGGCCAAGGGCAACAGCATGAGCAATTTCTTGCTTAATCTGGGTAAAAGCTTGTTGCTGCTCAGGGCCCCAGTGGAACTCGTTCTTCTTGCGGGTGACCAGGTAAAGAGGGCTCACGATCTGACTGTACTCGGGAATGTGCATCCTCCAAAAGCCTATGGCACCCAGGAAAGCTTGTGTTTCCTTCTTGCTAGTTGGTGGAGACATCGCGGTGATCTTGTTGATGACCTCAATGGGAATCTGACGCCGTCCATCTTGCCACTTTACTCCCAGGAACTGGATCTCTCGAGCAGGTCCCTTGACTTTGTTCTTCTTGATGGCGCAACCGGCTTCTAGCAGAATCTGGATGATTTTCTTTCCTTTCTCAAATACTTCCACTGCCGTGTTCCCCCACACAATGATGTCATCGATGTATTGCAGATGTTCTGGGGCCTCACCCTTTTCCAGTGCAGTCTGGATCAGTCCATGGCAGATGGTGGGGCTGTGCTTCCACCCCTGGGGCAGTCGGTTCCAGGTGTACTGCACGCCCCTCCAGGTGAAAGCAAACTGAGGCCTGCACTCTGCTGCCAGAGGAATGGAGAAAAACGCGTTAGCAATGTCAATGGTGGCATACCACTTTGCTGCCTTGGACTCCAGCTCGTACTGGAGTTCCAGCATGTCTGGCACAGCAGCGCTCAGTGGTGGAGTCACTTCATTCAAGCCACGATAGTCCACAGTCAATCTCCATTCTTTGTCAGACTTGCGCACAGGCCAGATGGGACTGTTAAAGGGTGAGTGAGTCTTGCTGACCACCCCTTGGCTCTCCAGCTCACGGATCATTTTGTGGATGGGGATCACGGCGTCTCGATTCGTCCGATACTGCCGGCGGTGCACCGTCGAGGTGGCGATTGGCACTCGTTGCTCTTCCACATTCAAGAGTCCTACTGCGGATGGGTTTTCTGACAGTCCAGGCAAGGTGTTCAACTGCTTAATGTTCTCTGCCTCTACAGCAGCTATGCCAAAAACCCATCTGAGTCCTTTTGGGTCTTTGTAATAGCCATTCCGGAGGAAGTCTATGCCTAGAATACATGGGGCCTCTGGGCCAGTCACAATAGGATGTTTCTTCCAGTCTTTCCCAGTCAGGCTCATCTCAGCTTCCAAAAGGGTCAATTGCTGTGATCCCCCCGTCACCCCGGCAATGGAAACAGGTTCGGCCCCCACATGTCCCGATGGTATCAGGGTACACTGTGCACCAGTATCCACTAAAGCATCGTACCTTTGTGGTTCTGATGTGCCAGGCCATCGGATCCACACCGTCCAGAAAATCCGATTTTCCCGTGCCTCTCCCTGGCTAGAGGCAGGGCCCCCCTAACCCTGGTTATTATTTCTTCCCTGGGCATACATGGTAGAGGTACCCTCAAGGGGATCTGACGGATCATACTCAGCAGCTCGGTCATGGGAGGTTGAGGCTACCTTCACTTTACTGGAGTTCTCTCGGTTAGTGTTTCCCTCCTTGAGTTGACGCACCCTTGCTGCCAGGACTGAAGTGGGTTTTCCATCCCACTTTCCCATGTCTTCCCCATGGTCCCTCAGAAAGAACCACAAGTCAGCCCGTGGGGTGTACCCTCTCTCTCTAGGTGGAAAATGTTGGGCTCTAACTCTGGGGCCTGTGACTCGCACTGGTGCAATATGGGAATTGTTCCTTCTCACCGCCTCCCTCATCTCCCTCATCTCCTCTCTGAGTTCTTGGACCACGGCAGAGACATGAGCTTGCATGGGGCCATTGATCATACTTTCATAATTTCTAAGTTTGTTTGCCACAGAACCCACTGTCTCTCGGTTGGTATCAGCATTGATCGTTGCAATGAAAGTGGTGTATTGAGATGGCCCCAGATTTGCCAGACTCCACAGCATCTGCCCTGTGCACCTGACCTGGTCGGGGTCATTATCATGCTGTCCATCTCTCCCAAAGAGTACCTCCAATACTGCCACTTCCCTCAGCTGTTGGATCCCTTCCTCAAGAGTCTTCCAGCGCATTCTGTGGTGCTGCTCCTGCATTCTTTCCCTGTGGACAAATCTCTCTCTGACACTTGTTAAAAGCCGCTCCCAGAGGGAAAGGGACCCTGGCTCCCTTACAAAAATCTGATTGATACCGGAGTCCTGAGTTAAGGGTCCCAGATTCCTTGCCTCACCACCATCCAGTTGCACACCTGTACCCATAAGGTCCCAGACCCGAAGTAGCCAGGTTGTATAAGCCTCACGTCCCCGTCGTACAATGTCTTTGTGTAGATTACGGAGACTTTCGTAAGTCAGGGACTCGGTGATGATTGCAACCTCTGGCTCCCCTGTGGGTTGTGAGGGCCCTCCCCTATCTGGGTGCTCTGCTTTTGTTTTAGATCTCCTTGTTTCTACAGGGGCAACTGCTGCTGGCTGTGACTGCCTCTGCAGTTCAGCTGGAACCTGGACAGTTGTAACATCTGTGGGTTCTGCTGCTGCACTATTAGATTCTCTCTCTTCAAAGCAGGGGGAGGGCTCTGCACCAGCTGGGGAAGTGTACTCCTTCAGGATCTGGCCTATCTCACGCATCTCCTTCACCAGACCCCCCACCCAATCTGGGTAGTTCACATCTGGCACGGGCTGTGGGGTAGGAGTAGGCTCTGAGGCAACAGCATCCCTGGACTCTGGTGGCGTGTTAGGTTCTGATGCAGGTGTCAGGGTAGTTATCCAGGTTAGTCTCTCTCTCTCTCTAAATGCTAAATAGAACAGGCCTATCAGCAACACCAGCCACTGTATGATATCATTAATGTTTAGATTGGATCTGAACCCTTCAAAAACTGGTGGGGTGGACCCAAAGAGGTGATTAAAGGGTTGGGAGAAAATTTCCCCTGGTGTAATTTCCTTACAGCAGGTGCCATTATTAAAGTAACCCCAAAAACACATAGTTAAGGTGTGATAGCTGTGAATCCATGTGCCTGCCTTCCAGAGGAAGTTAAAAATCCATGAATTCCTCACCTTATTCACCCATAAAACAAACCGGATAATAGCCACAGTAGCCTTGGTTATAGGACCCATGTTAAGATAAGGGCCTACAAATGGGAGAAATACAGCCATGATCACGTGCCACCCAAACCAGGGTAAACTGGACCACATGGTGTCACTTGATGAGGTTTGTATAGCCACACAAAAATTAGATTACTCAAGAACTGTTATTCCCTTTTTGTTTATTTGCCCTCGAGCCCCACGTTGGGCGCCAAAAATCTGTCTTGGTTTGGATAAGACAGGTGCCTGCTAAAGAAGGCAGGAGCTTCCCCTGAAATGGAGAATGCAAACCCTCCCCACCCCTCCAAATTGCTATGAATTTTAAATTAAGGGGCTCTCAGGCAAAAAAAATACGGGAGCAGGAAATAACAGTTCTTTAATAGGGAAGGGGGGAAAAACCATAAAATGATAAAATAAAAACAATGCAGTACACTAAAATGACAGAGTCAGAACTCAACCTGACACCCTGTTGGTCAGGGTGCTGGCAGCAGTCCAGTTGGAAAAGTGGCTGCAGTCCTCCTGAGGTGTCAGGTGTGGTTCTGTTGGAGCAGGGGGTCCTGTAGAAAAAAGGGTGATTCTTCCTCCGCAGATCCGTGGAAGAAGAAGCAGCTGCTGTTCCTCTGGTGAATCCAGTGGAGAAGCTGTGCTGGTGTGTCAGAATCTCCTGATTATATCTGGATAGCAATGCTCGGCTCCTCCCTCTGGGCGGAGCATCTCACAATGGGATGTTACAGTTCTTATCAGCCATGCAGTGACATTCAATAGCCTCTTATCACGGGATGCCCCCTGCTGAGGGAGGAGTGATTGTGATCTCGCAGGGAGAGAGATAAGGGGAAATTGCCCACTTAACACCTAGACAACTGCCATACAGATGGTAATAGAATACATCCTGCCTTGCAATCCAGAACAAACTAGAAGTGTGAGATAGCAGCCAGCCTAGGCCAAGAAGGAAGAAAAGCATTGCAATGCATTTTATAAGGAGAGCCAAAAATATTTTTCATGTGCTCAGCTGTTATTTTCTGAGTATTGTAGCTTTCTTTCTTTTGTGAACTCTTCCTTCTTTGGATTGGGTCCTGCTACCACTGAACTCAGAATATTTGTTATTATATCTCAGTGAGAGCAGGATCAAGCCATTGTGTGTGTGTTCATCCTTGCCTTAACCCATGTTGCTGTTTGGTGGGGTACTGCAAGGGACAAAAACTCTTTTGGTTGCCCAGGATCTTTCTGAGTGTTTGTATCTGATCCTTGCAGATAGCACAAGCCCCTCTGAGTGAAATAGGTTTGGAGCTGACTGCTACCAGCAAAGCTTTTTGAAATCAGTGTGAAGCCTCTGTAAAATGTTGAATCTCCTCAGTCAGTAGCTGCTTTTCTGAAGTCTGCATTGTGCTTCAGGTTCTGCCAAGCCATGCTACAGTGAGCATGATGAATAGCAGGCAAATTGCCTTTGGTGACTGCTTTGGAAATCAAGATGTGTGCTGGCTCACCCCATTCTTTCATAAATACCTTCCTGAGCTCCGGGAAGGGCGATGGTGCACCACATCCCAGAGTGTTAATTTTTAATGTCTTATACACGTAATGGACTTGACTGTAATTACGAGTCCCTCGGCACACAGTCACTGCTGGCAGCGTGGAAAAAGATGACTCTGGGTCCATGTGGCTGCACAATTAGAGATTGAAACATTGATCATTTTCATTCCCAGGAGCAGAGGAAACAGTTGTGTGAATTTAAAGCAAAAGCTTCAATGGAAAGATGGGTAGTTGCAAGCCAATAAACATTACCCTGCAATTTATTAAATTTAGACTTTGCAGCATCATCCTCCTGCTTTGAATAAAACTGACTGAAACCTGGGCAGGGCAAAGTGGTTTTGACAAGCCTATGCTTAGGTCCAGAATAATCCAAGTGAATAAGCATGTAGGCAGTGATGCAGAGAGAATCTAGTATAAAAAATTCTCAACGTGTTTTTCTCAGTAGTGCTATTTTTAACTTACAGATCCTTGTTTCTTTCTTACATGAAATCTTGAAGCTGACAGCATCCCTTTCAGACTTGAAAATGAAAGGAAGCTGTCCGAAAGAGCAGCAGAGCTGGGATTTTTAGGCCTGATCATGTTGGCATATCTTGGTGGGCAGATTCCTTCTCCTTTCATGAGCCCAAACTGACTTTACTGAACAGTGCAAGCTTCTTCCCTAAACCAGGTTTAATGTAGGACAAGGCACTCAAACCCTTGCACCAGTAGAACCTGGATCCTGCTTTATCATCTGCCAGCTTTTCAGAGTACTGAATTGAGGTGGAAAGGATTTTAGACAAATAATTCTTTCTCTGAAGGCAATACTCCAATATTTCTGGTGTTGCAGTAGATTCTTTCAAGATCAGACTTTTAATTTCCTTTTGACAGTGTGGTGGTGGCCTTTTTTGTTTGGTTTGGTTATTTTGTTTTGTGTGTAACTCATAAGGTACACCTTTGGAAACCATTGCAAAAGGAAAAACAGCCTAAATCTCTGCTCTTCATTCAAGTCACTGGCAATCACTGCTCTGAATTCAGTGATGCAAGATCACTCCTGTGCTGTACTTAGTGCACTCAAGCTTAAATCAAATCCTAACACTTTTTACCACTGCAAAAACCACATTTAAAACACGGGGGGGGAATCTTTCCCTGTGACAGGAAATCAATTTAATCCATTTATTGTTTGTTTTTTCCAGGCTTATATTTGGTACACTTTACCCTGCATATTATTCTTACAAAGCCGTGAAATCAAAGGACATCAAAGAATATGTGAGTAATGAGATTTGTGGCTCTGCTGGGGGGTTGGATTCTAAGATTGCTCCTCACCACATTGGAAAAGTGTTGTCTGTATTCTGGGAAAGCTCATAAAGCAGTGCAAGGGGCAGACTGGCCTGAAGGTGGACTGGTTGATTGCTGGGCACAAATGAGCCTTGGGTTTGTGCTCCTGGCTCCAGTGCAGAGCTGATGTGCTCCTTGACAAATGCATGCTGCTCCTCTGGTGGTGAGATACACAGCAGACTTAAAAGGCATTTGGCATCCAGAGCTTTGTGTGCTCTTCTTTGTTTCTGAAGAGCAGCATAAATCAAAGCCTTTTCAAAAAGCCTTGAAGCTTTAACTGCTCATTCAAAACAAGGATAAGAGGAGGCAACTAGAAGTGCATATGACTGAATCCTCAGACAGAAACATCCTTCCTTGCAGAGCGACCTATTTACAGGCAGGTCTGGCAGCTGGGTGTGCTCTCTTTTTTCTTTTTGCTGAAAAATCTTCCCTGGGCTCTGGTTTCTAAAGGCATATGGGGCCATCAGGGAAAGTGAAATGAGGGAGAATCAAAAGCACTTGGATGCTGTTGGGGTCCTGTAGGATTTGTAGTGCCCTTCACAACCTGAGCTCTTTTAACTTCATTGAACCCAGCTCAGCCTCCAGATCTTGACTCTTCAATCCTCTCAAGATCCCAGGGATAACGAGCCCATTTTCTCATCTGGATAACAGCATACATGTCCATCCCATTAAATCTTTAGTGCAAACTCAATCTGGGGCTCGCTGTGGCTGCTAAGAGTTTTGTTCATAATTTTCCTCCTTCAGAAAACGGGTTTGGGTATTTTGAGAATCACAAGTGTCACAGAACACAGCAGATACTTAAGGCAAAATGTCTCTGCAGCCCTTGCACAGCTGTGCTTTTCAGGGCCTCTTTGCCTGAAAATGCTGAAGATGTGCCCAAGCATCTCCAAGCAGTGTCTGCCACTGATACTTAATGTTTCCATAGTCTCTTACTGGAAGGTATTTTGTTGAAGGGTCCAGTTCCTGTTGGAAATTGAATTGTACAAGAGGAACTCACATCAGACACTTGTGGTTGTGACGCAAATGTAGAACAGCTGATCTAAGACCTGGTCTGCCTTTACAATTGATTTCAGTTTGATATAGCAGTTGTGGCAGTGTATCCATTAAGGCCTGATTAAAAAAATAATAAATGAAGTAATAATTTACACTGACATAGGAGAAACCTTCTCTTATTAATCAAAACTTACATCACTCTAAAGTAATTTTATTCTGCTTGGTAATAGTAATTTTGATGAATGTTTTAGGTTGATCCAAGCCCATCCACACCAGGTCTTGGTTCGTGTTTCAAAGTTCTGCTGGCAATAATGTCTAAGTGAGAGAGCCATGTTGGCACTGAGGCTCTGGGGAGTCACAGTTACATAAGTCTGGCAGAAGCTGCACTAGGAAGATGATGCTCTCAGGCATTTGGCAATGTCATTGTTGTTGTAACACTACATATAGATATAAATATGCACATAAATATAAATCTCAGGAGAGCAGTTATGTAGCAGAGTGACAGGTGCTCAAGGAATAATTCCAGTACCTACAGGGAGATGGAGACTATCAGTACTGTCCCACTGTATGGGGGAGAACATGGGATATCATTTTAAAGCTGGTGAAATCCAGATTCATTGATGCCTCCATCTTCCATTGCCCAGAGCAGCACCTAGTGCAGGTATCCCTCTTGTGCTGTCTTCCTTCCAGCCTTCCCTTAGCCTATTGCAATTGTACCAGCCTTAGCTAACATGGTCCAATTCTCTAATTCATGGATTTTCATGGACTTTCATGGATTTTCATGGGTTTTACTTCCTTAAGCTTTTTAACATTCCAGCAAAGCTGCTTAGGGATCTCCATTTTCAAATACACCTAATTAAACAACTGTTGTCAGTAAAATTAACAACCTTTGTCTCACCATCTTTTTCCATCCTAAGAAGAACCAATGCTACTTACTTCAGAATAGTTGAGCTGTGCTTTTAGGGTGCCATTTAGTGCTCAGTGACAAAAATTTCCAAATTCCTGAATTACTTGAGGTGCTACAGTTTATCTGACCAAGTCACCATGCCCAAAGACTCTCTTGCTGTCACCCCAAAGGAAACCATCATCCCTGTCAATGGAGTATCTCCAGTTGATCAGAGACAGCACAGCACATGCTGTCACTCCCTGTGTGAGATAAAACATTCGCCCCTAAGCCCAAGGCAAGGAATTCAAACTATTGCCCTTGTCACTGTATGGGTGGGAGCAGGCACAGCCACTCCAGGGCTGCCCACTGAGTCAGTAAGTTGTGGTGAGTTGATTGTGCTCCTGAGCCCTGAATTATAGGATGGGCAGTTACCTCTTTACCTTTTGCTGGCTGTAGGTGTTATGTAAGTAATTACATTTTGTCTTAACTGGAGTTTGGCCAACAACCTTATATGAACATTTGCTACTAACATGAACCAAGTGAGATTTTTAATACCCTGTGATAGGGCTGTCATGCTCTACTGGCCAGTGGAGTTTCTGTAAGGACAGAGTCAGGCTGTGCTCTTCTTTTTCTGAGACCAGTCCTAAAGTCACCTTCCCAAGGGCTGTGTAAATCTGACACGTGTTATGTGCTGAAGTGGGGCAAACTGGCACCTTCAAGTCCACTGTAATTGCTAAATACACAGTGGGGAGGGTGAGGGGGTAAGAATTTCTTTTCCTGTGAGAGTTATTCTGTGCACTTGTGCCTGTAAGAGATAGTTTGAGACTGTTTTTGTTTACCAGGTCAAGTGGATGATGTACTGGATCATATTCGCGCTCTTCACGACAGCAGAGACGTTCACGGATATCTTTCTTTGCTGGTAAGCACCAGAGGGGAGAGGCTCTTTGGCATGAGATGAAAAGAAAATGGAAATGTTTACAAGGGAAAAAAAAGGCACAAAAAGGTGCACTGACTTCTGTACAGGGGTTCAGCAGCTTCAAGTGCATAGAGGGTTTTTTTGTCTGCAGGAGACATACTTCCTTTCTCGGTGCTGTCACAGAGAAAAGAAAGAAGTGGAAAGGCTCAGTGGTATCTCATTAGTGGGAAATCATTACTGGAGTCTCAGCCCTGCCTGTCAGAGAGGCTCAGCTGACTGCCCAGTTGGATGCTGCAGAGGTCATCACATAAATAACAGTTGATTTAGCTACAGGCTGAGTTTTAGACTTGCCTGGCTGTATCCTACAGTAAATACACAGACTGTGGATCAGGTACAAACAGCCCTGCAGCACAAGTCCTTGTAGGTTGCTGTGTGGGTGGTTGTTCCTGGGATATTTTGCCTGGCACATTCCTGGTTGGACTGGGTTTCTGGTTTGAAGGAGGACGGTGACAGTCAACACTGATATGGCTCTCTGGTGCCAGTGGAAGGATTCCTGGTGACCTCTGTCAGGATGAGAGCACATAAATGCCCATTTATCAGATCCAGGTCTTTCTGGATGCTCAGGTTTGAAAGTGTTTGTTGCTTGGTTGCCCTTTACAGTAAGGCCTTTCTACCAGAAACCAGTGAGATCAGTAGATTGAGGATGAAAATGTGACTGTAGTGCATGGCCCCTACAGTCTATTCCTGCACAGCACTGCCTGCCTCCAGTGAGTGCTCCAGATGAAGGAAATCAGGAGAACTTGGCAACATGTCAGATCTGTTGAAAAGGAGATAAAAGACATTAATACCCATCTAATTTGCATGCAGATCTACCTCTCCTGTCTTCATCTGGAGCTTTGTGGGTTTTTTGGAGGATAAATTATGTGAGTCTCTCAGGAGAAATGGCAAAGGGCTCATCCAGCCTGAGAAATCAAGTGTGCTGTAGAGATCCTCGGTGAGGTGGGAGATCAACCTGGCACATCCATGCTCAGAGCAGAGCATTGCAGAGGCCCATGGTGTCAGACCTGGGTGCTGGCTGGCCCAGCTGGCTCTGTGACAGCACTGTGTGGCACAGCAGGAGCCTGCCTGGGTCCAGCTGGACTGGTCCACAGCCATCACAGGTCTCTGCACTGCTCTTGCTTGCAAAGAGTACCAATTGTTCCTCACACTGCTGGCAGCAATACGCATGCCCACATGAAGGTGCTGCTGGGTGGCCAGTCTTGGGCTCTGGACTTTGTCCTCCAGAAAAGACTCTGGATAATTTAATCTCAGGATGTCCCTGGCTGCTTGTTACAGCTAAAGCATGTCCTGTTAATGTCCTCCATATTTTGCAACTCTACCTGAAAGTCAGTGTGAATCTGCACCTTTATGTTGTTGGACAACAAAGGTTCTTGTATTTCAATTTTAATCATATACATGTTAGCTTAAAAGCTGACAGGCAGGGAGATGGAAAGTGCATAAATATTTATCAATGAAATAATGGTTTGCTGGTTTGGTTTTTGCTTTCAATGACTGGGGATACTGTGAAGGCAGCACCTGTGATCTTTGCATATAGAAAGCTTCTCTTATCACGTGTCAGAGTCTCTTCCAGACCATTAAATAATGGTCCTGATAACCAAGTAAAGATTCACCCACATGTGTCATTGAGGTGTGCTCAAAACTGAGTCAATACACTTTAATCCTTAGTTTTTTTGGTAAGCAAAAGCTGCCTTGAGCTAGGCTGGCAAATCCCTACCTCTGCTGAGCATCTCTAATTAAGGGCAGTGGTCAAATTGGGAGCAGACAGTAACCCTCTTTTTCTTCTAGGTTTCCATTCTACTATGAACTCAAAATAGCTTTTGTAGCTTGGCTGCTGTCTCCATATACAAAAGGCTCCAGCCTCCTGTACAGGAAATTTGTTCATCCAACTCTGTCTTCAAAAGAAAAGGTAATCACAGGTGCCTGGGTCGTCTCTGGGTGGAACAGAACTGTGGTGTGTTTATTCCAGTCCCTGTATCATTCATTTTCATTGAAGGATTGGGGGTTGCTGATTCTCTTCCTCTATAATTTGATCCCCTCTTTTTGGTTGGTGTTTTTGTTCTTTGTTGTGTTTTTTAAATACTGGCATCTGTTCAGTGCACTCACACTTATTAACTCCTTTTGGTGCAGTTGAGATGGTGGGAGGGAGGGGAGATAAAAATACCTCCTGAGCTGCTTTGCATGTACTGGCTTATTATAGCTGGAGTGCTCTGTTGTGGCTGGATATAACAAACAGAGAAACTTGGTCTGGCAGCCAGGACTCCTCAACTTTTTTCTGCCTGAAACATTGTACAGCAAAGAGACAAACAGCCCAGGCAGTCTAAAATGGGCTTAGCAAGCACATGCCTGGCTGTGTAGTGTGGTGAAAAAAGGCATGTAGCCTGTTGAGGTCCTAGATTAAAAAATGTCTTGCTCAAATTAAAGATGCTAATTTTGGGAGGGGGACATTAGAACTTGGATCATTTGCCTGCCTGGGAGATTCGTGTGGCTGTGAATGGGACACTGTTGGGCAGATCTATTTGGCTCATGAGAATAAATGGACCAAGAACTGCTATTGTCACATACCAACATGAAAACTGCTGAGTGAGTAACTGTTTCCTGCACTGGCAACTTGGAAATGGAAGCCCTCCCTTTAGCCCCAGGCAGTGAAGGAGCAGTTGGATCTCAGTCCTGTCCAAGAGGGAATCAATCCCCTGTCTCTGCTTCCCTTTGCTTGTGCTTCTCCCAAGTAGGTCTCATGCATTTTGAGCTGCCACCTCTTACCCATGGGGAATAGGGAGAGCAGCCAGCAGCTCCTCACAGCCTTCAGGCCCTACTAACCCAGCACATCCACCAGCTGAGAACTAGAAGTCCTTGTTATCATTATCATCCAGACCCCAGTATCCTGAGGGAGGGACAATAAGGGCAGGAACCTCCCTGACTGTTTCTCTGTGTATTGAGCAGCATCAAAGTTCAGAAGCTCTGGGCCTGCCAGTTCCATCTGAAGCTGGGCACTGCTGTGATGTGCAGAGGTATCCCAGATATTTCTGAGGCCACCTGTCCTGGACACAGTGCAGTGAAGCCTCAGCTGCCCAGTGTCATCATATGATTATTTTTAACTATGAGGCAATCCCATTTGTCTTTGGAGTGCACGATTTGCAAATGGCTGTCAGTTCATGTTGCTCAGGCAGATTTCTCTTGCTTCCAGGACCCCAACTTTGGGTCCTAATCTTCCATTTGTAGAATAAAGAGTTCTCCAATCCTGCAATGGGAGTTACTGCCCCCAGCAAACTTTTCCTCTTTGCAAATGTTGGCTGTGAATTTCTCTCCAGCCACAGTGGAGGACATGGAGGACATCTACCTCCATGAAGCATGACCTGACTCTGCCAAGAGCCTGAGGCTGGGAGCATAAGCCTGAACTTGTCCTTCTTTGGCTTTTTTAACTGTTTGTTTTGTGTTCTGCTCTGGCAGGAGATCGATGACTGCCTCATCCAGGCCAAGGACCGGAGCTACGATGCCCTGGTGCACTTTGGCAAGCGGGGGCTGAACGTCGCAGCCACGGCAGCTGTCATGGCAGCTTCAAAGGTAAAGCTGCAGCTCAGGGTGGGCACTCACTGACATCTTCTCTGCCTCCACTGCCAGCAGCAGCAGCCCCAGTGTGGAGGGGGAGAGATGGTTGGGGTAGGGTTTCTCTCAGTATTTTCTATAGTGACCTTTAATTTTGTGTAGTAACGGGAAAGAAGATAAAGTTCAGGGAGGCTAAAAGTTCTTCTGCAAGGCATGCAAATAACATAACTGGTGTGTAATTCTCTGCTGGGATGTTGTGGAAGAGTGAATGGGAAGTGCCATTAGTTGCTTTTGGAGGATGAGGAGTCTCATCTGAAGGGGTGTATCCTATACTCTCTTCCTGCCTTAGAGCCAAACCCAGAAAATAGCTGTTATCTGTTGTTCCTTTTCTTGCATACAAGCTGCAAGGACTTGATAACTGCATTTTGGGCTCCTGCCCTCTGGCCATGGGCTATCATGGCTTAGAGCTGATGTGCACAGTGTGTTTTGGGGGTGAGACTTGGCTACCAGGCCTGTTGCAAAAGGACAGTTAGAAACATATGGACAAGGAGGGTACTGGTAGTAGGAACAACATGGGAATGGGAGTTGAAGGAAGGTTTTTTCCTCTGCCAGATGCTTTTCCTCTGACCTAAGGCACATCACTTTAGTATGCCTTGGCCTTACTTTCTGCAAAAATGCAAAATGCATCCTTGGGAGGCCAAATACCATAAAGCTTATAAAGCCTGTTGAAAGCAAGGTATTACAGAAGGAGAGAGCCCAAAGGGTGTGCCATGCTCATGGGATCACAAGGATATGCTAAACCCAGAAATTGTCTCCTTTTTCCCTGCCTAGCATTGTGCAGAGTGTATTGTCAGGCCTGTCTTCTCCTGAGCTGTTGTTCTTCAGTAGGGAGACTCTTCTAACCCAGGGACTGTGAGATAAACCAAATTTGGACTGAAACCTGGGAAAACCATGGAGATAGGGCAGTGCTGTGTATCATATGCCCAATGAAATAACATTTTTGTGATGCCTCCAGGACACTTAACACTTTTGCTGCTGCCATGTAAGCCTGCAGAGTCATAAATAGGCTCTAGGAATGCCAGTTTTGCAGCACTGCCTTTGCTCTGAGCCCCTTCCTACAAGGTGCTGCAGACTGTCTGTGCTAGAGCTGTTTTTAGGACACAGTGAGAAACTATGTGTGAATCCCAAAGGAATTCTGGCTCCTGTCTAGGTAGCTCCTGAATATGAGAAGCGCAACAGTAACCCAAACCCACAGTGCCAACCTGTTCCTCCATCAGGACTGCAACAGTGTCTGCATCAGCTGTTAGCTGGAATGAACAGCCACACCACAATTTTACTTCCCACTGTTCCACTTTTCTGCTGCTTTTCTTAAGACTCTCTCTGCCTTAAAGTGTGGCTCCTGCGGCAATGGGGAAGAGAGGGAAGAGTCTCCATGGTACAAGGAAGCTGTTGTTTTTTATAGTTGATGAAACTCCCATTCAGTGGTGGAAGAAACTCCCATTCAGCTCTGTGACTCGTGTGGTATTATTGTATTGCACATCTGCCCACACAACTTGAGAGAAAACTGTTAAGGTATTGCAACCTGTAAATGGGCCAGAAGAATCTTTCTTGCACACTACTTTGGGGAGGGGAAAAGGATTTGTTAGTGAGATTGACAGGTTGTTATTGAATAGATTGATTTTTACAACAAAGCAAGGACTGCTCAAGTATTTCCTTCAGCCTTGACATTTAAATTTCTCTGACTGTATGAGGAAAAAATAGAATCCCTGGTTTCCTTCACTGCTTTGGCTTGTGGCCTCCAGCAAGTTGCTTGTTTCTGTGTGCCTGAGGGTGCAACTGCAGCAGAGTGAGCCATTCTGACAGCTCTCCTTCTCCAAAATGGGGTAGTGCTCCAGCTCCCAGGGTGCACCAGCATTTTGGACCTCCTCAGGTTATCTCTAATCTATCAGAAAGTTAATCCTGAAAGAAAAAGAAAGGGGTGTGTTCTTTTGAGCCCACAAACTTATCTTGAGTGGCTGAGCCAGCATAAGGAAAGGGATTGAACTGTATTGTGAGAAGAATGGCCAGAAGAAAGGAAAGGAAGATCATCCCTTCCTGGTCTTGGGAAGCAGACAGATTAGCTGTACTGTCCATGGAAGTACAGCCCAATCTGTCCCCAGTGAAATACCCAGGGATGGTTAAAGCAGCTTCTGTCCCTTACCCTCCTGAGACAGAATGTGCCACAGTTCTGGCAGGGAGGGCAGCCTGCTGTGAGGTACAGCCTGGTGTGCTGCAGGGCAGGGCTGCTGAGCTGGGGCTCCTCAGGCATCCAGGGTGTGACTGGGGGGTGTGGATGTGTCTCCATGTGGCTGTCCCTGCTGATGGGGAGGGAGCTGTTTCCCAGAGAGGAGTGGTACAACAGGCAGGGTGGGAGCTGCTTCCCTTGCCCTGGTTTTCAGCTGCTGTAAACTATGTGTCAATGCCCTTCCTTGCTCACTTGAGGAGGTATAACTGAGCCAGATTATCCTGCCTGAGAGAGGTTTAAATGACTAATTAACTGGAAAACACTTTGAACGGACAGATGCCAGACCAGACTGCAGTGCTGTCCTTAGGGGGAAGTTTCCAGGGAAGGAGGAAAGAGAATACTATTTTTAAGGTTTATCATGGCTTTCCCAATGCCAAGATTTAAGGGTAGCCAGCTAGTCTGTGACAAGTGTTGAGTGTAGTGGGAAAGTGAGTTCATTTGGTTTCAGCCTTTAAAGGATTGTGTTACAATTGGAACCTATAGAGATGATTTATTCAGTAGCACTGAACTCCTGCAGCTTCCATGGAAAACATGGCTTTTACCAGCAAGTAAATGTGAGGATTATTTACTGCTTCGCTTGGATTAGTGGGTGAGAAAAAGGTGCTTTTGTATGCAGAAATGGACCTTCAGGCTTTGCAAATCAACTTCATGTAGTGGCAATACACAGTGAACTGCTGGGCTGGAAAGGGCCTCTGTACAGATCTGTTTTCAGTAAATTAGCTAAAATCTAAAGGCTCCTATACCTGAGAGAGAACATGCCTCATGCTGTGCCTATCCCTGTCCTCTCCTTTCTGTCTGAGCTGTGATCCATCATGGTCTTTTGTCTTTCACGATAAGATCTTTGGGCAAGGCCCATCTTTTAATTCTTTTCATCCATCCTATTTTTTTTACCCATTCTTTTTGTCCATCATTTTTTTAATCCATCCTGTTTATTTGTGCAGCACAATGCATCTGCCTCTCTGATTACCATTTGTGTGTGACAGGCTGCTGCTTGTATATTTACTGCAGGCTAAGATGCTGCAAGCTGTGCACAGCCACACCTTCCTTACCTGTGATTCCCTGTCCCTTTCCCTTTCTTATCTTAAATACCCTATTGTTTCAGTTAGCCAACAGCAGGCTTGTCCTTCTCCCTCCTCCTGCTCCTTGCTCCTGCTCTGTTCTGTTTTGAAGCCACAGTTGTGCTAATGCTGGCACAAAGCTGTGCCAGTTCATTTTACAGGCTGAGGAGCTGTCAGTGTCCCAAGCACCCTGGGTCTGCCCAGCTGGCTCACTTGGGTGTTTTCTCTCTCTCTGGAGAGTCTATTTTTGATACTCACTAGGCAAGCAGAATGTTGGATATCTGGTTTTTTACCCCTGCTAGGTGCTCAACACAGATTTTTTCCCTGCTTCTAGCAGCTCAGATTCCCCACCAAGGAGCATAATCTCATTGTGGGCTCTAATCCTGTCCTCACCACTTGGTGATTCTGTCACATGTGGTGACTTCAAGTGGGTCAGTCCTAAGTGGTAGGATTAAATGACCAGGCAGTAAATCCTGCTGCTCTTTGTGTGTTTTCAATTAGTTCCAGCTAATTCAGCCATTTCCATTCCTGAAGAGCCCTGACCACCACCACCTTTCCAGCTCACTTTGGTGGAGAGAAACCAAGCTTGCTTTTGGGTTACAGCAGAAGGGAGCAGCAGCAGCAGGGCTGTTACAGCCCCAGCCCTGGGGCTGCTGCAAGGCCTTGCCCAGGCAGTGCATTCATCAGATGGATGCTGGGCATAAGTGGGCTTTTCACTGCCACCAGTCAGGATTCAGTGTAAGCAGCTGGGACACAAATGGCTGCAGCAAGGAGAGGCTCCAGTGGCTTGGAAGCAGCACCAGCCTTCTCCAGCACACTTGTACTTGTATGTACTCCCTTGCTGTCGCCACACTCCTAGCACTTATCCTTCACCTGTCACCCTGAGCCTGCTACTACCTGCCCTTTGCCATGTCCCCAGTCCCCAACTCCTCTATCCCTGCCCAGCCCTTCCATTGCCTCCTGTCTTCCTACAATCCACTCATGACCAGTTTTACACTCTCCCCCAGCTCTCTCACTCTCTTTCAAGCTCCTGAGTTCCCCAGATCCTGTTTGGATGTATCCTTATTCCCCACCCTGTACAAACCAATTCTGCCAAACAGACCCATATCTTTCCCCACCTGAAGACAAACCCTGCTCCCAACCACTTAACCATCTCTGAGCTGCAGCCTCAACACTGCTTTTCAAAGGAGATTTGGAGAAAACATCCCATGCCCACAATCAGTGTTCTGCAGAGGGTTCTGACAATACCTTCCCCTGCCTTTCTCCTGCCCTTGTGCAGGTGAGGTGGCAGAGCAGCCAGTGCTGTGCCCATTGCGTGCCCGCTTTTCCACAGGGGAGTGGGGCACAGCGTGCTGCTGGCAGTGGGTGCACAGCCTTGGCAGGAGGAGAGAAATGAGGAGCAGGGAGCAGGCACACATGACTGGTGTCAGTGAAAAGCCCATTTGTGCCTAATAAGTCTGAGAAACAGCCCAGGAGCCTCTGAAGCGTGGGGAATGTGGCTCGTGGGGAGGCAGCAGTCACTGTGTGTATGGCTCAGAGGAGCAGGCACGCAGACAGGCAGGGGGCTCAGGGTGTGCACCCACCTGCTCTGCTAATGCCCTGCAGTGCAGCCTCAGCAGCTCCCAAACCACCTGTCTGGGCTGGCATTTCCATTCTATTCATTTCTGTTTTCACCCCTAGGCTCACCTTCCCCTGGAGGGTTATAGCTTCATTACCTTAAGGCCCTTTAGCCCAAGAAATTTATCAGGAGGCTTTTCAGTGCATTTGTTGTTTTTTAAACCAGGACACTGGGAGGGAAATGCCGGTGATGATTTAGGCTTTATCCTCTTTAGACAAACAGCATCATTTAAGTAATTTCTAGTATCCAGCTGGTGTAGCCATTGCAAATGCCTGAAAATCAATATTTAGATCCCTAATTTACCGTGTGATTTTAGACCTATTTACTGTGGAAACTGGGAGAAAAATACTTGTAGGGGAGAGACATGCTGCCTTTTGTGACAGAACAGTGGAACTGCACTTCTACTTGGATTGGGAGAGGGAGGCAGGGGTGGGGAGCATCCTTTCCCTTAAGATGCTTGATAAAGCCTCTTTGTAATGATTAGATCCCAGTGCTCAGAGGGAGAGTGCTCCTTTGCTGAGCAAACATATGGGAGCACAGTTCTGACCAATCTGCTTAGCACCACATCTGTGATGGCCACATCATGTGCCCTCATCAGTACCATGGCCTAGAGCTGCAGAGGTCAGGAGTGATTTAGAGTTCACAGTTTGAGAAGCCTTTGGGGACACTTTGCTGTTAGCTCAGAGGGGCTGAGCTTGTTGCTTCTTTTAAAGGATCTCCATTTGGGATCCAAAATCAAAGATCTTTGAGCTATTTTGCTCCAATAAAGAGGAATTACAAATGGCTTCCTTAAAATATATGGTAGCATGCCACTGATTACAGTACTTTGTGTTCTTGTCATGTGTGATGCATCTTTTATTCAGAAGTCCTTAAGAATCTGTTTTTCACAAATCTGTAGGATTCCAATGCTGTTTGAGTTACAATCCAGGTAACTCTTTCCAGTTTCTCTTTCATGGCTGTTTGGTCAGTGTCTCCAACAAGCAAACACTCACTGAATGCACAGGACAGCAGAACCAGCAAATAAATTTATACAGAGAAACTAGTGTGGGGGAAACAATAACAAAGAGTTCCCAGGAGAGGAAATTAACTGCACAAACAAAAGGGGTGGATGAAATTACATTTCCACCATCAACATTAACGTCAGCTGGTTTCCCTTTGAGTCTTTATTACTGTCTGACATTTCCAAACATGTAGCTCTTCCAGACTAGGCATGGCACACAGGCCCTGGCCATAAATAAGGATGTTGCTTGTAGGATGTTTGTGTTCATATGATGGCAGAAGCAATTTACTCCTTCACTCATGCCTGTGCTCAGCCCATAAAGCTGATGGCTCTGCTCAGGGCCTGCCTGCAGCCAGACATGAGGAAGCTTCTGTGTGCAAACTCCTGCTCAGGGAGCAATTCCCCACTGTCACCCTGCTGCTCAGGAGCACTGTCAGTCACCAGGGCTAAAATGACTGCCACGTGTCCCTCACATAATCCTGGGCCTAAATTAGTCATTAGGCCTGACACTGGGGATTTCTCCAGTGGGAAGCATCAATCAAGTGCAAGGAGTGGAGTAGCAGCACTTTGTGTTTATAATTTGCTTTAATCTTTAAAAACACATGTTAGGTGACACCTTGTCAGCTGGGGTTATGGAGTGGTTTCTCCATTTCTCTGGGGAAGCTGAGGAAGGGAGGAGCTGTGTTCAGAGGTGTAGTCCACAGGTGGGTGTCCCTGCTTTTTGTGTGGATGTGAGTCCCTGCACATGGTGCCCAGTGTCATGCTCGTGTCTCACCTCGATTACTTGTGCTTCAAATAGATCTTATTCTCAAAGCTTTGGTGTGTGTTGCCACAATGGCTCTCTTTTTTCCCTTTGCTAGGTCTCTCAGCTACTCCATTTACACTTGTATTGGGACCAGAAAAAAGGGCAGGTAATCTGCTGAGTGCTTTTCCTAACCCCTAACCAATGTCTGCTCCCTGTTGGACTAGTTGTTAGACTAGTTGTTAGACTAGTTTGGGCTGTTTTCAGCTGAGATTGGTCTGAGGCCAAATGCTGTCTGCTCTGCTTCCAGTGGGTAGATCCTGTGTGCTGAGCTTTAAAAGCCTGTCCTTGATCTCATCAGCAAATTGCCTTCCAAGTCCTCTGCTGGCAGTGGAAGAGAGTCCAGCTCCAGGCAGGGAGCTTTTACATGGAACACTCATTTAACTGGGCTGATTGCTGCTGTGTGTGTGCTGTGCCCTCACTAATGGATGAAGGGAGCCTCTCTCCCTGTGCTGTGGTCCCTGTGAGGATGGTTGGGGTTGCAGTGGAGCTTTGGAAGGATCTCTGAGAGGTGTGGTTGGGGCAGTCCTGCTGACACCACAGCCCCAGCTGGGGAATGTGCTCTACACCTTGTGTGGGCAGGATGGAGGCTGCAACGTGCATGTAGACATCTCTGGGGGAGAACTGCTAACCACAGGCACAGCAAAAAGAGAGGAGAGCATTAACAGATTGAGGATTGTGCTGCAAGTGTTCTGAGTGTGACTTAGTGTTCCTTTGCTTGCCCATTAACTGCTGAGCCTAAGAGACAAAAGGCCAGGAGGTGCCATCCTGCATTAACACTGAGTGTATTAAAAGCTTCTCTTTTGTGACTTGGCAGTTTTGGGTTCCTGATTTGTCATGCTGTGTCATAGTTTCCATAGCTGCAAAATGGAATTTGTAGGTATTAGAGGTGTATTGAAGCCTAAATAATGTTTACAGAATTCTTTCATATTTTCAAACTGAAGGGATGATAAAATCTATGCACTATTTGTTTATATTTAGATCATATTCAATGGGACTGTTATATAAATTTCAGATTGTTTAATTATGTGCTTAATTTTTTGTGCTTTAGCTACCTACATACATGAAATATTTATAATGAATAATTCCATTGAATTTAAACCCAGTTTTTCCCAGACTCCTAAATGCATCTTTCTCTAAAAAGTTTTAGTTCAAATGGGAATGCAGAGACTGATTATAAAATGGTGAAAGAAATTCAGACAGTTCCAGCTCTTTCTGATGGAGTGCCTTTTACACTGTCACAATGCAGATGTCAGTTTTTTGAAAGTGTTTCTGATCCTTCCAGGCAAATACTGGTTGCATCAGTGTTTGTGCTCTGGACCCAGAGAGGCTGTTTGTTTTTGGAGATGATGATGGTGATGTCTGAAACATGAAGAGGAAGGCAGTGTGCAGGCTGCTGGCTCTGGAAGCTCAGTGTTTTAATACTGTTTTGTCATAGTCTTTAAAGCAAGCAGGAGAGAATGTGCTAGATGTGGGTGTGATAACAATGTCTATACTACTGTCATTTGGACCAAATTTAATTTAATACTTAAATTTGTTTTAGATTAATTACATTGCCAGGTGGATGGGAGCTTTAATTTCACTTAGAATCAAAAATGAGCTTCTGCAGCTTGTCTTGGTGGCCAGTGCCCTCATACTGTAGATGCAGTCATGAATCTAAATAAAGTTGATATCAAGTCATAGCAGTGACTGGGCAGGAAATTACCATGTCCTTTCTAGTATTTGTCTTTTATCCTATTCAGTAGCACTGAGCCCTGGCTCTTCTCTGTAAAAACAGAACTTGTGAGGTTGGTAGATCCTGGGGAAAGGAAGCCTGAAGGGCTCCACTTTCAGTTTGTGCTGTACCTTCACCCATGGGCACAATCAGATGAATCTGGGATCAGATGCACTGCAGTGATCAGGGAACAGAGGGACACCTGTTCCCACCTGTGTTCCCCAGAACCTCACTGTCTGTAAAATCAGAAGTGCCATGCCCTCAGGGGTGGTCCATGTCTGAAGAGAAGCTGGATGAGGAGTTGAGTCCAGGCAGGGAGTCTTGTGCCCAGGGAGGTTAAGGCTCAGTTTTCCAGCCTATTTCCTGCTTGTGCCCTCTAAAGTCCTGGAAACACAGGTCCCACCCTGCCAGCACAGTCATCCTGGCAGTTGTTGGTGCTCAGTGAGGAGGAGGAGAGAGTGGTGGTGTCATCCTTAGTCCCACAGCCCTCCCAGCCACAATTTTCAGGAGGCTTTGTAATAACATTGAGCTGTTTCTCTGCTGATACAGAAATGGTGTCACTACAGCTCCTGTCATGATGTTACTGCTGTCACACTCTCTAGGATAAAACTAGCCCAGATCTGTGGGGATGTGCTGCAAACATGGCTCTGACCTGCAGCACAGGCAGAGCTTCAGGAGCTGGATCCTCTCTCTGTGCTGAAATTCCTGGGATAGCTCTCATGTCTATAGCAGTTGGAAGAGCATCTGCATGATCCTGGCCACAACAGTAAACAAAAATTCCCCCAAACAGCTGCTCTTCATCTTCCACATGATTGTTTTAACAAAACACAGCCCAAACCACGTGCTGTGCTAAATTTATTCTGTCAAGAAATAAAGCTATTAACTTATTTTCTTTTGCTAATAAAAGATAAATATTTTTGTGGAATAATAAACTTTACATCTGGATAAAATCTTTATTTCTAAAACACAGCTCTGCAAACCCTCACCATGCTGGCTTTTCAAATGTTTGTGATTTCATCTACACCAGCTGCTTTTGGGGCAGGGAAATAAAGGTTGGTAAACAATATTTTCCATTTTACTCTGAAACCATCCCCATTCTGTGGTATTTTCTGTCACATTTCTATTTGGGGTCAAGTAAAATTGTGGTAACTGGGAAAGAACTGTGAGTGTTACACTGTATTCTAGGAGCAGATAAATCGAGTCTATCCTACAAAGGCCAAAGAAAAGGAAATGGAGCTCTGCAGGTTTTCACAGGTGTTCAGTGCCTTCACTCAGCCCAGGCCTTTGCTGTTCTTGCCGTTTCTGATATTTGGAAAAATTGTTTCAGAGAATGGTAGGAACAGTAACAGTAATATTTTGCTATTACCTGTTTTATGAACAATCTTTCTTTTTGCTATTAGAAACTCAGGTTAAATTAAAGCAAAAATTAAGAAAAGGCGATTTTAGTTTTTTTTTTCCTGGAGAAAGTCAAAGTTGTTTAGTTCAGTTGCTTCAGTCTGTGCTCAAGGCTCTGTATTGCACAGTGATGTAGCAGACCCATAGATGACAGGCACATCTCAGGCCCCTGTTTCAAAGCTCTCCTGGGGCCTTTGATCATTCTATGCTGCTATATCACAAGGTGCACTGCAAGAATATTAACACATCTTCCTCATTTTCAATGTGTTGCAGTCATCTTCCCTGCCAGGTTGGTCTGACACATGAATCTCATCTCTAACCTGACTCATGTCCACACACATAAATTGCTGGCTGGAATGAAGTGGAATTTGGGTTAGCTGGCTGAGCAGAGCAGCTGGGGGGAGCTGAAAAGCCTGAGCCCTGCTGACACTTGAGCTGGGTGTGAGGGAGGAATACAGCACTCAAGTTACAGTTCATCAGTTGCTAACCCTCTGGCTTTGCTGGCTCAGTCATTCTGCAATAGCAAAATGTTATTTAATGGTCAGCTTGCTCTCACTGGAGATCTGCCTGTTGTAATCAGGCTGCAGGGTAGGATATCTTGTGTTGGCTCTGAATCAGTCACTGAGAGTTGGGTGTCTATGCAGGAATTCAGTGCACGTTCCAAAACCCATCCAGAGCTGCACTGAGCTCTGGGCAGCTGAGATCTCACCCAGCTGACCAGCCATGCAAGGCAACTCCAGTTACCAGCCCAGTAACATTTGCAGAGTAAATGTAGCTTGCACTGGCCCGAGAGAATTAACTGGAGATGCCTCTTGGAGTGAGAACATCCCCCAAGAGTGGCTCAGCCACTGGCAGGGGTAGCCAAAATTCAGGCATCAACTCTTGTGCCAAGCTGGAGAATGTGAGGACAGAGGTGAGAGTTTAGCAAAATACAAGTTCTAAGGACTCCACTGCCATGCCTATAAAATCAGCAACATGATATGTCCTGGTATTTAAGCAGAGAAGGCCCATCAATTTCAAATGCTTTCAAAAGCAGAATAGGCTAGTGGGAAAGAGCAAAGTAAGTCTGCTGCTTCTCTGTAACAGTCTGCAGGAAAGCTAAATGTGGAGCTGAGAAGGAAGTTTGAACCCATTTTTCTTGTACAAAAAGCTTCAGGCTGAAAAGCTGGAGATTACTGGTCTGTCAGTTTTCTTGGATGTAAAAAGTGCAGGCTTGTCACAGTGACTGTATCTATCAGCACCTGATGCCCTCTCTACTTACACCCCTAGAAGTAAGGTGCTGAGGAATTTGTATGAGGTAGAAGCACTGTTTTTCCTTTACTGTGCATGCAGAATTTCTGAAGTGGTGTTGATCAATCAGTCGGTAAATTATTGCTTTGCCTTCCCAGTGGATCAATGCCAGTGCATAGGGGACAGGCAGTGTTGCCCAACAGCTTTAGCAAGGAATGTGTCCAGTCTTGCCTTTGATTGTGGATGTTCAGGATGAGTCCTTTCTCTTCATCACCAGCACCAGAGTGAGCTCTCCACTGGCCTTGCCCTGCACCCTGGGTCAGGATGCTCAAAGCTGCAGCCCAGAAGGGAGCAGTGATGTGTTCTGGTCCAGCCCAGCCCTGTCCTGTGGCAGTGGTCAGGCTGTGCTGCTTGGACAAATACAAGTCTAGATGAAAGTGGTGGGTGAATTGCTACAGGTTGCCTTATCTATTTGTTAAATAGGACAATATTTACTGTCTGTTATTTGCCTTCTTTCTCATTTCATCTCGTCAAAGCATCCATTGAATTTTTCTTATTTACAGTTGCAGAAAGAATGTTAGAATCAGGCTCTCTGTGTTTACTTCAGTAGTTTTTTCAAGACTATGTGCTATGAAGTCTCTTTCAGTTCCTTCCCCTCAATAAAATGTTAAAACATAAATGTAATTTTTGTCAGTTATACGATTTACATTCTGAATGTCATTTAATGGAGCTCAAAAATCCTACATTTCTGTGTGTATTGATTTTTCTGGTGCTCCTACTTTATGGCTGTGGTGTAGGATGAGGGTTACAAAATACTTACAGTCAACCTTTTGATGGGGTGCAATTTTAAGGGAAAGTGTTGTTTAACCAACTCATCCTTTACAGTTACATTCCTTTCACCAAGGAATATCTTTGTTGTCAGATTGAGAATTAATGTAAAGAGAAAGAAAAATATTGCATTAGTTCATTTCTTCATTAAGCTGCATGAAAAAAGCATTGGTTTTTTTTTTGGAATTAAACAATATTTTTTAATTACTTTAAAATTTCAAATTTTCTGTGCTCTGGAAATGTTGTGTATAGCTGAGAATGGCTGGGTGAATGTCATCATAGATGGTTAATTTTAAAAGGCAGTTAGATCAGTTACAATCATTTAATAGTGATTCTGAAGCCAAGCATCTGACTCATTCCTAGTGAAGGAAAATACCTACTAGAAAGATAAAGCAACATCCTGCTCCTTTACACATGGCTGTCACTGTCATATTTTCTGAAAAATCCCTTTGCCAGGATTTCTTCTCCTGGGAAGCTGAGAAGCCTCAGAGAAAAATGAAAACAATAATTATCTGACTGCTTCTCCTGTGTTTTGCTACTTTGGAATGTGTTTGGAGAGTGTTTATCCAACAGGTGGATGTTTGATTGGTTTCATGTGAATTGTTTTGACTTAATCACCAATCACTGTCAGGCTGTGTCAGGACTCCGGAGAGAGTCACGAGTTTTCATTATCATTCTTGTTAAGCCTTCTGTCTGTATCCTTTCTCTATTCTTTAGTATAGTTTTAGTACAGTATTCTTTAATATAATATAATCTCATAAAATAATAAATTAGCCTTCTAAGAACATAGAGTCAGATTTACTCATCTCTCCCCTCGTTGGCGTTGCCTTCAAATTCAGCACATGGCCAAGGCTGCTCCGTGCTCACATCACTGCAATGAAGAATCAGAGATGTTTGCCACAGAACCACTCCAAAAGGAAGAGCCAAGAGAGGGAATGTTGCTTTTAGCAACACATTTTTATCATCTCTAGGTCACTGGACCACACAATTTTTTCTCTTCCTCTTGTCCTGATGGATTTCAATGAGTAAGAGAGAAAAAAGTCTCAAAATGTTGGATCTGACTTTGTGTTATTACCTTGCTTGTTTCCCTAGGGACAGGGAGCCCTGTCTGAGAGGCTACGGAGCTTCAGCATGCAGGACCTCTCGAGCATTCGTGGGGACAGCAGCAGCACCGTCCCTCCCTCGGTCACTGTACGGACAAGCAGCAAACAGAGCCACCCAAAACCATCCAGAAGTGCATCAGAAGGCACTGGCAGCTCAGGTAAGTGCCAGTGTTATTTTCAGTGCTGTGCTGTCTGGAATATCACACTGCTCAATGAAGTCATGCCCTTGGCAGGGACAGAGAGAAACGGGCACTGCAGGCAGCACATACCAGAATTCCCAGGACACAGACATGCTGTTGAGTCTCTTGGCACTTAGGAGAAAAAAACAGGATCATCATTTGCACTTAGGAGAAAAAAACAGGATCATCATTTGATGGTTACTATTCCTGGCTGGTACCAAGGATGAGACTTGAGTGTGCAGAGAAGCCAGACTCAGTCTTTGCAACCTGAGCTGGAAAGTTGGGCTGGGGGCTGCAAGCCATGCTGAAAAAACTGTGTCTCCCAAGGACATTGGTTTGTTTTGTAATTCTGAAAGAACAAAGGGAAGAAGTATCATGCTGTAAATAAGATCCATTCCTGAGGATTCAGTTAAAAAAATTATTTCAAGCTTGGTTAAAGACATCTTTTTGAGTCCAAATCCAAAACATTTAATTGGAGATAGCTTTGCAGATAAGATCTCAAAAACTGAGATATGGAGGGTTATCCCAGGGAGGTGGCTCCAGATGGTTTCTGGGATTCCCACACACCACCAAAGATCACTCAGCTCCAGTGCTGTGATGAGAAGCCATGGAAAGTTGCAGGAGTGTTGCACTTGGGAGCTTGTGAAACATATGCTGGCAAGTCAGAAATTCAGCAGTTTCAACTTGTGTGTGCTGAGGTCTGTGCAAACACTTGCACTGTTTCAAGCCCCTTCTAATTTGCTTTAGTTTTGGAATGGTATTAGAAATGTCTTGTATCATGCTTCCTAAAGAGTATCCTTCAAGCCTTTTACAAATTCTGTGAATCAGACTTCTCCTTTTTTTTAATATTATCTGTTGAATACATTTTCTTTATGGGTAAAGTGAAATGTTGGTGCACAGTGGTTTTATTCTCATCTTTATGTTAGGTCTTGTGTACACTTCTCTTGAAGTAATCAGTCTGAAAATAAAGTGCTCACACACAGAATATAAAAGTCCTTAAAAAGCCACATATTTAGACAAAAATAAATAATGACACAAATAAACCATAATTTACCTATCTTACTTCCACATTGACTAGAGCAGCCTTTGTAGTTTTGCTCTTGAGACAGTGAAGTCAGCTCACCTGGCCACAAACCCCTGTCTCAAGACACAAGAGTTTTTTATTTTGGTTTGGTTTTGTGTCCATAGTGCACAAGAATCTCTCAGAATAAATCTCTGAAAAATTGTTCATAAGTGTTTTGAACTCTGACTAAGTGTTTATCACAAATTTTGGATTCAAGTAATTTGAGATTTTGGGTTTAATTTTTTTTTTTTAATGGACACTGCACAAATTTGCAAAATCTTCCAAGACCTTTGTCTCATCTCACTTGGTGATTTCATTGAGGTGTTTAATTCTCCACCTGCAGAGAATACAAAGAGACTCCTCTTGCAGGTGGTGGGAGACTCCAGCCTTGAGCTTTGCTCTCACTTTTGATCACAGGAAGGGAAAGACACAGTTCTGGTCTCTGCAGTCCTTGTGCTGTTTCATGTGGGCACCATTTTGTGTGCAGTCAGAATGTCTGGAGGGGAGAGCTGATCAGAGTCAGCTGTCACTTGTGTGTGTGTGTGTAAGACTGTGATGTGCCAGCCACACTGTGCCACATCCTGAGGGCCATGTTCTGCTGAGATGACACTGCTGTGGGCACACTAAGCCCAGACATGGTTCCATCACTCCACCTTTCATATTTGTTTAGTTGGAGAGTTGGACATCAGCAAGGGACAGACAGAATTTTCCTCTGCCCATTAGTGTGCTATGTATACATGAAATGTGTGCATGTGTGAGAATGGGCATGAGCACTCACTACAGAGCAGCAGACACACAGCCTGTCTCCTCTCTCAAAGCCCTCAGATGGCACAAATGTCCCTGTCAGGTGTGCCCACTGCCTCACAGAAACATTGAACTCCTCTGGTTTTGCACCTGCTTTAGAAATAGTGGGACACAGTCAATGTGACATCAGATGGAGTCTTCAAAAATGACCCAGACTGTGTTTGGCATGAGGGTGTTCATTTTAAATAGACAGCTTTTCTTGTGAATTACAGAACCTGCATTCTCCTTCTATTTTCCTGATGCTCTATCACCTCTTCCATCAGCAACTTGTCACCCAAAGCAGATTTAGGTAGATAATTTTGTTTTGATTTTTTTTCTTTTTAGAGGTATTTTCTTCTCTTTTTTCTTTCCATCCTAGTCCCACTGCAAGTCCACAAATTATATTAGCAACATTAAATAAAAGAACCAACAAAAAAGAAAAGGAAACATCTTACCCTTTCCTTCTGTAAATGCTTCATTCCCAGTGTTCTAAGAGGAACCTTAGAATAGGAGGATAATGATTCCCAAAACAAAACCTAAAGTTTTATATAGTTCAAAGGAGGCTTATGTTGATTGTCCTTGACTGCTGCCAGCTAGAATTGTGCCTGCTCCTTGATCTCTTTGTGACCACACTAATTAAGGGGATTAGCAGAGGGCTGGACTGAATGAAAAACACAGAGCCATGTTCTCACCTGGTGTGTTTTCTTTGACTGACAAGACAGCAGAGCTCAGTTTCTGAGGGGTAATAGCCTTGCTATTATAGAATTTTAGATTAAGCTCTCAGGAAAGAAACACACACCCAAACCACCATCCCTTTTTGATGAGAGCTCTGAAACTCATGGTTAGAATTAAGGTATAGCTGAAACAATGATGTCTGAACATAAAAAATGCATGTTAACTCAATTAGCCAATAAAAGCTAAAGCCCTGTCATCACACAGGAGCTGGCATGGAGGCTGCTGAGAGCTGACCCCACCTGAGAGAAGAGAGGGCTCTGGGTTGAGCTCAGAGCTGTTTGTATGGGTCCCATGCCCTGAGCAGTGGACAGCCAGACCTGGTGTGGAATTTGATGTTGCTGGTTCCAATCCTCTTGTGTGACTGTTGTGTTTAAGAGCAGATGTGCTATCTGAAATAAAGTGTTTTGGAAAGACAGGGGCATAGGGAGAGGTCTGTTGTCTTCCCTGCATAGAAGGGAGTGCTAAAATTCAGTTTTGTTGGTGTTAAACCCCCCAGCCCCCAGTGAGCACCAGCAGTGGTTCAGGTTCTGGTTTCACAACCCTTGGGCATGTTTCCAAGCCCACTGAAGCATGAGAAAAGGCTCTCCTGCCACCAGTGGGCTGTAAAAGCTGGCTGTAGGACCAGGCTACACAAACACTCAGCCTGTTTTGTTTCCACTGTTGTTATTTTTGTAATGTGAATGGTGCTGCTTAGATGGATTTGTGATTCTTTCAATCCCCTCTTGACACAAAGTACTGTGTGGAGAGTTTGCCATTTTGTAACAACCTCATGCAGATACAGCAAAGGGGTTTTTTTATTTTGCCTGCTGAAGAGTGTCTTATGAGGCCAAGAAATAGAATAAGCAAGGGCTGCCTTTGAGACAAGGGGAATTGCTCCTTTGCTCTACCCTTTGCTACTTTTTTGCCCCCTCTACCTTTTTCTGTCTTTGCTGCCTTTCAGTGGTGCCTGTTCATTGTGCAGCTCTGCTGTGAGGATGGTCCTTCTGCAGGAGTGGGACTGCTCAGCACACAGTGGGCTCTAGGGGTGCCCACTCATCCCAAAAAGACCCTTCTCCTCCTCCTCACACCCAGTCAAAAGCCACACCCAGGTGGCATGAAGAGGCAGAGGCTGCTTTTGCCATGATTTGATTTGGGCTGCTGACCCCACAAACAGCTCCAGGGAAACGTGCACACCTTCCTTTGGTGGCACCAAGGACACACAGTGAGCCCCTTCTTCCACATAGCAGGCCCACCACCTCTTCATCTGATTTCTCACTTCACTCTTGGTTCAGCATTTCTCAGTTTATTGTCCTGGCACCCAGATGATGGACTGTGACATTTTATTTCAGTGCTTGATCCAAGCTGTGCCCTTTCCACAGGCAGAACTGCCTCTTTCCTTTGGGAACTGTAAATGTCATGTGGCTGTGCATTGTTATGGAAAAGTGTAAATTCCAGAACAATATTTCCAAATATTTTTCAAGGGAATCCTGTTGTTCTGGCAAATGTCCAGTCACAATCCACATACAGACTTGTCTTTATTTACAGGAGCTTTTGCACTTCTAAACCTTATAGCATTACCTTAATTTGTGTTGCATCACAGGACAGTCAGTGTCCAGAGCTGCCTGGGGCAGAGGATCACAGACAATGCAGCCACCCTCTGTACTGCCCAAACCCAATGTTCTTTCTGCTTAAGCTTGTCCCAGGCTAAGATCATTCTTATCTGGAATGATTTCAAAGCAGAAATGGACACTTTCTGATACTCTCCAGTCCTCTGAGCAGGAGAGAATCAAAGCTGTTTTTTTGGTCTTGTGCTGAAGGACCAAAAGCTTTGCAGTACAGAACAAAGGTGGGGGAACATCAGCAGTCAGGATATGTTTGGGTATTCAGTGCCCACCAACCAGAAAGATGTGTGAGAACAACCCAGATATATATTGTCTGAGCTCCCAGAGAAAAAACTGTCATAAAGCTGTGATCAGCTTCCTTCTGTGTAAGATCAGAGGCTGAACCCACAGCAGATCTCTTAAGGAACCCATACTTTCACAGCAGCATCCAGCCAATGTGAGGCAGCACTCCCACCAAAGGTGTAACCCAGCTGCTTGCCTCCTCTGGCCCATCTGTCTTTTCCTTTGGATACATTTCAATCCTATTTCTACATGCTGACTCCAGTCAAGGGATTGGTTCAAGTTAAATGCTATCCCTTGCTTCCAGGTTGCTCTTGACCTGGGTCAGATCCTCAAGCCAGTGGAGAGCAGCAGCACAGACATCAGCAGTAGGACAAGCAGGGGGAGGCCAGAGTGTAAGGGGCAGTGAGGCATCTGCTCTCAATGGTGCTGCTTTAAAATTACTGTGAAACTATGGAAGAACTTCCAGTGTCTCCAGTGCAGGACAATCATAACTAAAAAAAAAAAAAAATCACACAGAGCTCAAATCCTTTTCTTCTTCAGTAATTTTCTTTAATGTGGAGTCATTGGTGCCACTGTGAGCATTAAATTGAAAGGCTCAAACTGGAAATTTAGGCTGTTTCCTGGAACACAAACTGTGCTCAAGATGAAGCTGTAAACTTCACATGTGCATGAACAGTTATGAATCACCTGCTTTCACTGAAGGGTGCAATGCAATCCCCTTGGCTGCTTTCATTCTTATGGCAATTCCATCAGGATATTAATTCCTGTAGGACCCTCCTGGATTAGGAAGATCAGGAATGTGTGGATAGATTTCTTTAGAAGCTGTGTGAGTGGTTGCAGCAGCCTTCTTGTAGATTCTAGAATTCTTGTAGAATTCTACAAGAATTCTAAATCTACTGGAAGAATCCAGGCACACAGCCTTACAAATCCCAGTATTGCACTCTGTGTTTGTTATCATACAGCCCTTTGCACTGGGTTGTGCATCCATCCTCCAAGATTGCTTATCCATACTCCCATGTCCCTCCAGTGGACCTTCTGTTCAGTGGTCTGAGAGCCACTGAAGCTGGTGAAGTTGGTTGGTATGAGACCAGGGAGTTGTATCTAACCCCATCCTTAACACCCATATGGACACAGCCTGGGATGAGGCACATTCCTGAGTCTGTGCTCCATGCTGGTCATCTCCCTGTGCACACCAGGGCCTTCAAAATGGTGCCAAGTGTTTTCTAAGAGTGAGTGGCCTCACAACGAGTTCCTAACGCTCAGCTCCTCTTTCAGTGTGCACGTGTTGCTCGGTGTGCCGACTCCTCAGAGGTGAGTGCTGCATTTCCTGTGTCCTGGCATCCATGCATCCCTTTTGGGCATGGCTGCATCCCCCAGCCTGGCTTGCTCCTGGTGCTCTTGCTCACTGGGTTTCCTAACACCAGGGGGGCAAAGCAGGGGAAGGCCAGGCTGTGAGCGGGTTTGGGAGCTGTGTGTGTGCTCATGGCAAGAACCTCAGTGCTTCTCACCATACTGACCTGTGCTACCCAAGGATGGGGATTGTTCCTCTGGAGAAAAACTTCATTCCTTTCTCTTCTAGAGGATGTGCCATGTCCTTGCTGTGCAGTGTAACTCCTCTGCCCCCTGTCCCCCAGTGCTGCTGTAAATCCACTGGGGATGCAGCAAGAGCAAAACCTCCTCAGCCCCAGCCCTGTTTTGCTGTGTTCCCTAAGGATTGGGACATGTTTCTCCATTGGTGGAGAGGACATTTGTGTTTGGGGTGAACAGGGTAGCAAATCCCAGCAGCAGATCCTGGTAAGACAAAATAGGCTTGAACTGACTCTCCCTGATTCAGGCTCTGGCAGAAGCATTTTTGAAAAATGTCCCTGCTGTCCCCAGCATTTATTGTGTTTACAAATGTTGGAGTGCAGTGAATTGTTTAGCTGCTGGTGGTCTTTTCAGTGCTGTGCCAGTTAGCTGGGTTGCTAAGAGCCCAGACATGTCACTTCTGCATTTTTTTCCCAGTGACAGATGAAAGGAGTGGGAGAACTCCAATTTGGGCATGCCAGAGGATGGGACTGCCAAGCAGCTTGTCTGGGGAGAAAAAAGAAATACAGACTGGCAGTGTCTTATGTTGGTGGAAGCAAAAAAACCTTTGTAACTCTTCTTCTCATCTCATGTGCTTTTTGTGTATTTTGCACACTAATCAACCTGGAGACAGCAGCAGAAGGACTAAAGGATCACAGTTCTGCCACCATGCTGCAGCCACCTGTGCTTTCCCAGAGCCCTGCAGCTGGTGCCAGAGCCCTGTGCAGTGCTGGTGCTTGGAGCCCGATGGTTCCAGGCTGGCACAGCCTCCTTGCACCCTGCCTGGGTGGCAAACCCACCCTCATATTTGATTTGTTACCCTTCCTTTTCTGGGGGACAGTGCCATTGTGTAGGAAAATTAAGCATGTTTAAGGTGATATCTGTTGAAACAACACTTGTATTCACAGGGCATTTTATTAGAACTCTTCTAATTTTAGCCTAAACCTACTTTATGGATTTGACTTCAAAGTGTTATTTATAAAAAGAATCACTGAATCCTTATGGGCTTAAAAGTCATGAGGTAATCTTAGGAAAGTCTTTAAATGATGCTAAAGCAGCAGTCAGTCCAATATGTTTATGAATTGCACCCAAAGTAATTTGGATCTTGTTGAAATTTCGTACCCTGTCTTTCACATTGGCTTGTTTTACTATTCCTGCCCCCTCTCCAACATAATCCAGTCCCTTAGACCATGTCAATAGGGATGTGCCAAGGCTCTGTGTCACAGAGGGTTCATTCTGTCTCCACAGGCTGCCCTTTCTCTGTCTCCAAGGCAATAGATGCATTAATGCACTCTCAGACAGTGGCCTGCCATTAAAATGCTCCTTTGTAAGTGCATCTTTGGTAGCTTTGGAGAGCTGACTACGTCATGTGAACATTTTTCAGTGCCACAAAAAGCTGGGGGAAGAAAGAATCTAATTTTGTTTAGCTAGGGCTAAGTTGCCTTGAGCTATTGGCACTCATCTTCTCTTGGTGCAAACTTCAGTGTAGCCAGTTTCAGAGTCCCATCATTAAACAGCTCTCATTTCCAAAGAGTTTATAATCTAAATGGGCAGAGAGTCAAGTCTTTCCTCAAGGAGGGATATTAAAAGCTGCTTTAGAGCCTTAGTGCAGTCTTTTTGGCAGGAGCAGTTGCATTAATGCTGTTGTAGGTAAAACTCAATTATTTCACTCTCTGACTCACAGAAACCTCCTCAGCTCTTAGGAGAGCACAGGCTGGTGGAGCAAATGTCCAAGCATTCTGCTCCTTAGATGATACTCTGAGAGAAGGTGTCAGGAGGATGACACCTTGCAGGTGCCATGGAGTGTGCATTTCTGCAGAGCCTGAAGCACAGCCTGAGCCCCCTGAGCTGGAGCAGTCCCTGTCAGCAGTGGTGGTGGGCTGGGTGCTGATTCTGCTCTGGAGCAGGACTGTCCCTGTCAGCACTGATGGGATTCTCTGTGCTGAAGCTGTTGGCTCCACAGGAGAGCCCTTTCCTGCCCAGTTGGATCACTCCCACTGCCTCACAGTCTGCACATGACAAAGCACTGATGCAATTCAGGATATTCATCCTGCTCTGCTCTGGGCAGCTTCACTGAAACACAAGCCTGTTTGACAGATGGACTCCAGCACATCTTTTTGACAGCTCCTGTGCCAGCTCCTCTTGCTTTTGTTCCTGGCCAGGCCTTTGCTGGTGGAACTCCCTCCAGGTTTTTACCCAAGTTTCTGCTTTTTCTCCTTTGTGTTCTGTGCAAAGTCAGGCTGCAGCATTCAGGAACAATGGTACAATTATGTAAGAGCTCCTTTTCCCTTTCAGAGAGGACAGAGTAAAAATCTCCAGGGATATCTGTTTGTCTTTTGGCAGTGTCTGGCAAATGCTTAAACGCTGTTCAATATTAAACAATCTTGCTTGGGACCAGCATTTAAGAAGTAACAAAATTATGTTTGGTGGTGTTCTCTCAACTAATGTCTGCTGTTGCAAAGACCTGGGGCGTGGTTGAGAGGGAGAAACCATTTTAATTATTGCAGAGAATAAATATATCTCTCATGAATTGAAGAATCAGTGTATACCAGGAGAATTGTTGGGACTGCAAGTATTTGAGGGGGCATTTAATACTAAAATGGTGATCAGAAGCCTTAGGCAGTGTAAGAAATGTGCAGGGACATTTGTGATGAATGGGTCTGTTTTGGGTGTGCACTGCAGGGTTGTGCTCCACAAGGTGACAGATGACACCCAACCAGCAGTGCAGCTCACCAAGGACCTCAATGGGACATCCACTTAATTGGGCTTTAAATAATCACCTCACTGGTCTATTAGCTGAATCCAACCCCTCCTTTGTGGTGTGCTCAGAAGTGCACATGAGTTATTACAGTGGAAAGTGCTTTAAAAACACTAATTGACTTTATGTCAAGGGGGCTGATTGTACATCTCTGAACTAATTCAATTAAATGGTGTAGGTGGTTTTATTTTGGTTCTTAGCCAGTTTTGCTTCCAGCTCTTATTCAGAGGATTTTTTTTTTAACCTTACTGAACTTAAAGAACAAACAGCAATTTTCTGTTGCTCTAGGCATTTTGTTCCTTAAAATTTCCCTTTACTAAATACTGAAGCAAATTTTTACAGGGCTGGTTTGCATCACTTTGCACTGGTATTTCTGAATAGCAATTTGTGATTTTCTTTTTGAGATTTAAAAATAGTTTCAGATGTATTTTGGTTACTTCAGGGAAGAAAAAAAATTCACAGAAAATCAGTAGTATTTAAGTGCACTTGCATTGTACCAGCAGAAAGTGAAAACATTAATTATTGTTTAATAAACTTCAGCTGAATGACAGATCTGATAAAAGCAAAGATGAATATTTCTGTGTCCTGAAACAATGTTCCTTCCCCCTCTGCACCCAAATGTTTTCTCCTAACAGTTTATTCTTTCTTTTTCTCTATGTAAATATTATGGGACTCTGATGTAAGTGTTACAGATTGCATGAATTTTCCTCTGAGGTGTTTGGAATAGACTAGCACTTAACAACTCACTCATTTGGGGATGTGTTTCCATTAACGGATGACTTTGTTGATGTAATTAGGTTTGTTTGCTTTGGTTGCATCTGACTCCAGCTTTGGAAAGGATGTCTGCCTCTGTTTGGTGGCTCCTGGGCAGTGTGTGCTGGTGTAGTTGGCTGCTCCTAACTCCTTGGTTTGGCAATGAAATCTGCTGGGGAAGTACAGTACAATGTCTTTTGGAAATGATGGTGAATTTATCTTTGTTGCAGGGGAAAGAAGCTGATGGCCATCATAGAATAAATATCTGTTCTCCTGTGCTTATTAAGTGGTGTGCAAACCTCTTTATATGAATGATGCCCTGGAAAGGCTTAACTTTGGAGTGACTGTACCTTCCATTACAATAATACAATCCATCACTCTTGGTTTGTGTAGTCTGTGACTGTGGTTTTCCCCATTGCTCCTGAGGAAGAAGTATTGTGCTGACAAAATAAGGGGAGGTGCAATGTCAAAGCTGCCTGATTCCCACTGTAACTGTACTTAAGTGCACAGATTTTTCAGGGGATCTGGATCAAAGTCATTTGTTCACTTGCACTTAGAGTGGGCCAGGTCCTGACTTCTGTTGTACTCAAGAAAATCCAAAGGAATTTGGTACAGGTTTACATGACAGCATGGACCAGAGTCTGAACCAAAGTGATTGCTGGATCAGCACACTACTGAATCCCAGATATTGCTGTAGGAAGAGTTTTGCAAGTGAAATTTCTTAGCCTTGTTGAATCACAGAGATCAAAGATTGCAATGATCTGGCCCTGCATTTCCTGGTCCATGCTGGGTTGTTCCCTGAGGTGCATTGCAGCTCAGATCCCAGCTCTGCAGAGCACTCAAATATCTGCTTTAACTTGAAATGTGCCCATTTTCAGGGCTTCCCACCAATGTGTTTGTTGTATCAGTTCCCTTGGGAGGAATTATGATGGAATGATAGGAACTGGAATTAAGGGAATTTACTGGAATAATCCATTTCCTTAGACTGTTTCCAGTCAGATTCTGTCTTGCTTTAGTGGAGAGAGGAGTGTAATCTGGTCTGTGCACTGAAAAGGTGTTTGCAAGAGGCAGCAGCAGCTTCAGTCCTGGAACACCAGCCCATTTCCCACTTCTGCAGCAATTCAGTCCCTTCACACAAAGCTGTGGAGCCGTAAATGTAACAGGTGGAGACACCTAAAACACAGCCCCCCCTGGGATGGGGAGTGAGACTCTTCCAAACAGAGTCAGGGCAAAGGTCTGGTGTATGATCCATGTTTTTACACAGCCACCTCCTGGCTGTGACAGTCCCTGGGGTTGTTGGCTGTTCCCTGGAGCAGCACACACTGCTGACTCTGCTGCTTTGGGGACATCTGATCGTGACCTGAGGCCCCACAGCCTCAGAGCATAAAGATGGCTCTTAGAAACACACAGGAGGTCACCCAAGGCCACGTGCTGTCCTCAAAATGCATGCTCCAGCCCTGGCAATGTTTAACTCCTCAATCTTTACTTTCTCTGGTAACAACCCTTGGTGTCCCAGAACCCTTTCATTCACTTTAAATCTCCATCTCCTTTCTCAGCAGTTCCTCACATGTGTGTATATTCTTCTGATTAACCCCTGCTTTACATTTTTACTCACTCTCTTGGTGTCAGAAAATCAGTTTTTTATCATATCATCACCATATTCACAAAAACCAACAATTTCAGAGCTGGGGCTCACACGGAAGCTGCTCTTTGGAGATGAGTTTTCTGCCATCCCATAACAGCAGAATGCTTCCACAAATGTGGGGCAAAGGCTGGCACCCCAAAGTCTGGCAGATCAATATGAGCTTGGATTGCTCACAATACAGCTGTCCTTCCCAAGGCAGGATGGGCAAGGAGTCCTCCCTTCTTGCTCCAGGTCTGAAGGAAAGTGCCATGTGTATTACAGATCTTTTCTCATCCATGGCCAGAAAAGTAGTGGAAAAGCCTAGGAAAGCCCATCTTCCTTTTTCCAGTTCAGTGTGGCTGAAGCCAAACTGGTTCCCATTTGGGTGGAGCAGTGAAGAAAAGGGCATCAGCTCAACTTCCAGTGAACTTTACAGACCTCTCAGCTGCGGGGATCAAAGCAGTATGTGCCAGCTTGGAGGCTGAGCTCTCCTCTTGATCTTCATGGAAGCAGCTTCAGGACATGGATGTGATGCCTGGACTGATGGGGAGAATGGAAAAGCCTGCAGGAGACTGTGCCTGCTGTGGAGGTGACATGGGTGGCAGAGCTCACTGGGTATCTTTTTTGCCCAGAATCTAATTTAAGAAAGAGCACAGTAATGAAGAAAGCAATGTGTGCTGCAAAACCATGGGATCCATAGAAGCATTGTCAGGCTGACAGTTCCTTTTGGCTCCTTTTCCAGTGGAGTGGCTGGTTGTAGAATGGCAGCATGGCACATTGTCATGATTTTATTCACTCAGCCTCAGCAGCCAGTGTCTCCTCACTCTGGTCACTGACCACCCCAACTTTGGGTCTCCAACACCCCTCCATCCTATCCCATTCCAAGCCCTTTTTCCCTAGTGAAAGCCCCTGTCTGCTCTGGAGGTGCAGGTGTGTGGTTGGGCTGGAGGTGTGTTGTTGGGCCACTGTGCAAACCTCAGTGAGGCCATTGAAAGAAATTCTGAGCCACTTCTACTAAACTTGACTACATTTTGGTTTGGCTTAGGCAGGCAGCAAAGAACAGCTTCCACATCCAAGAGGGTCTAAGCTAGGCTGCTCCTGGGTAGATCACTTCCCAAGTGGAGGGATAAAATAGTAAACCAAAACATTCCTGTACTGTTTTGCCATGTGGTCTAGAGAATATTTCATTCTCCCCACAATGCAGTATTCACACTACAGTCCTACACAGAACAAAAACATTTCAGCATTTTCCTAGGCCTCTCTGCAACGTGCTTATCAACATCTTCAGTACAGCTGGGGAAAAGTCAACTTCCAGCTCTTCCTGGAAAGCTGCAGTGGTGTTTTCCAGCCTGCCCATGTGAATGGTGATAAAGGGGTAGAAGCACAGGGTCAGTGGGCAGAGGATGGTGTGCACAGGCTGCTGTCTTGAGCAGCAGCTGCATCCTGTGGGCTGAGAGTGATTAGCTGCTGACTTTAATCTGGCACTGGGGAGAGCCCCAGCGACCTGCTCATGACTTGTGGTGTTGCTGTAGCCAAATCATTTCCCCTTTGTCTGTTACCCAACTGGAAGAGCTGTCAAAGAATTCAGTTCTTTTGGGCTTTAAGAATCAAAAGGGATTAGTAAGTATTAGATGTTGAAGAATCCTCTTTGGTTTCAGTCTTTGGGGTTCAGTTTTTGGTCCAGCAGATTCTTACACAGGCTGAGACAAGAAAAACAGAGCATTATTTCTATGTTTGTTCATGCAACAAAGTATAGAGCCAGTAATTCTGTTTAGTCCCACCTAAACAACAAACAGTTCCCCTCCTACCATGTTTTGGAATCAAAAAAGCCTTCTCAATTAAACAGAGAAACCTCCAGCCCTGCTGGTAAGAAACCATGGAGAGCAGGAAACTTGGTCATGTTGAGTTTCCTCTTCTGTACCTCTTGCTTTGGGCTGGTCATTAAAAATACTGTCTCATTTTCTGTGTGTATTTGGGCAGCAAATGGATTGTGTTGTGTAACACAACCAGTCCCACAAAGATTGTGCCATAAGTTACAAGGGTAAGAACCACCAAGAGTTTTTGGTTTGTAGTTATGAGGCCATAAACTGCCTTCAGGAACATCAGCAGAGCCAGTGCTCCACCACATTTACTCCAGAGTGACAGAAGAGACACTTCTCCCTGCACTGGTTTTCCAGCAGCATACCCACTTGATGAGGGTCCATTCAATGCCTGGTGAATCTTTTTGAGAACTTCAGTGGATCTCAGACTGGGTGCTTGCCTTGACCACTGTCAGTTTCAAGTCAGTAAGTGCTGCTGTGTTTCCTATTTCTGCATCCCAGGCAGGCTTTCTGTGTTTACCAGAGGACTTCAACACCCATTTGGAGTCTTCTAGAGGAAGCAGTAGATGCAGGAGCTATGGATGGAACCAGCAATTCAAGAAATCAGTTATTTTATTTATCCCTGAGCAAACAAACAAACAAAAAAATCTCTTTCTAGTGTCAACCTCCCAAACATCAAAAGCTGTGAATTTAGTCTCAATTCTGTGTAAAATAATCAAAATAGACTTTATAATGGCTTTGTAAACGAGCCTACTGATTTCTAACCCCACAGCTGCTATTATTAGAGTGTGATGTGTGACCCTTCTGTCTATTAATCCCTGGAAGATGCATGGCTTTGCAGTGAGTGACATTTGTGTGAATCAAACCATCACTGATTTCCTCATCCCCTGTCTTCACATTTAGGCTGCAAATGGCTGTGTTAAATAGGTGAATTAAGTGTGGACATTAGGTATGAGAAGCCACCTGAGACAAACTGTGAAACAAAGGGCTCAGTGTTCTCAGATGATGAAGAGAACGATTGTGCATCCATGAACAAAAGGCCCAAAAAGAAGGATCAACCCCTTGAGGTACTTCCATACTGTCAAGACTCCTCCTTCTGACAGTCCTTGATTCTTCAGCTGGAATCTTCAACTGAAAAAACCTCTCTTTGGTCTAAATACACTTTCAGTTGCTTAATGGAAACAAAAGAACTAAAGAAATGCAGATCTCACTCTGGTTTGCCAAAATTTTAGCTACATTTTCTTATGGAGGAAATAAAAACTTCTGTGGGAGGTGCTGTAGGGAAAGACTCCTTGCAGATCTGGGCAGGGTGGATGGAGCCACAGCCAGCAGCTGAGATCTCCACCTGTGGGAAGCTGAGTTTGTTCCCTCCCAAGTCCTTCCCTTGGCTCAGTGTGAGGGAGCAGAGCAGTGTGGTTTGGTCAGCAGCTGCAATCCCTTCTGCTGGGCTGTCCTACCTGTGGGGGCTCTCACCAAAGTCTGGGCTGCTCTGTTCTAGCCATGGAAAGGTGCAGCCTCTCCAGCTACTCCCAGAGCTGTCCAGTGGCCTCCCAAAGGAGGCAGAGCTGTTCCTGCCTCATTTAAGAGCTTTGGCTATGCAGTCAATGACAGCTTTGCTTTAAGAGCCACGTGGTTTCCCCAAGAGCAGCCTTCTCCCAGGCTGCAGGAGGTGCTGCTCTAGTTGTCTGGCTGTGTCCCTGGGCTCCTGGGAGCCAGCAGCTGTGGAGTCAGGTGTGGTGTGGGATCCCTTGCTGCTGTACACAGCAGCTTTGCTCCTCACCTCTGCTCCAGCTGTGCTTTCTGGGCACAGCTGTCCCATCCAGATCTGTTGTGCTGTTGGGGATTCACTGCAGGGACCTGGGGTGAGATTTCAGGCTTAGAAGATGGGGTGAAGTGTTGGATTAATCCCATCTCTCTGAGAAACTACTTTGGTTTATGGTCAAACTAGAAAAAATTGAGATTTAGGTGGAGTCTAAACAAAACCTCACTGTGCTGCAGTCCCTTGTCTACATGAATACCTTGCTGCACCATGGCATGGTCTTGGGTTTGAAAGTCCTGTAAAGCAGAAAAGTCCTTGCTTTGGTCCTGTCAGGCCCTTACAGGTAAATATGGGTTAATGCTATTAAGATAACAAGGTTAATGCTATTAAGAAAGCAAGGCTTTGGATGTTTATGTAAATGGAGTAGAAGAGCCTACCACACCTTGCAGTGTTACTTGATGCAGTCACAGTCCTCCACACTGAGAATCCATGTCCTGTTACAACATCTGATAACCATTTCTTGTTGTGAAGCTCATGAGACACAATGCCCCACCAGAACTCTTCTGAGAGAAGTAGGCACAGCAGATTTGGGCTTTTTCTTTCATTTGTTTGCTAGCCTGACTAATGTCTGTCTGAGCCTGGAGAACAGGGCTAACCACAGGAAACCAAATTCCTGGAGTTGGTCTGCCTCCTCCTGGGCAGTCAGGGCTCCTTGTAAAAGTTCTGCACCAGCTGACTTCAAGGCAGAATTCCAATAGCTGGTTTCTAAAATCATTTCAACAGATTTTTTCTGGCCTCTTTCCCAAGCAAGATGGTGATTTTAAGGAGTTCTACCTCATGAGAATTACAGGCCTGGTGTGTTCCATCTTGGGAAACCCTTCAGCTTTGTAATGCCATGAGCTGTACCCCACAAGGAGCTGTGGGTGGGTTGGACAGGGCAGGATGGGCTGGGAGACACCAGAGCTGGCTCCCTGACACCAGTTTGATCTCTAGATCCATGAGCTGCTGTAAATGGCACCAGTTTGACCTGGCTCTTTCAACTCTTTATTAGCCATCCTTAACCACGCCTCTAACCAAGGACTAGAGGGGAATGTGTTGATATAACCTGGGTGGACAACAGGTTTCTTAAAGAGAGTAGTCCTCAGCTGGCCATTCATTACTGATCTTCAGGGCCAAAACTTCTGCATTACTTCATGCATGGATCCTTGCCACAGAGGTCTCACAAGGATGGGTGAGTTGTAAGGAATAAAAAGATGTTTCCTACTATGCCTCTGAAGTTTTGTCTTGTTTCTCTGCAGGCACCGCCTAGGACTCTTAGACCTCGCTTCAGGAAGAAAAGTACCTCGTCCTCTGCCACTGAAACAATGTGAGTGCAATGAGCCAATAGCACCAAGATCCACAGAATGTCTCTCTTCTGCCTTAAAGAGCTACTCGTTCATAACGTAGGAAGCAGCAGTGGGATGGATGTGCTTTGATGTACAGCACTGTAGACATGGCCTTTCTCCTCCTCTCTCCACATCCTTCTGTGGCACGCTGCTGGTGTTTGTCCCTGATGTGGGTAGGACAGTCTGGCAGGCACCTGCAGGTGAGGGCTCCTGGTTTGGTTTGCAGAGTGTGCACCCACCCACAGTGTACATTTACAGTTTCATTTGTGTCTGCATAGCTCTTGCTCTGTGAATGCCCAGAGGAAACAACAATAATCAGTTACTCATGATGCTACATTGACAGTGTATTTATTTATGGCTTTATCATGGATGAAGTGGATTTGCAGAACCCATGGATTTCTCTTTCCTCCCTTCCTCCTCAAGACTGTGAATGATGTGAATGATGTAACAAATGTCAAAGTACTTTGACTGTACAAAATGTCCAAGATTTGTTAGAGAAAGCTGAGCTGCAACTGCGTTTTTCTGCAAGTAAATCACATGTTCTGAGAAAACTATTGTGCTAAACCCACAGAGACAGAACCACTTACAGAGGATGAGGAAGTGATGTGCAAGAGAAAAAAAAATTGTTTCAATGATGTAATGAAGGGGAGTCCTAGTTTTGATCAGCCTGAGCCAGGAGAGTATTTTGTGGAAAATGATGCGTAGAAGAACTAAATCCCACCACCTATGGCCAATGTTCTACTGTGAGTTTTAAAGTGTGAGCAAGCCAGGCTTGAGCAAGCTGCAGCAACAGAAATTAGAATTGCTTTAATGATGCATTTCCAGGGGAAAACACACCTTTTTCCCGTGCTGCAACAGTGCCAGTCCCAGCACTCTGCTCTGCTGCTGAGGGGCTGCTGTTCTGCTTGCATGAGTAGAGGAGAGTGCTGGGTCTGAGCTGCTTTTTGAAGCCTGGAGTTCCTCCTGTAGCATGGAGTTTGGTTAGAACCACAAGAACCAGATGGAGTGGTTAATTTTTATCCATATATAAATGGGAAATATAAAAGAAGAGGAAGACATGGTAGGGTTTGTGTATTTGTGCTTCAAGTTGGTGTCTCTTGTAAGTGTTGAGCATGTGAGATTCACACATAAGTTAATTCGTGACCCTTTGTGTTTGCTCTTGGACCTGTCACATAGACTAGAAAAGGATTTAGCATTATGTAGGATGTGCCATCACCAATGGATCAGCACAGGGGCTCCATGGTGTCACTGTTCATCTGGCTCAGGTGCAGCAGCCCAGGGTGCCAAAAGCCAGCTGGAGTGTGCCAGGCTCAGAGAGAACTCTGAAGTGGCCTTTGGAACCATTTCTCTGCCAGGTGTGCATCCACATCCCAGCTGCCCATCTGGTGGATCCCTGAGGTCACCCCCACAGCTTCCTACATGTGTAGGGAAGAAAGAAATTAATTACATGCACACAGAAATGTTTATCTGACCTGGGTAGAAAATGGAAAATCACGCAGTTGTTTCCTGTGTCTGCCACAGTATTTGGCCTCATTACCTGAGAATTTTATTTCCATGTGCTGATTCAGTCATATTTTGCAAATTTTGAAAAATTCTTCGGAAAGTAAATTAAAAAAAAACCAAAAACCCCAAACAAACCTGTCTAAAGAGCAGTTACAGAAGAGTTGGTCCCTGGAAGATACTCAGCAAAAGCTTTGAGAAGCTAAGCTTATGTATTTTTCTTCTAAGCAGCTTTAGAGTTTATTTGATTTCTGTTGGCTAACATTAAAAAGAAATAGGAAAACTGCCTGCACTGTTAGCAGAAAATAAAATCCTGTTGCAAGCAAGCCATGTTTCCCTGCTATGCAATGGGCTGCTGTAAGATAAAAAAGAAGCTGACAAGTTTGCACTCCATTATGCCAAATAACCCCAACAACATAGAGCTGCATAACATCTGACAAGTTCTAATCTCAGACACGCTGTATTAACATTGATTCTCACTAAAACTATTTAATGTGCGTCTAATCTGCTGTTTTACTGTAAACTTGACTGTTTAGCATTTCTTAAGTGCTGAGGTGAAATGTTGACAAGGGAGTTGCCTTATATCTCTCAAAACATTCACTGTATAAATGAGAAAAATAAACCTTTTCATATCTCTGGAAAAGAAAAACTGTATTATCAATGGAGCTGTATATTTGCATATAGATAGACAGAAATGTGAATGCCTGACCTCGTGCACTCGTGCTCTGTGTGCTCCAGTGCTCTGTACAGATGAGAGCAGCCACTCGCTTTGGTTCCTCACCTTCCTCGCACAGGTTGTTTTCAGGGGCTGCCCCAGCCTGTCAGTTCGGTGTCACAGCTGCTGTGTTCATTCCGGATAAACACCACCCGTGAAGTCTTTTGTTCCAGCTTTTCTCTGGAGCCTCTGCCAAGGAGCGAGCCCGGTTCGGTGATTCTCGCCTTCCTGCGCTGCTGCTGACCCCTCCTGGCAAACCGGGGTGTGCAGGAGGGATGGATGGATGGATGGATGGATGGATGGATGGATGGATGGATGGATGGATGGATGGATGGATGGATGGATGGATGGATGGATGCTTTCTAGGCATGTGTTGGAAAGGAGCAGTTCTCAACTCCCTTCCCGCTCCAGCTCTGAGTGTGCAGGCTGGTTGAGCACTTCAAGATCTCCCCTCCTAAAATCAAGCAATCTTCCAGCTGATGGTTTAAAATAGCAGATCTGGTTTAGTTTAAAAAGCCCAGTTTTGGGGCCTTTCAGGCAGCTGGCCCCTACCATCAGTCCTGTAGGGCAGGCAGGCACCTCCTGATGTCTCAGAGAGGGCTGAGAGTGGAACTCTGAAGAGAACAGGCCAGCCCTAGGAAACAGCCTTTACCCAGTTCAGGGCTCCACTGAAACGTGCATTATTTTAATCACATAAAATTGAGGCTGAGAGGAGGGAAACTGCAGCTGGAGATGTTCTGTGGTAAACAGGCCTGTGAATGACCTCCCCAGTTTATCATGCAGTTATGAAGAAATAAGCCTGGAGCAGCCCAGTGCTCCCGTCTGTGCCTCTCCTGCTGTAGGGGTCAGCATCAGCGCAGCTCCAGCAGTCACCAACTGCTGAATCAGGATCCCACCAAAAACAAGACAGACTTCACGTGTGTCCCGGTCACCCTGGAATGAATCAACCTAAAAACCTTGTGGAAGTGCAAACCCAGCACAGAAGGAAAGAGAATCAGGCAATTTATTCCTGCTAGGAGGGAGAAAGCTGCTTGGAGACAGTGCTCCTCCTGTAAACAACCTGCTGCCTCTGGCTGCTGGCGAGTCCTCGTGTCGTGATGAACCCTTGTGCTCCTCACCCACAGTCTCCCTTTTGCTGTTAGTTTCAGGTTCCTGTTTTGCATCCAGCACATTTGAACTAGCAGAGAACACGTCGGGATTTGCGTTTAGACAAACTATTTAAGGCTCATAATTGTGCACTTGGTGTGATTTCTTTCCTGTGATGGGTAGAAAAGGTCTGTGATACAATGGTACACTTGATGCCTCACAAGGATGGCCATTACAACAGTATTCCAAAGGTTGTTTTGCTGGTTTTGTTATACTGCTTGATATACATCTTGAATAAAGTCTTAATCTTTTCTTTATTAAAAAAAAGAACAAAATACAAAACCAAACATCTTTAGTCTGTTCAATGTATCTGGCAGGCCAGAATAATCACTTTGATTGCTGTATTATTTTTATCTGAATTCTGGCTGACTGTATATAGTTGTATTCACTAAGTGCTGCATGTCCTTCAGAACTTTCTGTATCATGAACTGGAAAAAGAACAAAATACAGCTACTGAACACTCTGAGTAACTAGTGAATTCATTGCAATGCTACAGCCTTGTACAGCAAACCACCCCTGCTGTACAGGCAGCTCTGGGGCTGATGACCAGAGGCTGTCTGCTCAAAAATGGGTGATCAGGGAATGCCTTAAAGTACTGCTTTCATACACTTTCTGGAGTATCAGCTTTGTAGAGAAAGCATCTGATCCAAGCCTTGGCAAAAACAGGGTCTAGCTGATCTGCTCTCTCCAAACAGACCCCATGATAAGCCCTTGGGGTTGTTCCATTTATGTGTGACCAGGAATGTGCAGTATGAAGTCTACTTAGACCTAAAGGAAAAAACAAGAAATTACTCTGATGTTGTGCAGGACACAAAGAATAGATTCTACTACTCAAAAACCAACAGAGGACACAAAATGTGAGTCCTGTAATGAAAGCTGGTGGCCAATATATTTTAAAATCAGTTCCAAAACCAGCATGTAGCTATGAAATTCTGGTTTGGGTTTTTTTTTTCCCCCTACACTTTCTAGCATGGACACAGGGCATTAGTGTGTTATTGTGACAGGCAACAATGGACCTGCTCTCCTTTTTCCTCTTCCCCAGAAGACTCCATTCAGTGAGACACCACTTAGTATGGATACAGAAAAATAGATTCTGGGGTTATTTAAACATATTTATTTAAAAAAATAAGATTAAGAATGTTGAATGATTCACTTTTAGTGCTGTTTAGTGTATTCCTCTGTGACAGACAATCACAGGAAACCACCAGACATCAGAATGTGTAGGTGACCAGCCTGACCTCTGCTAAGTAAAACAAACAGCAGATGAAGATAAATTCGAGTATTCCTTTATTGCGGGCATTGATTCCCATAATTCTGTTCAGATGATATGCACATGTTTATTTAAAAAAGGCATTACAGACGTTCCAAAACCCAGACCATGCCACATGACCACTGCCCCTTTCCAGAGATGGGCAAAGCCAAGATTTCTACACACGAAGGTTTGTGCGGTCGTGGTACTTCTGGTAGGGGTCATCAACGTACCAGGTCCTTCTTTTCCAGAAGGAAGTGGTCATTTTATCCAGGAGCTTACACTGTGTCCTGGTGCACAACACCAACTCCCTCAAACGCTTCTTCTGGGCAGCTGACTTCTTCCACAGCTTCTTCTTATAACCAGACTGTCAGGAGAAAAGACACACCAAAAAACCCTCATTTCTTAGTAGGTCACTGCAAATGCACAAGCACAGCCACACTGCTCAGCAAACCTGGATAAATCCCCACCTTTCAGGAAAATGGGAGTCTCTCTACAGAGTTTTTTTTTAACTTCCACACCAGCCACTGCCCTCCTTTATCCTGACTGTAAAGAACAGGCTCTCATTACCCCAAAAATCTCACCTTTCTCCTAACCCAGAGGCCGTTGTGCAGCCGGAGGAACCTTTTGACCACAGCTTTCACACTTTTCCTCTTTCCTTTCCGTAGGCTGCAGTAGGTGAGGCTCTTCGCTGGTTGCTGGAGTAAACTTGGAAGTAGAGGTGTGACACTAAAAAACACCAAACCAACCCCAAAATGAAGGGGGAAACAGAACAGGAATGAAACACCTTTTTCTAAAAGAAATTACTGCCTTTATCACACATAGAGAGATCAGAAGAGCTGTGGCTTGGTTGAATGGTAACAAGGACTTCTTAAATATTACAGCACACCAGCTAATGGGTGTAGAATACCAATGACAGGGCTGGACTCTTGTCAAAATTCAGCTCAAACTTATTATTCCTCCTTTTTTTTTAATCTACTAAAAGCAGTCAAACACTCAGAAGCCAATATTCAGCTGTTACTTGGATTCAGAAATTACTTTTAGAATATTAATCACGAAATAGTTTGAATTGGAAGGGACCTCATTAAATCATCTAGTCCAACACCCACCAGCAGCAAGAGAAACAGCAGTGATTACAAGACTGATTGTAAAATATGGCTGCAAAGAGTATCCTAATTTACCTCCGGCTTCAAGCATTAATGGTGACTGAAGTGGGAGGCTTTGGGGATAACACAGACCCATTGCAGAGTGAAAAGGTGCCCAAGAGTGTCAGACTGAGGTTTATATATTATACATGTGTTTGTCTGTCTGTCTATTTTATAAACATATAGGGAATGGGGTCAGTCTCTTCCCCCACGAAACAACAGGACAAGAGAAAGTTTTGCCAGGGGAGGTTTAGATTGACTCTAGGGAAAACTTTCTTCACATAAGGGGTTGTCAAGCACTGAACAGGCTGCCCTGGGCCATGGACAAGTCTCCATCCCCGGAGGGATGTAAAATCTATGCAGATGTGGCACTTGAGGACACGATTTAGTGCTGGACTTGGTAGTGCTGGGGTAAGGGTTGGACTTGATGATCTCAGAGGTCTTTTCCAACCTATGATTCTACAATATTCATATATAAATATATACGGAGGAATTGAAACATATATACTATACTTATTGCATATGTTATATACCACCACATATTATATTATTTAATGTAACAGACTATATTAACAATATAATATTAATACACACAATGATAAATTATATGTTATAGGATACATAATAAATTCAGTATATTGCATATTATGTAATGCATATGAAGTGGAATAAAATATATATTCTTAAGTATATTTATACTTAATACTTAATGTAAAATATAGTTACATATCTATATTAAATGTATAGTAATTCAAATTATTTATATTGATATGAAACAATATAATACATCTAAAACATGTAAGGTATGCAAATAAAAATATATATTAGGTACACATATATAAGATACATAGAGAGAAGCTCTTCTCTATATAAGATATATAGAGACAAACTGAAACCCCTTTTAAGGGTTTTTCGCACGAGGAAGAAGCCGCGCAGCCGCACCTGCTGAGCACCGAGGGGGCCCCTGCCCGGGTCCGGTTGTCGCCGAGCAGCCGCGGGGTCCAGAGCGGAGCAGGGGCCGGGGCCAGGGCCGGGGCCGGTCCGTGCCCGATGCACCGGGCGCAGGGGCCGCCGAGCGGGAGCGCGCGGGGGGCCCAGCGCCGCAGGATCCCTGCGGGGACATGGGAGAGCCTCAGCACAAACATACCAGCCAGACACCCCCAGCCCCGACACCGAAACTGCCCCGGTACTGCCTCGGTACCGACCCGCCAGGGCCCCGCGGGCCGCCGCCGCCGCCGCCATGGCCACGCTGCGCCGGGCGGGGCCGCGCCGGGTCCCGCCCACGGGGCTGCGGCCGCACCGGAGCCGGGATCTCTCACCGGAGCCGGGATCTCTCACCAGAGCCGGGATCTCTCACCGGAGCCGGGCTCTCTCACCGGAACCGGGGTCTCTCACCGGAGCCGGGCTCTCTCACCGGAGCCGGGATCCCTCACACACCCAGAGCCTGCCCCAGTCCCGCTCCCTCTCCTTCCCCCCTCACACCCGTCACCTTCAGTGACGGGCACACACCGACCCTCCGCCCCAGGGGATTTGAAACCTTTTACTAAAATCTCCTAAAAAACGCACCAGGTGGATTTAACTCATTGTTTGTGCACGTTACTGGTGTATTCTGATTTTTTTCTCTTCAGAAATCTGGCCGGACTGGTTGAAGGATGAGGTAAAAATGGCTCCTGAGTGCTCTGAGCGGAAAAAGGTTTATGAGCAAGCTGTGAAAGGCTACCGCTGTAAATTGTTGATAAACGCTATAAAATGTGCTGTTACTCTCAGACTGGGGGACTGGAGGGAAGGCTGAGAGAGCTGGGGCTGCTCAGCCTCGGGAAGAGACCTGAGAGGACACCTCATCCATATCCGTCAGTGTCCGAATTTACTTGTACGCTGTCAGTGCTCGGAGCAGGAACCAGGCTCTGCTCGGTGGTGCCGGGCAATGGGATAAGAGGGAAGGGGCAGAAGCTGATGCCCAGGAGCGTCACCTGAACGTGTGGAAGAACTTTTCCACAGTGCCATGACCGAGCACTGAGGCGCACTGCCCAGAGAGGGTGCGGAGTGTCCCTCACTGGAGACATCCTAGAACCGTCTGGTTGCAATCCTGTGCCGCGTGCTCTGGGATGACTCTGCTTAAGCAGGGAGGTTGGACCAGACGACCAACTGTGGTCCCACCCGACCTGACCCATCCTGTGATTTTTATTTTTATTTTATTTTATTCTATCCAGCACGCGCCCGGACGGTCCCGGGAGTGCGCGACCCCTGTTCGGCGCACGCGCCCCCGCCCGCAGGCACCGCCCCGCCGGTGTCGCGCGGCCCGTGCCCGCCCTCCCATTGGCCACGCGAGACCCGTCACGCGCGGCCGCCCCCTGGCGCGGCGGGAGCGCCCGCGCAGGCGCAGTGCCCGCTGAAGGGGGGACGGAGGCGGCGCCGGCAGGACCCGCGCAAGGCGCCTTCCCGCGGGCCGCGCCGGCCGCCGCTCCGAGCCATGCTGCGGGCGTGCCGCCGAGCGGGGCTCGCCGCAGCTAAGCAGGTGAGCGTTCCCCGGGGGAGTCCCGCGATCCATCCCCGCTGAGACCAGCCCTACGACCGGTACGGCCGGGCCAGGCCTGCGGGGAGGGGGGAATCCCTGTGACCGCGGCTCGGCGCGCGCTGAATGACTCCGCACGCGCGGGCCCTGATTGGCTGCGCAGCCTTTGACGCGCGGCCGCGGCCGCCAACGGAGGCGAGGGGCTGGCACTGATCGTTGGGGTGTACTACCAGTCCCAGCGTGCACCGCGGCAGCACAGCGCGGGACAGAATGAGGCATCACCACAAGGCACGCCGGGACTCTTAGTCCTTAATGGGGTGGTGGGGAGCCGCGTTGCTTGCTGGGGGCTGTAGTCTCGGCCGCCATGGCTGCGCTGGGCCCGCAGCTGCGCTCCGTTGCTCCCGGCCCACAGCCCGGGACACCGCCGGGAGCCGCGGGCGTGGCCCAGGGCCCGGTGGGGGCTCGCTGGGGACGCGCACGGCCCGGCGGCCCGTACGGATGGCGCGTGGATGGACGGCAGGCGCGCTCCCCAGCGGGAAGGACGTGACCTTGCCTTCCCCGGTGCGGCCTCCCGCGCAGCCCCTGCTGAAGCCGCCGGGTCCGGCCGCCCGGAGGGCCGGGAGCGGCGCGCCCCGGTGTGTAGCGTGGGGACACGAGTGATGGCAGCGCTCCTGTGTTAGGGGATCCTTCTGTCTGCACAGTGGGACACAACATGCGGTGCCGAGGGCAGAAGTGCCCGTGGGACTCGTTCTGTGTGTTCTGTACCTTTGCCTCTCCTTATCAGCAGAGATAAGGGTGGTGATGTGCTCTGGAGCCTTTTTAAAGCAGTAGGCCAACTTTAGGAAGCCACTGGGATTTATAGGTGAGGGTGACTCCTTTACCAAGACCCCCTGTATTTCAGCTGCCTGATAAAAAATAACCTGACTAGATCACTTTTATATCCTGTTTTCCATCCCAGTGTTCATTACCCTCTGTTCACAGGATTTAGCAAAGGAGAAGCTGTAGGTTCTTCCCTCTAAAGCTCCAGCCTTTCCCACTGCAGCAGCTGCATTTCCTCTGCTGCTCTATAGGGCTGGAGAGTCCTTTGGTCACCTGATGGCCACTGAAAAAAGGCTCTGGGTTTGCCTGGCTGTGGAAAGTTTCATCTGGAAGTTGAGAAGACAGAAACCAGGCTTTGGCAGATATTTATCACTTGAGGCTATTTGCATGTGCTTGGCTTTAGCAGAATGTGTCTGGAATGACTGTACAGCTCCAGAACAGCTAGGGTGGTGCTTTGCAGCTGGAAGTTGGTCATCAGGCTATAAATATTTGGTGAAAGAGTCACAGAGTGGTTTGGAAAGGACCTTAAGACTTTCTCATTCCAAACCCCCTGCCCTGGACAGGGACACCTTCTGCTATCCCAGGTTGCTCCAAACCCTGTTCAGCCTGGACATGGACACTTCCAGGGATAGGACATCCACTATTTCTCTGGGCAAGCACCACACCACCCTCACAGGGCAGAATTTATCCTTAAGAACTGTGCAAACACAGAGATGCCACAGCACTCTCTGAAGTTTGTTATCTGTACCAGACAGTTCACACTGGAGACTGGGAAAACTTCATTCATTCTTTCCTTCCCTCTTTCCTGTTATTCATTTTTTCCTACTTTCATTCTTTCTGTGAGCTCTTTATTCATTCTTTCCTACTGTGAGCTCTGTGTGTGGAGCATCAATAGACTTGTAACAAGTAAATTGAAGTGGCTTTGACAGAAGGGGATCTTCATCACTTTCAGAAATCTTTTCTGTCACATGTGCTGTGCTGCAGAGAGATTTTTCTCTTGAAGTATTTTTGGAGTTTTCTGTGAAATGAACAGGGCTTTTAGTAAGTGTGTGATATTTGACAGAAGTCTTGGATGATGGGAAGTCAGAGTTCTGTAGTGAGATGTCCTTGTTGAGTCTGATCTCTGTCTTAATGAAGAAAAACTTCTCTGAAGCTTCTGGTTTGCTCTTTCTGTTGAAGTGCACGAATCCCATGTTACAGAAATTCTAGAGTAGGATGCTTGAGCCTGGTGCCTAAGAGAGGTTGAGCTGGAGCTGAGTGAGCAGAGGATGGTGTGTCCTGGCCATGGTTATTTGAAGTTACACACAAAGTATAAACCTGCAAGGCAAATTTAATTTGTTTAATGGTGTTCTGCCATGCTGTTCTTGCCCTGAGCACTGTGCCAAAGTGAGCTCACTTGGATATCCTTAAATATCCCTAAATCACTGGGGCTCATAATATTAACCAGAGTGAAGATGTGATGTGCCCTGCTAAGTGATTATTGTGGTGATTAAATAGATTATGAATGCAAAATAATAAGTATTTAAAAAGTTGGGAGAAACAAATACAATGTAGAACTGCTGGAGGATGAGGAAGAAATAGAAACAGCTCCCCTGCAGTGCCCTTGCTGTGGGCATCCTTGCTGTGTCCATGCTGGCTCATCCAAAGAATTTTCTGTCTTCTGCAGGAAGAAATTTCTGCCTTTTCAAGGGCACAGCAAAGCATGTGTGATGAATTTCTCCAAAATTCTTTGAGACATTTTTACAAATAAATGACAGGGATCTGAAAATTTCCAAAGTCCTGGAAATTTTGCAAAGGGGAGATTAGAAACGACCTGCTAATTTCCATATTATGGTGTTACAGTAAATACAAGCAATATTATTATGTTGGCCAAAAGAGAGCAATATTTATTTAAAATTTGATTTTTTAAAAAATCAGTGATATTTGGAGGTATTAGTGTATTTGGATGTGAGAGAGGAAAATTGAACTTGGGCTTCTGTTCATAAAACATGGGTACCTACAGATTTTCATTTGCTGTTCCACTGGCCAGCTGTGGCAATTTGTTGCAGTGACTTGAAAGATAAAGTTGGTGAGAGCTTGTTTGGGGTTTAATTACTGCTCCCATTGCTACATGTGTGAGAGTCCCAGTGCCAGAGATGGAGGGCCTGTGTTTTGGTTCCTCTCATCTTGATGAAAAATTAATAGAACGAGGATTTGGCTAATTCTAGAACAGTCCAGCTTGGAAGAGATCTCAAAAGATCATCTGGACTACAATCAATAATCCCTCCAAAAAAACCCTCCTGGTGTATAAATGATAACTGCTGAGCTAAGAGAAGCAGGTGTTCTCTGCCTTGGTGGCTCCCTGAGCACAGCCTGATCCCAAGGGCAGGAACTGGTGTTTGCTGAAGGTGTGGAGCCAGATGGGTCCAGTGTTGTTTGCCATCACCAGGTGTGAGTAGGAGTTTTAGCCAGCAGGGACAGGGCTGAGCTGGCCCAGAGGGCAGGTCCAGCCCAAGCAAGGGTGTAGGAGTGACAGTGGTGCAGGATGGGATCACCTCCAGAAAGCCTGGCCAGGAGCTCAGGAGTGATGGCTTATTTCCAGGGGAGCAGCAGGCAAAATAGCATTATCCCAAAGTGTTGGAAGGGGCTGGAAGTTCAGTCTGAATTGATGAATAGAAAATCAGGGTTTTTTCCCTTCTCATTTTACTGGATTGAGCTGTATGCATAATACTGGCTTATTTGCTCCTCCTGTGCTTTCTGGTGTAATAGGGACATACTGAGAGTCAGGAGCACATTCAGAAGTTGGTAACAAAATGATTTGTGAGGCTTTTAGTACTGAAATTCCCCTTGAAAGGAGCACTGAAGCCTCAGGAAGTGCTCCTGGAGCAGTCAAGTCAGAAAATCAAAAATGTTACAGAACATATTTATTATTTTGTTGCCCTTTCTATCCATCACAATCCAGAAAACCACCCACAGCAAGGGCTCCTGGAGGTCTCAGGGGTAAGAGGAGCAGGCTTCCTCTTGCTGTACATGTGCTCCTGCTGCTAATTAAAAATCTTTTGGCTGCCTTTGTGGAAAGAATAAGAATGCAGTGTTCCTGCCTTTTCCTGTCTGTGCTGTTGGACAGGGATAGGACCTAAACCACAAGAGTTGTGCATATTATTGCCATGTGCAAAAGGAAATAGAGAAACTTGTCTTCTGGGGTTATGTTGTAGTAAAGCATCTCCCAGTTTTTTCTTTTTTAAACAAAAAATTCCCTGTTGGGTAAAATACCTCAGCTGTGGGAAAAGTTCATTTTGTGCCTTGTGCTTTGATTTCTCATGAGTCCTGTATTTCCCTGTTAGTAATTCCCATGTGGGGAAAAACCTCTGAGCCAACAGTGTGTTTTCTTCTGTAGGCTTAGAGTAGCTTAACCAGTCCTTCAGAGAAGATAAAAATCTTGATAATGTGGATCTTGTTAAGTAGAATTTAATAAAATATCACTCTTCATATACTAATTTAATTTATATTATAATCTGATGTCTGTCTGAAAGTGTACATGTTGGTAATTCTTTTAAATAAGTGGTCTTGGTTTGGAAGCTTAAGGAGAATTGCTTATATCTTAAGAATTAAAAGTAGTTTTAATCATTTAAACAGCTGTTGTTGTGTTCTGCCCCACTCACACTGAGCCATTCTAGTATGTGAGATTGAAATGCATCTGAAACTAACCCAGTTGTACTGCCCAGCACATAAATTAGCAAAATAAATGCGAGAAGAAGCTGGGATAGGGGTTTATTCCTTCTCATTTTTCAGATTTTCAGTTTATTTTTCAAAGAATTTCATGGCTTCTTAAAAAGCCCTGAACCTGGAAGCTGCACATGTGTTCTCAGAAAAGAGTCCAATGTTGTAGTGCTGGTCACAGCTGTCCTACAGACACACTGAGGCTGTGGCAGCAGAGCCAGTGAGCCCAGTGCCTCCCTGTGTCCCTGCTGACCCTGCCTCCTCCCCACAGCCCAGTGCTGCTGTGGGGAGGGAGATGTTTCCCTGTGTCCCTGCTGACCCTGCCTCCTCCCCACAGAACAGTCGGTGTGTGAGAGCCTCGCTCCGTCCATCGCGGCTCTACCGCGGATATGCCACCCACTCCGGGGACTCCGGGTACGTAGTGGGGTCTGGGGGGGGTGGGACTGCTTCTGCATTCACCAACAGGGGGTCTGCTCCTGGGTTTCACAGGAGAACAGACTCCTGGCAGTGGGATTTCTGTGTGGAGTAAATCCTGTTCTCATGGGGCGTGTTCCTTGTTTGGTTCGGTCAGATTTAGATGGAGAAAATGAAGATGATCAGTATTTATCATGGAAGTTGTGGGATGGCATCTTACTTTGGGTTAGTCACTAAGCAGTGTTGTAGCAGGCTGAAGGGGATTTAAAGCAGGTTCTGGAACAGAGTGGTGGTCCCTAGCTGTAAGCTGAAGACTCACAAACTGTTTGATGTTTGCCATATAATGTAATTTATTTATTTATGTAATTTACATCCCTTTCACTCTTCTTTCCTCCTCAGTGTTTCCGTGGGCAAAATCATTGGTGCAGGTCTGCTGTTTGTGGGTGGAGGGATAGGTGGAACTGTCCTGTATGCCAGCTATGACAGGCAGTTCCGGGAGAGCGTGGAGAAGGCCATTCCCTACTCTGACAAACTCTTCGAGATGGCACTTGGCCCTGCACCTTCCAGCACACCAGTGTCAAAGAAACCAGTAAGTGTCTCCCATACACCCCCACACATTCACTTCTCTCGTTTTTAAAGAGAGTGTCTGCACTTAGCTTTCAAATTCTGATTAATTTTACTTTGTGCTAAGAATTTAAAAAGTTAAAGAATTATGATTCCTTAAATTAATGAACTCCACCAAGTTCCTACTTGGTGCTGCAAAAGTGAAGCTTGTACATTTCCCATTACCATCTCGTGATTGTGGTGTGTGGGTTGTAAAACTTGTTTTTATTATAGTAAAATAATCTAATAGAATCCCAACTGAATAGCTGCTCTGCTTATACTCAGAAATAAAATGGGGAGAGAGAGAGGCAGGTGACAGGCTGGAATTCAACTGCTTTACTAGAGGCTTACTGTAGTTAGTGGTGTAGCAGAATTACAAAACTTACTCTAAATGAACTTATTTTAAAGAGGACTGAGAACATTCTTGAATAAGTGAAGATTTGAATGGTATAGAGCCAGGCATGAGCATCATGCTTCAAAATCTTAGTGGCACTACCCTGGAGAAAGGAAAATCTGATACTGCCTTTGGCACAACTCTGGAAATTGAAACCTGGAAGTTTCTCTGCTCCTCCATGTGAAAGGAAACACTTCCCAGTAATCAAGAATACTGAAAATCTGCTCTGGCCATATTTTTTTTTTTGACCTTTTAGAAGCCATTTGGCCTTCAGGAAACTCAAAATAATTTTAATGGAATTTTAAGAAAGCTGTTCTTAATGAGCGGGGGAAATCAGTCAATAAAATTTTCTCTCTTCTTGTTTTAGCTTCAGTTTGTGTGATCATCCAAGCTCTTGGTGGCTCCCAGGGAATTTTGCAAACCAGATTGATCAGCAGAGTTTTCTACTCCCCAGTCATGGCTCTAACCATTTTTACCTTGTGGCTTTCCACAATGGATATTAAGGGATTAATATAAAAAAAGTCACAATCGTCTGTGTTTGAGTGTTTATGTGCCCCAACCACCAGCATCTGAAGCCTTTCAAAAGGAAATCAGTGGAGCCAAACTTAGGGTTTCTGCATTCAACACACTCAGAAGTGCTTGGAATATTTGGGACATGAAAATATTTGTTTTTTATGCATAAGTTAATAAATATTTGTTTATAGTGAAAACTGCCACAATTCTACCTGCATTTTTGGAGAGGAGAAAATCATAAAAATTTATTCTGAATTAAAAATTAAGTCAAGGCATTAGATGTCTGTTTTAAATTGCACTTTGAAGCTCAGATTTATGGTACAGACACCTGGATATGGGAAAGTTAAAGTTCTTTTCCATTATACTGGAGTTGGTGAAATCCAAGCTGTTTGAAAAACTGATGATATTTCTTATTTCTGACTTATCAAGATACAACAAGGTCCACTGAAGATCTCATCTGTAGCAGAAGTAATGAAAGAGTCTAAACAGCCTGCTCCCAAATCCCAGATAGTCAAACCAGAAGGTGCTGCTCCTACAGAGGAAAAAGGAGGTAAATTTATAGAGTGTCATGTACAAAGAAGCAAACGACCTAATGATCTCCTGTGTCATATATGGTAGATTAAAATTGTCCTTTGAATGGTTGAAGGTAAATATTGTAATTTCTTAGAATTTTTTCTTTGCAGGTCATAACATTTGTGTTAAGTGGCTTTAGGTTTTTTCCCCCTATTTTTTTAAGAAATGTACTTAATTTAGAGGATATTTGGAATCCGAGATAAATAATTAGTAACCTTCATAGTGTAGATGTGAGTGAGACTCAGCAGGAAGAGAACTTTAGGTGCTGGACTCTGAGGCTCTTGCAAGCACAAGATACTTAATTGTGGATAATTACTGGGCTATTGTAAAGCCAGATCAAATGGAGCTTATTTAGAGAGGAGCACTTGTGATGTCTTTTTATGTTTATCTAATGGCTTTGTGTATGTGTAACTAATATCTTGTTGCTGTTTATCCAGGAAATCATTTTCTTCTGGAAATAATAACATCCATATCCAATTAATATTTTTCTACAGAGGAAAAAATTAAGTTTTATAGCCCTGTTATTATATTATAGCACTTGGCATGGAATGGTTTGGAAGGGAGCTTAAAAATCATCTAATTTCAACCCCCTGCCAAGGCCAAGCACACTTTCCACTAGACCCAAAAGGTCCATCCAACTTGGCCATGAGCACTTCCAGGGATGGGGCAGCCACAGCTTCTCTGGGCAACCTGGTCCAGTGCCTCACCACCCTCACAATAAAGAATTCCCTCCAAATATCTAATCTAACCCTGCCCTCTGTCAGTGTGAAGCCCTTCCCCCTTGTCCTGTCACTCCATGCCCTTGTAGAAGACCATCTCCAGCTCTCATGTAGGAACTGGAAGGTAATTGAAGGTGTCCCTCTACTCCATGCTGAACACACCCAGCTCTCCCAGCCTGTCTCCACAGCAGAGGTGCTCCAGCCCTCTGAGCATCTTTGTGGCCCCCTCTGGACTGGCTCCATCAGGTCCATTTCCTCCTTGAGTGGGGGGCCCAGAGGTGGATGCAGCAGTGCAGGTGGGGCCTCACCAGAGCAGAGCAGAGGGGCAGAATCTCCTCCCTTGACCTGCTGCCCACGCTGCTGGGGATCCAGCCAGGACACAGGTGATTTCTGGACTGCCTGTGCACATGACAAGGTCCATGAGCCTCTCATCCACCAGCACCCCAAAGCCCATCTCCTGGTGCTGTTCTTGATCCATTCTCCCCTCAGCCTGTGTTTGTGCTTGGACTTGCCCCAGCCCAAGTGCAGGATGTTGCACTTGGTCTTGTTGTTGAGCTTCATGAGGCTCACAGTTCCACCTCTGGAGCCTGTCCAGGTCCCTGTAGATGAATATCCCTTCCCTCCAGTGTGTGACTGCACAGCTCAGCTGGATGTCATCAGCAAACCTGTTGAGGGTGCATCAGTCCCACTGCCCAGGTCACTGCAAAGATGTTTAGCAGTCCTGGTCCCAACAGTGACCTTGAGGAACACACTTATCACTGGTGTCCACTGGACATTGAGCCATTGACCACAACTCCTTGGGTACAACCATCCAGCCAGTGCCTATTCTACAGAGTGGTTCATCCATCAGATCCATGTCTCTCCAGTTTAGAGATAAGGATGTCATGCAAGACAGTGGCAAATGCCACTTCAAATTTCTGAAAGCCAGGGAAAGATGATGTCACTTGCTCTTCCCTTTTTCAGCAACTCTGCTCCCTCACTGGAGGATCTCATCTACTCTGTCATCCTCTCAGGCAGCCTGAAGCAGGCCTCCAGTGTAAATGTCACCTATCCCTACGCTCCCTCTAATCCTGGCCATAAACTCTTGATTGGCTGCTCATCCATTCCCAGGCAGAGCTCCATTCACACACAACTGACAAGTTGGTCATTGACAAAGAGGGTGATTGCACTCCCCTGCCAGGCCTTCCTAAAGAGCCTTCATCCTTCCATTCCAACCCTCCAGTCACAATTGCCATCCCACCATGTCTCCATGAAGTGAGATTCCCTTTTCCTGGGCCCCCCCATCCCAGCAGCTTTGGTTTAAGCCCCTCCTCACCAGCTCAGCAGGCCGCTGGCTGAAGATGCTCTGGCCATGGTTCTGTGGCAGATGGAGCCCATCTCCCCAGCTGTACTAACTGGTGTGTTCTGCAACTGTGTTTAACAGCAGGCAAGGCTGCAGCACAGATCATCTCTGCAACAGGGGTAGCTGTGTCGGTGCCAGCTCCGGGGATACAGACTGAAGAAGGTGAAAAAAATCATGTGACTACAATGAAGAAAACCCAAATCCTCTAGCTTCACGTGCATGCATTCTTGCTTCTGTGTTTGTCATTGTTGAAAGGTGTGAGTTTCTGTGCCTTGTGCAGAAAACTTCCACCATATTTGGACACAGTGAGAGCTGCAGATGACTGGGACAGGTATAGGTGTGAGCACAAGAGCAAAGCCTGCCTTTGTGCTGAACTGAACTTGCACATTCCAGTTTGCCTCTGCTCTTGGTGGCTTTGTGATTGCTGTTCACGAGGGCATCTCTGCCCAGGGACAAGTGAGGAAAACGTGTTTATTGTTAAACTCAACAAGAGACACCAGCCTTGAGATGATGGTCTATTCCAGATGTGATTAGATTATATTAATTCTTTTAGTTATGAACATTTCATAGAAAGCATGCCAGGGTTAAGTACGTGCTGCAGAGTAACATCACCATTATTCAGAGGTGACCTGATGGGTTTTGTTGCAGCTCAAGGCTGAGAGCTCTGGGCTGTTTCCTCAGCTCAGATTCAACTTGCTGTTGATCTTGAGAGTGGTAATTAGGTAAATTCTCACTCTTAAAGGCATTTTTAGTGGTTGTAGGCAAGGGAATGGAGTATAATTGTGATCCACCATAGCCTTCTCGCTCATCCTTCATTGTTTTGGTTGGGCTCTGTAAGCATGCCAGGGGAGAACTGAGAAAAAGCAAGAAGGGAGATTCACTTGAAATTTAACCTTGGCTCTGTAGGTGTTTCTCACTTCCTGCTTTGCCTTTGACTTCTGAGTCTTGTGTAATTTTGTAACTAGACAATGGAAAAATCTCCAAATGCATGTGAGGTGTCCATGCTCTTGTCTTTAAGTTGTGAGACTGGCCTTTGTAGTTATGGATATAAAGATTCTTCAGGTAGTTCCAGCATGGTTTTGAGCAGAAGTCAGATCTATAAAGTGATACCAACTATAAAAATCAGTTTTGGTAAAGTTGCTTCCCTACAAGTAACTGCTGTACACTAATTTGGACTCTCCACTTAAGCAGTTTGACTCTTTTTTTAACTTCTGAATAGGAAAACAACACGAAGGTTCCCATGCTGTAAAAGAACGGCCACCAGAAGAAGTTGCAGCCCGGCTTGCCCAGCAAGACAAAGAGGAGCAAGAGAAGGTATCAGGTGAGTCCACACTGTCACTGTTCCTGTGTGTGTTGCATGGGACAGAACTGTGGAATTGCACTGGCTTTATAGTCCTAAGCTCCTTACACACCTCTTGGATGTGGGAGTGGTGGTGAAGCTTCTTCCACCCACTCATAAATAACTGAGAATTGAAGAATTATGGAAAAATTGAGGTTGGAATAGACTTCAGGGTTCAAGGAAAATATGAAAATTTGTTTCCAGAACCATTAGAACAAGTGAACATGGGATATACCTGTACTCCCCTCCAGTCCCATGGGAGAGATCTTCCACTGGGTGGTGTTTTGCTCTCCTCAATACCTCTGCTCTGAATAAGGAGAGCATTTTGATGATCTTCTTCTGTAGGCTGCTGTTTAATTCCCAAACTGCCCAGCCTTTTTAGATCATAGAAAATAATTTAAGAGATGTAGAGGCTGTAACATGTTATTTTACTAATTATAAAGTTCTTTTCTTTATTGTTTAATTGACTTAAATTTTTTTTCCAGCCCTTGCAGCAACTCTAGAAGGAGCCCTAAACACAACTGCTCGTGTAACCCTTCAGGCTATCACTGCTCAGGAGTCAGCTGTGCAAGCAGTGAATGCCCATTCCCAAATACTGAAGGATGCCATGGATAATTCTGAGGTAAACTGGACAAGTGGGGACAATTTTTTCTTTTTCATTGGTTTCAGCAAAACTTCAGTCTGAATTAAAAATAAACTTGGAATCTTTTCTTGCAATGCCTTTATCACAGTTTTAACTCACTTTTCCAGATGTGAAATGTGGTATAGTCAAATAATGCAGTGGTTTTGATTTTGAATTTTGCAGTTTGTTTTTTTTTTTTTCCAACTCCTCTATTTGCTTTTTGCCAGAAGAAAATTCAAGTTAAGACATTAATAATTTTCACACTGTATTTTAATTAATTTTATTTTAATTCCCAAGACTCTTCACCTAGGTAAGATCATTCTGTCCACCCCAATAATTCCATTCAACTTTTTCTCTTTGCCAACATCCTCTTGCTGGATTGTTTGTTTCTTGTCAGGAAATAAGAAGGGGATGTACAAATTATAAAATTTGTGGTGTGCTCATGCCAGAGTTTGTGTGGGTCTGCCACTGCCCATTCAGTTCTGGAGCAGAGATAGAATTCAGTTGTTAATCAGTTAGCAGGGACATGGGCAACCAACCAAGCACTCAAGACTTAATCTAGTAGTTAGTAAAATAACTGCCTAAAGAGATTGCTTTTAAGCTTAATTACTAAGCTTAATTTAAAATCAACTTTAAAGTATTATGGTACTTTAAGTATTAAGCTTAAAAGCAATTTTAAAATAGTAAAGTATTGTAATACATGTGGAGCTTTCCCCACTATAGGTTGTGCACCATACAGTGATTCTCATGTAAGCTCTTTTGAATAAAGGTCTGTGGCTCAGGAAGAAAAAACCCATTAAGAATCAAACAAAACCAAAACAAAATATTGGAAGAGAAACATCACTTGTAAAGGTTCCAGCTGTGCTGTTGAAAAACACAAGAATGGTGCTCAGTTTGAGGGAAATGTTCAGTGACCAGGCTTCCCCTGTGTGGTAACCCTTGTTCAGTGATTGCCATGACCCTACTGAGGAGTCTGTGCTGGGGGGAAGGCTTCCCCTGTGTGGTAACCCTTGTTCAGTGATTGCCATGACCCTACTGAGGAGTCTGTGCTTCCCAGGATGCCGGGGAGAAGAAATCCTCGCAGTGGCGCACGCTGGAGGAGGCGCTGAAGGACCGCAGGAGAGCCGTGGATGAAGCTGCTGATGCCCTCCTGAAAGCCAAGTGAGTTGCTGGATTTAAGTCTTGGAGTAAAAAGTTACATTGCTCATGTGAGGGCTGGCAAACACCAGATGTGTTTCTAGAAAGAATGGAGTCACCTGTGTTCATATTGAATGATCTGTTTGTGCCAAATCAAAAGATGGTTTAATACTCATTAGCCATGAGCATTTTAATTTGACATGTGCAAACCTTAGGTGCCTGTGCACAAATTCTGCCTATAGCAGAGAGTCTGAAACAGTCCTGTTCTTTTTAAGAACTTCTTTATCTCTTTAGTACTAACATAGAGTGCTGGTAAGTTCAAGGAAGTTGAAAAAAAAAACCACAGTCCTTTTAGTATTATTGTTGAATAATTTTGTTAATAATAAATGTATTGTAAGGAGCGTGTGTTGATCTGTTAGGGGGATGGAGGGCTTTGCAGAGGGACCTGGAATGGTTGGATGGATGGGCAGAATCTAATGGGATGCAGTTCAATCAGTCCAAGTGCCAAGTCCTGCACTTTGGCCACAATAACCCCCTGCAATGTTATAGGCTGGGGACGGTGTGGCTGGACAGTGCTCAGGAGGAAAGGGACCTGGGGGTGTTGGTTGACAGTTGATTGAACACGAGCCAGCAGTGTGCCCAGGTGGCCAAGAAGGCCAATGGCATCCTGGCTAGTATCAGGAATAGTGTGGCCAGCAGGAGCAGGGAGGACATTCTTCCCCTGTACTCGGCACTGGTGAGGCCACACCTGGAGTGCTGTGTCTAGTTCTGGGCCCCTCAGTTCAGGAGGAACGTTGAGATGCTTGAGCGTGTCCAGAGGAGAGCAACGAGGCTGGTGAGGGGCTTGGAACACAAGGTGTATGAAGAACGACTGAGGGAGCTGGGGTTGTTCAGCCTGGAGAAAAGGAGACTCAGAGGTGACCTTATCACTCTCTTCAACTTCCTGAAGGGTGGCTGTGGTGAGTTGAGGGTCGGTCTCTTTCTCTGGGCAACAACAGACAGAACAAGAGGACACAGTCTCAAGCTACGTCAAGGGAGATACAGGCTAGAATTAAGGAGGAAGTTTTTCACAGAAAGAGTGGTCAGATACTGGAATCATCTGCCCAGGGAGGTGGTGGAGTCACCATCCCTCAATGTGTTTAAAAAAAGACTGGATGTGGCGCTCGGTGCCGTGTTCTAGTTGAGGTGTTGGAGCATGGGTTGGACTCGATGATCTTAAAGGTCTCTTCCAATCTAGAAATTCTGTGATTCTGTGATTCTGTGACTTCAGTCGGGAGAAGAGAAGGCTCTGGGGAGATCTTCAGGCACTCCAACACCTAAAGGGGATAAGGAGAGCTGGGGAGGGACTTTTTACAAAGGCAGAACAAGGGGGAATGGCTTCAACTGACAGAGGACCAATTTAGATTGGATATTAGGAAGAAATTCTTCCCTGTGAGAATAGTGAGACCCTGGCACAGTCTGCTCAGAGAAGCTGTGGCTGCCCTGTCCCTGGAGGTGTTCCAGGCCAGGCTGGATGGGGCTCTGAGTGACCTGTTCCAGTGGAAAGTGGTCCTGTCCATGGCAGGGGGTGGGATGAGATGATCTCTAAAGTCTCCTCCAAGCCAAACTGTTTGAGGATGACTCCATGACTGCATTCTGTGTATTGAGTCAGCAACATCACCAGCTTCTTTTAGTTATAATGAAAAAATTAAACCTTGCAGCATCCTTTGGCTGCAAGGTTTAATTTTTTCCTTTGGCAGTTCCCTGCATCCACAGAATTGCTTTTAAGCAATTTGATTTTCACTGAGCACATGCCTAAGAAAAACTTGAATTCTGAATGGCAGCAGTCTTCATACCTTGGGGTCTGTATGACCTGTGTTGATGTGCCCTGAATGTGGTCTGTGGGCACTGAAGGAGCAGAAATAAAATGACAAACAGTATCTCCAAGATGCCCTTGTAGTGAGGTTAGAAATAAATTTGGAAACCCTTTGATGCTTCTAAGGCTGAGAGAGTAACATCATCCTTGAAGCTGCATGGTTGCTATCACATTACAAACTTCCCTTATCTTTGATGTTGCTGGGCTGACTGAAGTTAGTGGGAGGTGTAATTGAGGCTTCATTGTTAAAACAAAGCTAATGCAAACCCCACATGCAGCAGCTTTCATTCTCTATTGCTCTACTGGATATCTTTGCTTTTATTATTTTCTTAATTTACTTATTTTAAATCTTGTTCCTTATTCTAATGAGGTCATTGAAAACCTCCATTGGTTTGAATGGATTTGGAAAAGGAACATTTTTTCACTTATTCCTTGATTTCCAATTGTGCTAGAGGAAAGCATTCCTTTCCTAATTACAAAAACCCATCATCTATCTTTACAGAGCCCTCTAAATTCTCTCCCATCCTCATTAATCTCCACCAGTCACCATGTCCAAACACTTCTGCAAGCGTAAGCCATCTATATTAAAAATGTTTCCTTGCTGCTGTTATGTGCTGGAAATGTCTGCTGTATAATTCTAACCTAATTTTAATCTCTAATTCTAGTTTTACTAATTCTAACTCCTTCCAGTGAAATTCCATCTTCCCTCCAGCTAAATCCTGAATACTAATTGCAGTATAAATAATTCTCATTGTACATGGAATAGCCGCACTGACATCTTTAGGTTTCAGGCTGTGGGAAAAAAGTAATCCTTAGTCAAAGCATCTTAGAGTTGGTAGATAGGAAGCACCAGTAGAGTTACCCAGTAGTTGTTCCTGTGAATACCAACAACATAAAGTACATTTTCTTTGGGGTGATAAGCCCTGTTTGTATTACATTTAGCAGCTGCTTCTCTTTTCAGAGAGGAGTTAGAGAAGACAAAGGGTGTCATTGAGCAGGCCAAGAAGTCTCAGCTGGCAGGAGCCAAACCTCACGTTGTTGCTGCAGAAGAAAATCTCCATCATATGATTGTGGACTTGGACAATGTGGTGAAAAAGGTAAGGCTTCCTCAGACTGTTTATAATTGCCTCTAGAGTGGGGACTCCTTGGCAGCTTGTGCAGACCACTCATTTCCATTCCTCTGCAAGGGATGAGATATTTCATAGAATCACAGAAAATGCTGAGTTGGGAGAGACACACCAGGATCATTGAGTCCAACTCCTGATCCTGCACAGGACACCCCAAGAATCCCATCCTGTGCCTGTGAATGGTGTCCAAACATTTCTTCAGCTCAGACAGGCTCTGTGCTGTGACCACTTCCAGTGCATTGTGAATTGTAAATCCATCCTCTTGTAGCTGTGCTCAGGCTTTGAGCTGGTTGTACTGCCAGTAATCAGACATGGCAAGATCTTCATGAGAACTTGAACTCTGTCTTGAAAGAGCCTCCAGGTGGCTTGATGGTCCCAGTCCTTTCTGTTGGCAACTTGTAATTCTTCACTTGATTCCAAGGTAATTTACCACAAGCTTAGGGAGAAGTTCAGTGTGTGCTAATGACTTGGTTGTAAATCACTTTGAAGTTCAGAAGACTGGGAAAGAAATGTAAAGGTGAAGTTTATCTCCCTTTGCAGGACAGCTGGTAATTCATCAGGTGTGTTTGGAGTGAATATAGCCTGATAATGGGAACATCAGAACTCACTGAGGATGGCAGCAGTCACAGGCATCACTTACTAGGCCTGTATGATGGCTGTGAGCAGAGAAAAGGGGCTGGAGATGTTTAAGATATAAACTGAATTCAAGATACTCTTGGTCCTGCCCAGGCTGCAGACTGGCTGTGCAGTAACAGTGGGCATGTGAGGCAAACTAGATTAATTAAATTTCCAGCAAATAATTATTGTGTAAGAGAGGTTTAATATCACAGGGTGGGGTTTTGTGCTCTCCCAAGTGAGTTTGCCTTGTTTGGGCTGGGAGTTGGTATGTGCCAGCATCCCAGGGCTTGGCTTCAAATGATATCTGCCTTCAGTTTCAACCCTTGCCTTGAAAAACAAATGAATCTCACCCTTGTTTGTTCCAGGTTCAGGCAGCACAGTCTGAGGCCAAGATTGTGGCTCAGTACCACGAGCTGGTGGTCAAAGCCAGAGAGGAGTTCCAGAAGGAGCTGGACAGCATCACCCCTGATGTGAAGCCTGGCTGGAAGGGGATGAGTAAGTCTCCCATTGGAGGGGGGTCACCTTGTCCTTGTTGCACTGTGGTTTGTAGTGCATGACCACTCAATGTCCACCATCCCAGTTTTCAAATTTCACAGTATTTGGTTGGTCTGAAGTGAAAATGATTTCACAACTAAATTAAATAATCTAAAGCAGGTGGTGTGAAGAGAATCAGTTCTATCTGTGCTCTATGGGAAGTATCACAAAACGTAGCTCTTGTGTGGTAAATATCATATTGGTTGTATGAATATCTCTCCCTTCCCTATATATCAAGAAGGGAGTCAGGTCATTTGAGATTTCAATCAAATCTGATGTTAAACAGTAATCAAATACTTGGTTGACTCTGTGATTAGAGGAATTATAAAACACCACTGTTAGAGGGTGATAAAGAATTTCCTGAATTTTTCTACATCATCACTGAAACAGAGAGGTTTCTTTGTTTATACCCTGCCTGCCCCAGTACATTTTATTTCTGAACTAAACTGACACAGTAACACACCTGTAGCAACAGCCAGTGCTGCCCAAAAGCAGTGATCAGTCAGCTCACCCCTGCACACTCCTTGCCACAGGTGCCCTTGCTCACCTTAGCTGCTTTCATTTTAAAGACAAGCAGACTTGCAGGAGGTGGATTGTGTGTGTTCACCATTACTGTGGGTGAGCTCCTGCAAGAACCCATGTCTGGTATGTCTATGGAACAATTACTGTCTGTGGTAGTTCAAAAAAATTAATTCCCTAAAAAACCCACATTGCCAGATATTTTCACTCAGGGTTTAACATAAATGTACTAAGTGATCTCAGACTTTTCTAGCTGATGTATTCAGAAGCAGATGTTAAGGCTTTATTTCCAAGTTAGACATTTTTTTATAGAAGCAATAACTGTCATTTGAAAAAAATGGTGTCAGTATTGGCTTAATATTTTTCTTGAATTATACAATGTAGAATTACAACTGATTTTCTTTAAGCTACTTTATGCTTTAGGAATGTGGACCTTAGTCCACAAAATAATTTTCCTGGCTAAATGAATACACCAGACCTTTGGAGTGGCCAGTTTTCATTTAAAAAACAGCCAACCTCACACCTATATATGTGGGGAAAATATTTGAAATTAAGAAACTGTTTGTGCAGTTCACTTTTGGGATGTTACTAGTTCTGAAAAAAACCCCAACTTATTTAGGCTCCTTGGGGATGGAGCTGCCTTTCCTTTCACAGGACAAAATATTGGGTTTTGTAATCACTGCCCTTTTGTGGGAGGAAAGGGAAGCTCCTGGTGGCTTCCATGTGCCCCAGTTCTTACTGGTGTGGCTTGCTGAAGCACATGGGACAGACTTGTTGGGGTCTCTGACTCTCACTGCCACTGGGGATTTTGTTTCTTCACCAACTGCTTCTGTTTGTAAGACCCTAAAAATGGCAGACTAAAATTTCAGTGTCCTGTTGCACTTTCCTACTTCAAACTTCTGTTCCTTGCTTCGGCTGAATTCAAGTGTCCATCTGTGGGTTTCCAAGGGTGGTTTTAGTGGTTTGGGTGTCTTGGGCTACATCTTACCTGTAACACAGAGACTTTTATACTCCACATACTGTTCTTCCTGAATTCCTAAGGACTTGGTCTCATGTTTAAGTCACTGTAGATAAGCTCTTAGTTTTCTATTTTACTTTTGCATGACTGCCTTGCTGTAGTGAATGTGCATTAACTTTTCCAACTTCTTTCTGTTGCAGAGATAACTGACTTAGGTGAGTCACTGTCACTTGTTCTTGTCCCTTGAAAGTTACATCTCTTCTCTTTGTCCTTTTTTGTGTTTGTGTGGGGCATGGCTTTAAGTTACAGGCAGTTATCAACAAAGGGTGAAATGTGGCATTCCTAGAACATTTCAGGCTGAGGTATGCCTTGGGACCTTTTCCAGTCATGTTGCACGCTTGGCTTAAACCACAAAGGGATCTTTTTGTAACCCTGTTACATCCAACAGCTGAGCTTGGTGCTGCTGGTCTTCTTTCCTGCTGGACAGTGAGCACCACTGCTCTAAGTCCTCCTGTGCCAGTCCTTTGTCCAGCACTCAACAGCAAGGTGACTGAAGGACTGTGCAATCTTGCTTGCTTTAGACCCTGCAGGAATGCTTTCCCAAGTAGTCCCAGCTTTCCATACAGATTATTTAGCTGGCAGCCAGTGCAAAATGAGCTGCAGCATTTTATAAAGCCCTTCTCAGGTCACCAAATGCTGCAGGGTTAGCTTGGGTCCTCCGGTCCCAGGTACAGTGTGGTTGTGAATTGTGCTGCCCTCTAGGCAAATCTGAAAGGTACAATCTGGGGTAAGGAATCTGATTAGGAGCAGTTCATCTGGAGGACTGTCAGAGAGAAAATGTAATTCTGTCTGTCCCTCACAGTGACATCCCCTGCTGCTCTGTGTGCTGGCAGAGGGGAAAATATGTGGTGGTGTAAAAACCCAAGAAATGACAGAGCTGTTGACAGTCTCTGAGTGTGACATGGATATGGAAGTGTAAATTACAGCTGGGAATAATTTGGAAGAAACCAAGATAATTTCTCTCCTGGAATGAAAATACAGTTCAGAAAGTGGTCTCAGGTGGGCGTTAGCACAGGTCAAGGGCTTGAAGTGCTCAGAGACCTTCCCTAGAACGAGCTCACTGGTCAGTAACCCCTTGGAGCTGGAGAGCACTCAGGTGGGAGGCGGGGGGGGCCTGCAGCAGTTTCCCTGTGGTTGCCATCCCCTCCTGATGCCCTGTGTTCCCTGCAGCTGGGCAGCTGTCCACAGATGACCTGAACTCGCTGATCGCGCACGCCCACCGGCGCATCGACCAGCTGAACCGCGAGCTGGCCGAGCAGCGCGTGCGCGAGCAGCAGCACATCGAGTCCGCCCTGGAGAAGCAGAAACTTGAAGATAAAAAAGCATTTGAGGCAGCCGTGGCCAAAGCGCTGGAGCGTCACAAAAATGAGATTCAATTAGAACAGGAGAGGAAGGTAAAGTGGATAAAGCACCTGGTTAAATCTTTGGGTCAAAAAGAAGGTAGAAGAGTTAATGGAAAAGGCCAGAGGGACAACTGGGATGTTCTGGGTAGTGGGAGACTTCACATGGGTGAATCCCAAGCTAAACATGAAAAGGAATCACAGAATCACAGAATAATGAGGTTGGAAGAGATCTCTAAGACCACCGAGTCCAACCTGTGCCCTCACACCTCAACTAGACTATAGCACCAAGTGCCATGGCCAGTCTTTTTTTAAACACATCCAGAGATGGTGATTTTACCACCTCCCTGGGAAGTACTTTGTTATTCTTTCGGTGAAAAATTTCTTCCTAATATCCAACCTATACCTTCCCTGCCGTAGCTTGAGACTGTGTCCTCTTGTTCTGTCAGGAGATGTTGAGCAAGGAAACTGCTGCAAAGTTAGAATGGTGAAATCATACAAGGAATGACTTCATGAAGTTACTTGGCTCCTGTTGGAGATAGGATTACTGGGTCAAAAGAAATCCTGGAATGATTTGTGTTAGAAGAGATCTTCAAGGTCACCTTGTTCCAACCTCCTGCCATGGGCAGGGACAGGTTCCACTAGACCAGGTTGCTCCAAGCCCCATTGAACATGATCTTGGGAAGGGGTTGGGGCAGCCACAGCTTCTCTGGGCAGCCTGTGCCAGTGCCTCACCCCCCTCACTGAGAAGAATTTCAATGCTTGATCTGACCTTGTGTGGCCATTATAGGGCTATGCATGGAAAAGGTAAAGTCTCTTGGGTTTGGAAACTCATTTATAAAACAGCTTCCAAAAGTGTTTGATTTGACATGTTACTGTATTTTTATATACTACTTTGGTAGCTGCACTAAGTGCCTACTGAGTAACCAACAGTTACTTACATGGTGAACCACAAAATCTATTCCTTAACATCCCTAGGAAAAGGCTCAGCTGTAAAACTGGACCTCAGTATGTCTTTAAGCTGAAAGAGAAGCTGTCAGTGCCACTGCTCTGACACATGCCCCCAGTGATCACTGCTGTGATCCTGTGACAGTGTGACAAGCAGCTGAGCAGCAGTGGTGCATTACACCCCTCGTGTGTGTGCAGGTGGAAGAGGTGCGGGAGGTGATGGAGAGCGAAATGCGGACCCAGCTCCGGCGCCAGGCTGCTGCCCACACCGACCACCTCAGAGACGTCCTGAAGATCCAGGAGCAGGATCTAAAGGTGGAATTTGAGCAGGTAAGGGAGAGGAGCTCCCAGGGGAATTAAAGGGATATTCAAACCCTTGCAAAGCACACGTTTCATGTGACAAGAATCCTGAAACATGTTCCAGGGGATGGAAATAGGGGCTGGGGAGAAAAGCAAGCTTACCTTGAGGTGATACAGTGACTCAGTGTGTAGGTTTTATTCAGACTTGTCTGAAAAGCTTTTGCTATAGGTGATAAATTTTTGACACAAGTGCAGTAACTGTTAAATTCACCCTAATAAGGTTTCTTACTGGTATATTGTTTTTACTGTATGCATTGGCCCTAACAAGGACAACAGATACATAGAAGTGTCCTTAAAATAAGGTAAATATTACTAACCAGCTGATTCTGTTACTTGTATTGCACTGTTTCAGAACCTATCGGAGAAGCTCAGCGAACAGGAGATGCAGTTCAGACGCCTTACTCAGGAACAGCTTGACAACTTCACCTTGGATATAAACACTGCCTATGCCAGGCTGAAGGGAATTGAGCAAGCAGTCGAGAGTGAGCACTGAATTCTTTCTTTAAGGACTGTGTTCCCCAAAGGTTCCTTGCCCAAACTTGGGCATCTAAACCCAGGCTTAGGCACCTAGCTCACACTGCTGAGCACCCAGCAAATCCCAGATGAGGCGGTTCTTCCAAAAGTTGTCTTGTTCTGGCTCTAAGCTGTGGGACAGACTTGCTTTAGAGCACGTGCTGAGGGGGTGGCTGCTTTGGAAAGCAGAGGGTGGAGAGGGATGGCTCTTGCTGCTTGTTCTCAAAGCCGAGTTTGCCCAACTGAGAGCCCCTCCTTGGCTTGCCTTGCAGGTCACGCAGTAGCCGAAGAGGAGGCCAGGAAGGCCCATCAGCTGTGGCTCTCCGTGGAAGCGCTCAAATACTGCATGAGGTCAGGCACGGGGGACAGTCCCACGGAGCCCCTGGGCAGCGCGGTGAAGGCCATCAAGGCCAGCTGCGCCGACAACGCCTTCACAGAAGCCTTAACAGCAGCTCTGCCGCAGGAGTCCCTGACGCGGGGCGTGTACAGCGAGGAGGCCCTCAGAGCACGCTTCTACACTGTCCAAAAACTGGCAAAACGAGTGGCCATGATCGACGAGACCAGGAACAGCCTGTACCAATACTTCCTGTCCTACCTGCAGTCGCTGCTGGTGTTCCACCCTCAGCAGCTGAAGCCACCGGCTGAGCTCGGCCCCGATGACCTCGACACGTTTAAGTTACTGTCTTACGCTTCCTACTGCATCGAGCACGGAGATCTGGAGCTGGCGGCCAAATTTGTCAACCAGCTACGAGGGGAGTCCAGGAGGGTGGCACACGACTGGCTCACGGAAGCGCGGATGACCCTAGAAACCAAACAGATTGTGGATATCTTGACAGCATATGCCAGTGCTGTGGGGTTGGGAACAACTCAAGTGCAGTGAGCTAGGATTGGAGCTTTGGAGGCAGTTCAGCTGTTCTGGGCCAGAGAGAAATCCCATGATCTCCTGAGGGTTCAAACAGAGCTGTTGGCAGGGGCTGGAAGGAGTAAATCAAAGCACGGGTACAGTCTTGTTTCCTTGCACTGTATTTAATTTCACCATCTGTTGTATTTTTGTTGGTTTTGAGTTGTCATGACAACCAACTTCAGGAAGCTTCCCTACAATTTGTGTAAGAATTAATGTTTCCCCATCTTACCAAATGGGCTTGTGATCGAACCAAAATAATGTTTGTAACCTGCCATTAATCATTTGCCACTTTGTCAGCTGAATAAAACAAGACTTCAACCACTTGCTCCTGCTGTTTAAGTCTCCTGTTTAAACATCAACTGCAGCTGGGCAGTACAAAGCTCAGTCTTTCTGCATGACCTGAAGAGTTAAAACTCTTAATTTCCTTCTTTCAAGGAGCAAGAAAGCAAGAACTCACTGATGTGATTTATAAATACCATCTTTGAGTACAGGGTATGTACAAAACTGGTGTAAGAGCACATCCTGTCCTAAATTTCTGCCCTTGTAGGTTTCTTGTCCGAGCTGCTCTGCTGTAGTTCTCAAACACCAGGTATTTCTACCAGAAAGGTAAACTTTGGTTCAACCAGTTTTTGCTCAAGGATTATCAGACTACAGCCAGCTTTAAGGTCAGTCATTTATTAGAGACAGTTTCCAGCTGTACAAAGTGTAATTTACATCTAGACTCCAACACCTGTCCCAAAACACCAAAAGGATGAGAACAGCACAGGTGCTGGGTATTGCATTACTTCAGTGTTTATATACAGAGTAAACTCGGTATTTAAGTAGTTCAGCAAAGTTAGATGGAAAGGAGTTACATCTGGTGCAGGGTCGAGTGACAGGAGGCCCATGAGAAGTCTTGCTGGAGCTGTGGAAGTCTTTTGCCTGCCTGAGCAGCCTCCAGGCTGCACAGCACACCTCCACCCTCAGTGATGCTGTTTATCAGGAGCCAGCTCTTGCAGGGGGTGCTGGGGAGGAGACCTGGGGCAGCCCACACTGTGTCCCACATTACCAAGAAGATTTAACAGCTTCCAGCTGGGACATGAGGACCGTGTCTTGCCAAGCAGGTCCAGTGTCAGAACACTCAGAGCGTTCATCAGTGCTGCAGCACCTCCCAGAAGCCATTCCTTCAGTAATTCCACTCCTTCCAAAGCCTGGTATTGTGGCAACAGTTGCTCCCAGTTTTCCCAAGAGGAAGGGAAGAGGGACAGCTACTCACGGTCGCTGTCACTACTGTCACTGTCACTATCGCTGCTGTCACCATCCCACTTGATACTCTCCAGTGCCTTCCTGTGATGTCAAACAGATCAGTCATCAGTCACCTGTGTGACTTGTTCTTGAAAAAAGATCCCCAAACACAAGGCAAACACAGAGAACATTATGGGCTGTCTAATGAATGCCTACTGTCCTCAAAGGACAAGTGCATCCAGCTTTCGGTGGAAGCACATCCTCTTGGGAAAGCCAACTCCTTCAGCCCCCCTCCAAGTGGTGAGCCAGCTGTCAGGGGTGCTGGGCTTGTATTTATTCCCTTGGAGCACATCTGGCTCCAAACTGTGGTCCCTCAAGCCCTGATCATCATTTGAGGATCATCTGGGCTTGGCTACAGCAGTGCAGTGAGAGGTGACCACAAGCCTCAGAACCTGGCAGCCACATGCAGGGCCATCCTGTACCACCCCCTGCTTCTACTGGGCTGAAGCAGTGTCTTCAGGCAGCCAGACCTAGCTAGGAAAAGATTCCAGGAAAGGAAGGCAATGGCAGGACTGAGCAGTGGATAGAGCTAACCCCGCCATGGAAAATTCTCTCCTCACCTAGGTGGGACGGATACAGCATGGAATCAAAAATGAGGAGCCATTTCAGTCCTGGAGTCAACACACCAGCACAACATTCCTGAAGCCAGTTGTCTGCTCCCTTGTCAGAGAAGCCTTTCCAAAGGCACTGCCCCTCCAAGCCCCTGTCTACTGTACCCCTTCAGCAGGAACATGAAACATTCCAACTTACTTCTGTGTTTCAGAGAGTTCAAATTCCTCCTCTGTTCTGCTTTTCAGCCTTTGAGATAAAGGAAGCCCAAGGGATGCTGCCAGCTTTACCATCTTAATTGCCTCATCTGGGCAATTAGTTTGCTTAGCACAGTTCAAGAACTCATCCATCACTTGGTCACTGCAAAGGCAAATGGGAACTGTTCTCAGGGTCACAGGAGAGGCGCCCCTTAATCTACAGCCCATGCTTTAGAGAGGGAGAGAAGGTGACATTCTCAGATCTACCAGTTCATCTCTGCTCTGCCAGGAACCTCACCTCTGGTACAGAGGGAAGGCTATGTGGTAAGTTTGGGAACTTCTGTCCCAGCAGAAGAGAGCAGGCACAGAGTGCCACCAGCTGTGTAGCCTTTGGTACCACACATCCTCATGGTGTTCACTGGGGCAAGCTCCAACTTTATTTAAAAAAACCCCCACCCAAACAAAACCCATTACTATTCCTTAGAAGTTGTGTTCTACTTCAAAGAATTCCCTCCTCCAGAATCCTGAGGCAAGCAAGCTGCTGTAGCCTAACAGGGAACCACCTATGATTTAGCATTTGACTTGGTAAACTTGTCTTCAGAAATCCAGGCACCTCTGAAACACCTGTGCTTGATTAAGAGCATACTGGAATATTTCTGAGCACGTGGGAAACCAGATGTTTGTGAGTCCTGCTCAGACTGATTTTACACAGCTGAGTTCATCAGTGGCACTGCTCTCCATGGCCCAGAGCTTCAGACAGCAACCACTTCACTCCCTTCCACTTTGCACTTTCAACATGTTTGAAACATATTTCAAGACAGAAAGCTCTTGGAATATTTCCACTGGATAAACAAACAGCCACACTCACAGGGACAGACACACATTCATGTTCTGGAAATAAATGGACCACTACTATCAGTTACAACTGGAGATTGGACTACTTGACCTTTAAAAGTCCCTTCCATCCCAAACTATTCCTTCATCCCTGAGGATCTCAGCCAAAGGGGAGACTCAGTAACTGAAGAACCTAAAAATACTTACGTGGGAATCCTATTGATTTTCTGGAAATGCTCCATCATGTTCCTGTTCAAAAGAAAACAAAAGAATAATTTTAAAATGACACATAACAGGAGCAGACAGATATTTAACCTCTTGGATGAGCCTCCACTGAAACACAGGTGTTTTAAATTCATGAAACAATCTTCCTCATGGATCTCATGCTGTATCCTTGCAAATGCAATCTGTACCAGCTATCTTCACTGATTAGTTTAACACAAAGTATCTTAAACTCTGCAGAAAATGGTAAGTGTAGCTGGTAGCAATTTTAAATTACTACATAGTTTTAGTATTTTAAAGACTCCTTTGTTGCTACTTCTTTGTTTCAAATGACTCACTGTACCCTGAACATCTGTAGTTAACAGAAAATAGCTCAAAACCTTAAATCAGAGGCTAGATATTGTAACCTGTATTTCAAGTTTAGAGCATGTAGGACAGTAAATACTAGCTATCAGAGTTCTAAAAATAGCCTATTTAGAGTTTTAATTAGGACTGCTGCTAATTAAAAAATTATTAAATTAATTAATCTCTTTATCAATTTGAATTCCAAAGAGTTCTAAAAATCAAAAATGGCAAGTTGTTGGCACTCAGGGAAGTGATTGTCAGACCACACCTTGCCATAAGCAGCTGTACAAAGCTCTACACCAGATACTACATTAGTTTCTAAACCATTTTTAAGACAGACAACTGTAACTTGGTGTCAAGAAGGAACAATAACAAGGGAAAAAACCTATCACACTCCCTGCAGGCTTTATCCCCTCCCTTTGTCTGCACTGGCATTCCAAGACATAGGTCATTAGTTTTTGCTATTTGTGATTAAGCCTTGAGTTGCAGTGTCAGCAAGCCCAGAGCTCAGAGAGCCCACACATACCAGGCATCCTGGGTTCTCCCAACCCTGGAAAACAGCACCACGACATGGCCCAGAGCACTCCCTGTCCACTCCAGCGGGACCTGCCCTGGCCCAGCAGGCTCATGGACAGCTTTGATTTCTTCAGCACACTTGGCAAATGCCAGCTGAATCTGTGAAAACATTGTGCTGTGAAGAACAAAACCTCTGAAATTAACAGAAGCTTTTCAGGGCAATTTCTCCTGCAGCTCCTGTAGGTTTGCTCTGTATGTGATTTATATTTGTGAATTAACAGCTGCTACACTGGGAGACAAATCTGTCACTTCTGTCAGGACGGCTGTCTCCACTAGGCAAGCTCCAAGGTGGCTTTGCAGGGACAGCTGTATTCACCTTCAACACCCTTCAGCTTGAGAAAGCAACTACTGCAATGAAATCCTTGGCAAAAATCCCTGGATTCTGCCATGTGCTTCCCCTGAGACATGGCTGGTTGGGCTGCATTACTTCTCCAAACCCCGGTAAGAAGGGATCCTGTGGACTGTGTTCTGTATTTAAGATGGGAAGGATGTTGGTAACACAGGGATATTTTTGTTATTGCTGGGCAGTGCTTAAAGAGCATCAAAGCTCCCCCACCAGGGAGTGGGCTGGGGGTGCACAAGGTGTGGGGCCCAACAAGGAGTTGGGAGGGGACACCTCTGGGATAGCTGGCCCTAAATGCCCAAGGAATATTTCAGACCACAGGATGCCATGCTCATCAGATAAAGCTGGGGAAAGGAGGAATGGGGGATACATTTGGAGTGATGGTGTTTGAGTTCCCAAGTAACTGTTCTACATGAGCTTTCCAGGAGCCTGGCTTTCCCAGGGATGGCTGAACACCTGCCTTTAATGGGAAATGGTAACTGAGCTTGAGCTCTGCCCTTTTACTGTCCAGTTCCCTCCACCATCTCACAGGAGAGGAGCCAGCAAGTGGCTGTTCATGGGTGTTATCAGCTTCCTTACCTCACTGGGGTGCTGGTCCCTGCTCATCAAAGACAAGAACTCTTCCAACAGGTCTTGTCTCCTGCTAAACCCCAGCTGTTTCACATCTGTTTAGAAAGAGACACAAGTTGGTAGGTGTGACCAGTATCCCTGTTCCCAAATCCTGGCAATATGGTCAGCACAATTTAACAAGGCAGAACCACTCTCTGTGACTGAGCAGGTCACATTTAGTTCCCTTTCTTTCCCCTCATTATCAGATCCTGTGCACCAAACACACAAACTAATCTGGTTTCTTCTAACCTTCCCTGCTGGTCTCAAGATTTCTGGGTGACAGCCCAACTACTCCCCTAGATAATGGCCCTCAAGGTCCCCTGCACTGGCCAGCCTGGTGGTGGTGATGACCCTGTCACAGATCAGGGAAGGAACATCACACAGAGCACTGTCTGTAACATCAATTACCAGCCCTCAGGGGGAACATGGACCTGAACTGCTGCTGGGCAGTGAGGCCCACAACCCCCCCCACAGCCAGAACCCACCATCACCATCTGCTGAGGATTAAGGAGTGACTCATTATTTTTTGGGAGGCTAGATTAAATCTTAACCAAGGATCTGCAGAAGGTCCTGGTGATTTAATACCACAGGCAAGCGTGGCACCTTATCACAGCTACTCCAAGAATGGGAAGTTTCCAAACTAGCTCCAACTTTGCACTGCTCCTGGCATTTGTCAGACAAACTGCCTATGAAGCCATGTGGCCATCACTGACCTTCCCAGACTGAAGGGATCACTTCCAACTGGTTGGCTGCATCCAGTGCTTGAAGGAGGTCCAATATATTTTTAGGAGATGGATAGAAGAGCTGATGAAGGAAGAGAATCATTTCAGTCACCTGTGACTGCTCCATTTCTCCATGGAAAAGCTGCAGCTCCTACCATGGTGCACACTTACTGAAGATGACATTTCTTTGTACCACTTCAACACCACCTCAATTTGTTCCATCATGCACAACAATGAAAAGAATTTTGACCTAGAGAGAAAAAAACATCCTAATTCAGTGATGATTAGATCAAGCAAACTATGTAAGTACCAGCAAATGATGGTGTGCTGATCAGATTTATATTGCACATCAAGAACATTTCACTGCCACACTCCATGCAATCAGAAGAGCAGCAGTGTTTCTTACAACAGCTTAATGCTGACAGTAGATTATTGGCAGAACTAATCAGACCACTCTGTTTTAAAATATATTGAAAAAACAATCTTCCTGCCTGATGCCAGTTTTAAGGTACCTGAATCTGTCTCAAATGCAACTTTTGGATATAAACTGAACTAAATTAACCTTGTTACTTATGCAAGTTCACAAGACAAGCCTGAGTCCTTGATCCAGTGCACTGACTAGGAAAACATCCCTACACAAAGAAATGATGCTGTTTTGGTGTTACCTCCAAAGCTGCCATCCAGGGGACACAACAAAATGGTAGAACCCACAACTGGTTGTTCTAGTTGTTGGGTGGGTGTTGAGATAAACTGATGCTCCAAGACACTGGATTTCAGTTCACAGGCCACAAACTGAACACACAACAACCAGCTGGTGGCTCAATGTCTGAATCCTAGTTTGTACTGAAGCTGACAACACCGGAAAAGATGCTGAATACAACCTCCACTTCACTCACCAGTAGCTGTTTGACCGATCCACATCCAAGAATTTCCAGTTGTCTCCCTTCTCTAGGGCCTTATTTAACTGATAGGCAAGCTTGATATCCTTGAGATCACAGCACTGCAATAAACCAGTCAGATTTGGAAACTGTTACCAAATGCAACTCACAAGAGTCACAGAGGTACATACACTTATCACAGTTATGCAAATTACCAGTTAGGGAGAGGTCAAGCAAAGAACTGCAGAATTATGTCAGAAAGAAGGAGGTGATGAGCACAGATGAAAATGGGAGACACTGAAAGCTAAACCTTGTATGACAGGATGTAAACTCACAGGCAATTCTCCAACAGGTGGAGAAGCTCAAAGGAATTGTGATGGCAAGGAAGAGGCACTTACCACTTGCATGGCGGTGTTAAAGAAGTTGGCTGAAAGGGAACAAACCAAACTCTGTTAACTTCAAGCTTCCAAGGAGACAAACCAGCTCATTAACCCACCCTCCCAAAGGATGGATGAGGTATGTTCAATTAGAAACTCAGTCTGCAGCTCAGTTTGACAATATAGCAGAGCTCTTTGCCTTCTTGGTAGTCTTTGGCTGGCATGAGTTGGGTGGGGATTTTTATACACTTCTAGCAACAACTCAGAGCATAGAAAAAAACAGTTTAACACATCTAGCAAGACAGAAGCAAAGGAAGGAGGGGTACAACATTCTGACTATTTCCAGGAATCCCTCCAAAGACAAAAAAGGAAGCTGATGAAGAGTGGCTTTCAACACTCCATTAACACCACATTGTCTGGAGCCCTCTCTTTGCAAAACCCATCTTCAGATGGAATCTGCATCTGCCTCCAAACCTACAGAAAGGTTTATGAACTTGCCAGGGCAAAGCTGTGGACATACAGATGGCAGAAAGAGCCAGTAACACATGGGAAGTTCAGGATATTCCCCTCCTACAGACCCACACTCCAGTTCCCCAAGAAGTTTTATTTAATGAAATTTTCTGAACAGGATTAGGAAGAACTAAAATAGGAAAACTCACACCACACTTATAACAAAAACCTGCCATTCACCTGATGTGCATAATTTCATCAAACTGCTCTTGTAAATAACCCTAGAATTTTTTATCACATGGATTTAAAATGCTCATTCACAGAAGCTACACACCTACTTTCACACACAAGCCAGTGCAGCAATGCACAGCACAATACCCAACACTGGAATTTGCCCTTTTTCTCCAGAAATATCAGCAGGGACCGAGAGAAGCAAGCAGCATGTATTTATCCCAGCCTAGTAAAACTACCTGACATTCACAGGTATCTTTTCACTCAAGCTTGAAATCCTTACCATCATCAGGGTCCTGAGCAGTGAAACTTCGCTTTTCAACCTCATTTAACACCTCAGAGATAATGTCTGATGACTGAGCATCAACTGTGGGACAAAGAGACAAACATCACATCTCAGCTGTGCCAAGCACTTCTTTGTGAAGAGCATCAGTCTGCAAATACAATATGAAATTGGGAACAAGCAACATCATTTCAAACAAATGTAACTTCTGTGGTGCTCCACACCAGCTGCAATTTAATTTGCTCTAAAATTTGCCCTGCTATTGCCAGATTTCCACATCAGGAGGGCAGATTCAGAAAGACAGAAGTGCTTTCTAACAAGGAATCAAACAGGCCTGGAAGTCTGTCTGTTAGAAGATTGCACTAGAAAAAGCAAAGTATACTTTATATAATATACTTTAAAAGTACATTATATAAATATATAGTTATATATAAGCAAACTAACAAAAATTTAAAAGGGGGAAAACCAAAACTAAACAAACCCCCAAACTCCAGAACCAAACCTAGAGAGACTCCAGAGCAATTCCTTTACATTTCTTAAAACACAAGGACTGCAGTTATGGCTACTTTGCCTATTCTCTTCCTATAGCCAAAAGTCTGTGGGCATGGGATCCTAAACAGTTGGGTTCCTGTCTTCTAACACAGCTGCCTTCCATGACAACTCTAATGCACAGTAGAACTGTTGCAGGAAAACAAACTCCTTGTGAGTGGCACAATATGAAATCACACCCTGTGGTGAGACCCAGCCTCCACAGTGACTGAGTAGCATTTACTCCCTGTATGAGGCTATCCTTTTTTTTCACCTAAGCAGAATCAGGCAGCACAGGGAACACTAAGATCACACCCATTAAAGGCTGTCTTTCAATCCATAAGTGAACTCCTTTCACCCATCACATGTGAAAAGCATCAGAGCAGCTGCTACACGAGGCACGTTCGTGGCCAAGCCGATGGTGCACGTACCGCCTTTGTAATACAAGGAGAGCAGATGATCATAGGATGCAAGGCTGGGCTCTGGAAAGCAAAAACATTGCAGTCACTGCAACACTCCTGGTGAGCTTTGTGCAACTGCTCCAATTCACAGTCTGCTCCTCCAGTCAAGCAGCATGCATGAATTTACTAAGATCTCTCCCCACCCACCCTAATGCTGGACCAGAGCTCACTACACACGCCTGGGAGAGCTGATATACAACACTGGACCACCAGTTGGGGCATCCTGTATCTATGGAGGAGAAGTCAAGCTTCCCTGCTCTAAATTAAAATCAGATATACTTCACAGCTAGTTTTCCTTTTGCTCATGAATGATCTTTAGCCTATCAACAAGCACTTTATGGGGACAAAGCACAGCCCACGGGACATCAATTCTAGAGATATTCTCTGTTTCTGCAATACTTATTTGGAAAAAAAACATCATCATCTAGATGAAAAGCTTTTTTTCTGTAGAGATGTAGATCTATAGACCTGAACTGGCTCAGGAGGCTTGGGAAGTACACCTCCCCTGGAGTCAGGGAATGACCACCACTTTGTGTGGTGCTGAACTCCTGTGTTAACTGTTCTGTTCTGAAGGTGGCACTGGAATATCATAATCACTGCATATAATAAATACTCTGGTTCTCTTACCTATATCAAGTGCTTCCATTTCCTTTAATACAAATAAAGACATAGTTCTGCCCACACCACCACATCTTCTCAGGCTCTTCAGTAGAGAATTAAAAGTTAGCAGAGTTGGTTGCACTTTCTGTTGAGCCATGTGAGTCAGGAAGTCCTTAAAACAAAATTCCCAAATCCTTAGTACTTCACATGTTATGGATCACAGTTCAGCTTTCAGGTGGGTTATACATACATTTCCTCAACCTAAGCCTTCTCACCCCCTTCAAGTGAACTATTCTGCTTTAACTGAGTATTTAATCAGTACTACCTAATTTTTAATGACCAAAACCCAAGGCTACATTACATCAGAATAAATCCTGGAGAACTGTCTCTAGAACATTATGGAAAATTTTTACAGTTACATAATATTTTCCCTTACTGATGTGTCATTAAAACTCAAAATTCTATTTCTGTCACAACACCATGAATTAAAATTCAGTTTTAATCTAAAATTGTTCATTTATTTTATCTCCCAGAAGTAATTTCCCCAATTACTTTCTATCCAGGCAGTTCCTGGATCAGGTATGTTCTCACAAGGCAAGGTTGGATTTTTTACATTTGCCATTCCTCCATAGCTACCTTTTCGGTTTAAACTACTGTACTTCCTTTACAGCAGAGATTAGTATCTGGGGACAAAGTTCTTGCTTTTGATCTTCCAACAACTAGCAAAATTTTACTAATAAGGCAGACTCTTTAGTAGTAAAACAGCCCACTCTTACCACTTCCCCACCTCTTTTGTTCTACCCTCCTCACCTTGGCTAATTCCCATCTTTCTACAAACTTCTCCTTCAGATATGGGACTGCTCTGATCAGTGCATTGAAGGTGTGTACATCAGCTGGAAAATGTAAGATAATCCATTTAAAATGACAGTTTATAGCCTACAGGAAACAGTTTGTTCTAGCATGGCTCAGTTTCTGGCAAAGTCTCATGCAAACCTGTTTCCAGTGAGCCAGCCACACGCCAGCTGCACTGGAATTCCCAGTTTGCATTCAGCTCCCATGATCCAGCTGAGGTCCGTACCCCTGCGCCAATCATCACTGCCATGAACAAACACTCTGTGCCCAACAGGGGCTTCCTCTACTCAGGACACCACAAAGCACAGCTAGGAGACACTCACCCTTGTGCCTTTCATTCAGCAAGTCTATGTATGTGTCATAAGCTTTAGAATAAGCCCCGTGCTGCAAAAATTAAAACAAACCATCTCTGAGTATGTGAGATTTCAAAAGCTGAAAAAATCCCCCAGCACTGAAGAATGACTTTACCTTCACCATCCCACGGATCATTGCGCAATAGGAGTGTGCATTCCTCTCTGGCATTATCTTAAATATCCTTTCAGCATGGTTGTTCTCCCTAGAACCAGTGAACAAGATAAATGTTAAAGAACCAAATAAAAGATACTCTTAGGAGAAGGATTCAACATGCATAACAAAATATGGACTGTACCCCCAAAGACTGCCATTCACATATCACATTTGTGATACTTGAAACTATTCTACAATCACCTGCCAGATTTCCATGAGCACTTTAAAAGATCAGCAAACACAGGTTTATTTAAAAAGTAACACGTGTGAGTATGTGCTGCTAAAAGACTTAGGTCTGTTCTATAACAACAAGACAAGTGTACAACCCATGGAATATGGGAATATAGGCAACATTTTCTATACCTCCATCTGGGGCTAGATGACTGTGATCCTCTTTGAAATTGTCTCTTTGGAGCTTTCTGTTCTGAAGCATCCACCTGGAGAGATTTTTGCAAAAAGAAGTTTCTCAGAGTTAAATTATGATTTAACATCAAATAACATGACTTGCTAACAAAACTGAAGTTCAGCAACATGGACCAAAGGTGTTTTTTAATGGGTTATATATAATGGGAATAATTTCTATCATAACATTCAGGAAGCAATAGCTAGATTGAAAATAATGTTTATGTTATTAAATATATTAACATCTTTACACAAACTACTGTGGCTACTAGGTCAGTCATAGATTTTTTTAACAGAAGTATCTCCTGGGAATGTTGACTGTATCTGATCCAGCTCATGGCATCTCCCACGCAGACAGTACAAAAATCTTGATGTCACCTCAATATACTCCCAATATGCATGAAACAAATAAATAGAGATCAACAAGTTTTCCATACCCTTGGTTCTTCCAAACCCTCTTTTTCTTCCTGCTCTTTTTCAGGAGTAGGTTCACCATCTCCATAGAAGCATAGCAAATCTAAAAGGCTGTTTGTGGTCTCCAGAGACACAGGGGTACCTTTAGAAAATGAGAATTTATGACAGTCAGAGAAAGCAAAGAGCTCAACCATTCTACAGCCATATAGAAAACCTCTGAACACCACTTTGCTCTCTTCCAAAACAAAGACATTTTCTAGCAAGTTCCTAACCCTGCTGTGACATCAGTACTGCCACAAACCCAGTCATCACAGGAAACAATTTTAGCACCGAACTAGAGTATGTTTTTCTACTGAAGCCACTGAAAGGGTAGAGTTTTCCTGATCAAGTAGGAGAAGGAAGTGACACCTCTCAGCCAGAACTGTGAAACAGCACAAGCTCAACACAGCATCTCAAATTTCTAGTGCTTTTCATAACTCTTCCTAGGATACACCCTGCTGTGAAGAACACTGCATGTTTCACTTTCGATGAACATGATTTGTTGATTTTGAATCAACAAAAGTATTTAATCTGCTTCCTCTTCAAGAAGCCAATTGTTCTCCTATCACCACAGTGACATGTCAGACAAGCAGTGGCTAAGATTCTAGAGAATTCCACTTCACCAGACCAGAGTCAGCTGCAAAAGAAGCAACGGTCACAAAATTGTCTCCATAGCCTGTGGCAGCTACTGAAGTATTTTTGGCACAATTTAAGTAGAGTTCTTCCACAGGACCTGGCAGGTAGACATACCTGCCTGAAGAAGCTGATCAAACATGTCCACAGACTCCTTCACCATTCTGAGATGGATGCGCTCCCTCAGAGCTTCCTCACTCACTCCTTCAGTCTGAGGGGTGAGGGTCTCAGGCATCAGGCACTAAAAGCAAACAGTGGAAGTTGGTCACAAGTTTAAACCTTCTCTACATATCCTTACTCTTCACCCAATACACTGCTTGTAGCCTAACAGCAGTCCTTTTGGTGATGAAGGACCACACACATCCTCATCCCTCACTTTGTGCCAGGCAGCAACACCTAAAAAACACTGCTTTTCTTACTTTTATCTCAAGAACCTGATATGATACTGAATTCCCGAAGAAAAATGTCCACTACAAAAACATAATGGAAATACAGTACTGTGTTCATACGGTCTGCCAAACAGTTTAAAAGTTTTAATCCTTTCTTCTTAGTTGGACCAGTCCAACAGTAGATTTCAGTGACAAAGCACAAAGACAATGAGAATAAAGAACAAAAAGCTTACTGGTACATTGGGCTCTGCAAAAGTCTTGTCAAAATACTGAGGAAAGTTCTTTATGATGTATTTTGCAGCATTTCTCCCGGACTCCTTTGACAAGGAATACAGACGCTGCATAGAAATGAGACAGAACAAGATGGAGAAATACACAAATTACAAGGCTGAGAATTAGAAGAAACATTTTATTTAACAGTGAATATTCTGATGGGATCAAATTAAACTCATGCATAATTTTCAACTTACTAGAATCACAGGGACAACGTTTCAGACAAACATTCTGGTATTCATGCCAGTATAAGAACCTCTATTCTTTAAATGCCATTGTATTCTACTTCCTTGTTACTTAGTCAAGGGACACAGTTCAGCCATCTGAAATGCTGCACTACTACCTCAAGCTCAAAACCATCTCATTTTAGAGAGAAGAGAAAATTCTGAAAGCAATCTGATACCTCATTTTCTTTTGTAATCAAAATCAGGCTTCAGTTAGGTAGGAGTATTCACAGCCTAGACAAAGGCAGGAGGGAAGCTATCAAGGATGTGAAAGGAAATACCTACAGAATTAGCTGCATTTCTTGGGATCAGGAAAGGGTCATCCTGGAACATGTAATGTGCAGCAGTAGGATCCTGTAGAAAGAAGAGCCCAGCAATGAGAAGGTTATAGTTATGTGCACACAACCACAACACACTGCCTCATGGAATTTAAGGCATAAGGAATCCTTCCATCATAACCTTCAGTAGTGCACATTTTACAGAAGCTCCTCCTGTTCAAAAAGGCTTGGCCTGTTTGGAAATAGCTTAAAAAATATTGCCATTTTACACACACACTTGCAGGCTAATATGGTGACAAAAGGGTCCTGCCTATAATGTATCAAGCAGGAAGTGCCCTCCAAAGTAGGACCCCAAATGTAACAGTCTTGGGAAGCTGATGGGACTTGGCAAGTTTTGATTCAACTCCGAGAATTCAAGTTAGATGGGATTTAAGAACAGCATCACAGCATTTCCAGGTTTTGCCCAGCAAGAGCAGACACTCATTGCACTTTTTAAAGCCTTTACTTGCTCCCTATGTTAGTGAAGGCTTTACCAAAGCACTACTGCTTTCTCTGGTAACTGCAGCTCTCTCTTAGCACATGAATGAGACTTTAAAGACACAGCAAAACACCCTGAGCCAAAGGGAAAACCCTATGTGAGAGTCTCATCTCTCATTTATGGCCAAAGTAGAAATGAAAGGCCTCCTGAGCACAAGGGTGTTGCACAGAACGGACACCCTGACCCACCTCCACGGCCCACAGAACCACTCACCCTGTTGACAGTAGAGGCCAAGGTCTGGAGCACGGCAAGCTTATCCCTAAGCACAAAGGAGTTGGATTAATTCTCAGCTGCAGACTTTGAGTGTTGTGCATTACATTGTTTGGAGAAGAAGCACAGGATTATCCTAACCCACAAGGATTTTCAGCTCCAGTAAATAATGTTTCTGCTGCACTAAGAAAACAGCATTTCTCACAAAGAAAAAAAATGCAAAAATGGTTTCAGTTCTTAAACAACCCCAGGAAAAAAAAAAGATTTTGAGGAAAACCAGAAAAGCATCAGCTTTTCTGAGCATCTCCAAGGGATAAATATATTAAGTCATATATTAAGTCACTCTAGAAGACATGTCTTTGCAAGAAGAAATAAACCTAACCAAAACCAAGTATCTTAGGACACCTGTGCCTGTGGAACCTTAACACTTTGGTTGTTTCTAGCAAACAAGGAAAGGCCAGTGAAAGTGTTTAGGTGAAGGTGGCCTTACTTAAGGTTTACATGCTGACACCATTTGACCATAAACTTAATTTTTGCTGTACAGTCATGCAATTCCATCTTAAGTGCTCCCAACAAAACAGGTTTTGATCAGCTGTGTGGTTTCTAAGCATTTATTCAGTCAGTCATCAACAATCAAGTTTTATTTTGCTGAAGAAACCCATTCACATGCAAACAGCCAAATGAACTTGGTTTTACAGATCTTTAGCAAATGTGATGTTTTACAAAGAAATAGAACCATGCTTAAAAATGCAGTTGTTGTAAGTGCTTTTAAAAGAAATGTCAGGAATGCAGTCTGCATAATCTGCAGAGAGAGTAAGAATCAAGAATATTCACAGAGCTCCAAATGAGCAGGAGACTCCCTAGTGGGACACTGCATCAAGGAATACAGGAACTTCAATTTTCTTTTTCAGTTTTGGTGGACAGACTACATTTAGCTGTTCACACTAGTTTTTTTCCAAGTGAAAATTCCAAAAGTAAACACTCACCATGTTTTTCTTCGGGGGAGCACAATTTCCTCTTGAGTTACTGTGAGAAATAATATTAAAATGGTCATTAGAAACAAAGAGATGCCCAAAGAAAATTTTGACCCCATAAGTTGCAGCAAGGGGGGGGGGGGGGGTCAATTCTTCTCCCAAGTGATAAGACAAGTGCAAATGGCCTCAAGTTGCACCAGGCAGTTTGGATTGGGTATTAGGAAAAAATTTCTTCACTGAAAGGCTTGTCAAGCACTGGAACAGGAGAGTGGTGGATTCACCATCCCTGGAGGGATTTAAGAATGTTGATGTGGCACTTACGGACATGGTTTGGAAGTGCTTTGGCAGCACTGGGTTAAGAGCTGCACTCCACTAACTCAGAGGTCTTTTCCAATCCCAGCAATTCTACATTCTACAAGAACTGATGAGTTGAGCTGATCCAGCTGAAAGTACTAAAATAAGGATTTTTAAAACCACAGTCTAACATAGGCTCATGGAGCTGCACAACTCAGTTCATGTTCTTGGAGCATGGAGCTGACTGGTGATGAGGTAAGGAAGCAAGTTAGTCCAGGAAACTTAGCACAATGAAGACAGGGAGAGAGAAAATCCAAGGAAAGCAAAGAGAGTGTTTACATCATCTTTATCTCCTGATACACTGTGTTGTTTGGAGATTAAAAAAACATCTGCAAGGAACCAGTAACAAAGCCATCTTACCTTGTGAATTGTCCACAGTCTTCCCCAGAGCAGGACTACTTGAAGAGCTCCTGTAAACAACCAGGGGTTTGAATTTATGGCAGTCACAGCAATATAGCAAAAGTAGAATAATGAAATTCTATACTACAGGTTAGAACTAACTGAAACATTAGAGGGAACTGGAGTGCATTAGAGTAACTGGCAATGTTGCACTATTAACTCCAAATTATTACCATAACACTTATATTTGATGCTTAAGGCCCGCATTTCAAGAGAAAAGAGGTTGCATGTGAAAAATTTTACTACAAAAAAAAAATCTGTGATTACTTAATATTGGGGTATAATATTAATAAAGTAATTTTCACAAACTAGTGCATCTTAGAAAGAAAATCGCAAATATAAATCAGAAAGGACTTCTTATGGTTTAGTGACAGGATCAATCTGAAAACAGCACTTAAAAAAAAACCCCAAAAACCAAACAACTTTAGATATGAGTAGTATTCACAGAAGGAGAAAACCCAGAGTAATGATGCAGGTGAATCAGCCCTGGTGAACTGCAGATGCCCAGATGTCTCTACAGAGGTGCAGAAGCTCCTCACAAAACCACAGCTGCAGCACACACAGACACATGGACTCACTTTGCTGAGTACCACAAAGCAGCTGCTTTGTACTCACTGCTTCAAGTCTTGCTCACCACTGTTCACATTTTACTGCTTTAAATACTAAGGCTTATGTTAAAATGCTTGTACTCCTTTTGCTCATGAAGCAACCTGACAGTAAAGCTCTACTGCAACCCTGGCCTTCAGTGCCTCCACACTGACCTTGACCCTGAGGGAGAGGCTGTTCAGGTGCAGTCACAGCTCTGTGCCTTACCGTGGCACTGCACAATTCCAGCTGCAGCAGGGAAGTCTCAGAAACTGATTAAGTATGATTTTGCCACCCCAAAAATGAGTAACGATTACCCAGTGAAGTCGGATCTTTTCATGTGACACAGTCTCTAAATAAAACCATTGCATAGAGTCATGGAGTGTTAAGGTGTTGGAAGGGACCTTTAAGATCTTGTTCTCCGTCTGCTGGGAAGGGACACCTTCCACACACCAGGCTGCTCCAAGCTCCATCCAATCAGCCCTCGAACATTGACAGGGTTGGGGCATCCACAACTTCGCCGAGCAAACTGTGACAGTGCCTCACCACTTCTACAATAAATTTTTTTTTCCCAATAACTAATCTAAACTTCTCCTATCTCGATGTGGACTCATTATTCATTGTTACTCCTGTCACTACAATTCCTGACCAAAAGTCCCACCTTGGCTTCTTGGCAGGCCCCCTTCAGATACCGGAACACAGTTTTGGGGTCTATACGGAAAATTCCTTTCTCCAGGCTGACCAGCCCCAGTTTCCTCAGCCTCCGTAGCGAAGCGCTCATCCGCTTTTTCGTGAGACTCAGCTCTAGGAATCGCTTAGACGCCCGAACTCTCTCCCGGGGAGGCTACGAGCCGCCTCAAACAAGGCAAGATCCCGGGAAAGGCGTTCAAAAGCCGATAAAAACCCCATAAAAGGCACTCCCTCCCACCACGCCGCCCGGACCACGCCGATCCACCACGCACTGCGCCTGCGCAGCCCTTCCCGCCTCGCTCTCCACACACCCAGCACCGCCCGTTCGTCGATTCCTCCCCGGTGCTGTCTCCGCCACCCGTCCCTTCCCTCCCGGCAGCCCCTCACCGGTAGCTCTCCCGCCCGCCCGGGAGGCGGCACCGCCGGCCCAGCCACAGCGCCCGCTGCCAGCAGCCGCCCCCAACACGCCGCGCCGCCATGGCCCCCGCGCTGGCCTCTGGGAAGGCGGGCGGCACCACTCCGCCAGCGGGGGGGATGCCGATACGGCCCCTCCCCGACGGTGGTACCGCCCGGCCCCGCCCCCTCCCGCAGCTCGGACCGCGTGGTGCTTCCCGTGGCGCGGCGCTTCCAGCGGGAGAGCGGGAGCAGCTATCGGCCGGGAAAGAGTTGCTCGTTCGCCATGAGGCCGCCCAAAGTGGTGCCGTGGCGGCGGCTGGTTGGGGTGTCCTTCGGGATGTACACGGCCGACGAGATCAGGTGAGGCTCCATGTGTGCGCTTCCCGAGCTGTGCGGTGCTGCTGGGCACTACGAGTCCCAGCGTGCTCCGCGGTAGGGCGCTAGGGAGCTGCGGCGGGCTATGGCGCGCAGCATGCTGGGACATGTAGTCCGGTTGGGCCGTGGCCCAGCCACCCGGATGGCAGCAGCCGAATTTTATACAAAATCTCGCACCGCTCGAGGGGACACACTGACAAAATTATGTGATTTCTTAGTAGAGTGGATAATCATGTAAAAGAAATATGTGCTGCTATATGAATGATTTTGCTCATTGTATCATGAAATCAGTGATACACAAGTTCCCATTGCATTCGCAATGTGCTCTCAGAAAGATAGTTTAATCCATTGAGAAGATCACACAACTACTAAACGCCCATGCTAGTTGTACCATTCCAGTGCCTATCATATTCCTGTTTCCAGCTGCTGATTTTCACTCTTTCCTTTGACCTTAAGGAAGCTGAGTGTGAAGCCCATAACCAACCCTCAGTACCTGGACAGTGTGGGCAATCCGGCTGTGAACGGGCTCTACGACCTGGCCCTGGGACCCCCGGACTCCCGGGAAGTGTGTGCCACCTGCATGCAGAACTTCAGCAACTGCCCCGGACACTTTGGCCACATAGAGCTGCCTCTGCCTGTCTACAACCCCCTGTTCTTCGATGTATGTATTATACATGTACTGAATTATTGCTGGGGAAAGGGCTGGTGGTGCCCCAGCTGTCATGTGTCCAGTTCTGGTCCCTCAGTTTAGGAAGGATGTTGAGATGCTTGAGCGTGTCCAGGGTAGGGCAACAAGGCTGGTGAGGGGCTGGGAACACAAACCCTGTGAGGAACATTTGAAGGAGCTGGGGCTGTTTAGTCTGGAGAAAAAGGGGCTTAGAGGTGACCTTATTGCTCTCTACACCTTCCTGAAGGGAAGTTGTAGACAGGTGGGGGTCGGTCTCTTCTACCGGGCAGCACTGACAGAACAAGAGGACACAGCCTCAAGCTACACCAGGGAAGGTAGAGGTTGGATATTAGGAAAAAATTTTTCACTGAAAGAATAACAAAGTACTGGAATGCTCTTCCCAGGGAGGTGGTGGAATCACGATCTCTGGATGTGTTTAAAAAAAGACTGGCCATGGCCCTTGGTGCTATAGTCTGGTTGAGGTGTGAGGGCACAGGTTGGACTCCATGATCTTAGAGGTCTCTTCCAACCTCATTATTCTGTGATTCTATGTGGTTGCAGTCCTTGAAAACAGTAAAGGTGCCAAGACCTGCTTTCTCTTTTAAGTGTAATAACAGCAGATGTAGTAGAAAAGCTTTGTTGTGTCACAACAGTTCAATACAAATAGGCCTTTTGGAAAGTATGCACTTTGTTGTAACTGTTGTTTTACTCAGTGTTGACAGGCAGGTGAGGGGGGATATTCATCCTGAAGTATGTGACTGACTGCAGGATGTCGTGCTTTAATTAAATTAATGGCACAGTAAAAATTTGAATTTCCTTTAAACAAATATTGCACATGAACAGCTGTCTACTCTTCCTGTTTTTCACAAACCTGACCTGGGATGAATTTTCCTCCTGAGGTGCTGATCCCACCTTTTGCACAGGCTACTAATTGAGAGTCAAAACCTCACTTTCAAGTGACCAAAGTTAGATGAGGTATCCATTTTTAGCCTTGTTTCAGCTCTGAGTCAAATAACTGTATTAACCAAGGATTAAAATCCTGCTGCAGTAATTCCCAGCCTTCAGACCACAGAGGCAGTGAGAGAACTGTGTTAAATAATAACACAGAGCTGTGTTAAATTAAAAAACTCACTGATAATTTCCCAGACCTCGAGGAAAACGTGATTGTGTGAAGGATCTTGTAGGTTTGAGACCAGGATATTTCATTTTACAGTGTGGGGGTTTGGGTTCCACATTTTCCTCTGTGGGGTGAGCTGTCAGGAGCTATAGGCAGGTGCAGTGCAAGAGCAGCCTGGGTCCCAGAGCTGTTGTAGGTACCACAGGTGTTTCCTGTGTCTGTCATGTAGGCTGTGGCTACAGCTCCCTTCACAGAGAGCAGCAGGCACAACTCTCTCCCAGGGTTTTTCCTGGGGAAGGCAGTGAGAAGCTCAGAGAAAACAATTCTTCTCTCTATTTACTGCTCCTGTTTTGCACATGTGGAATGTGTTATGGAGATTGTTCACCCAAAGGGATTTGTTCATTGGACACTGGTGAAGGTTGTTTTGATTCCTTGGCCAGTTGGGTCAAAGCTGTGTCCTGACTGTCTCAGACAGTGACAGGTTTTTCTTTAGTCTTCTTTAGTATAGTGTCTCTTTAGTATGTAATTTAGTATAGTATCAGTGTAATATGGTATAGGTTAATAAATCAATTGTTCAGCCTTATGAATGATGGAGTCAGTGCACATTATTCCCTACCTTGGGGTCGCCCTGCATCAATAGTAGACAGCCTGCAGAGAGTTTATCTACAGATCATGCTTTGCATATGAGTTTGGTTGAAATAATATTTATTTTCAAGCAAATTCTTTATGATTAAAATTAACCATTAATCTAATATCCCCATTATAGTACTATGGTATTTTCAAGTTTCCCTGTCGTGGGGGGAAAGATCAATCTGACTCCATGTTCTTAGAAGTATATTATGTTATATTATATTATATTATATTATATTATATTATATTATATTATATTAATTATATTATATTATATTATATTATATTATATTATATTATATTATATTATATTATATTATATTATATTATATTATATTATATTATATTATATTATATTATATTATATTATATTATATTATGCTATGCTGTGCTATGCTGTGCTATGCTATGCTATGCTATAGTAAATAATAGAGAAAGGATAGGATACTTACAGAAGGTTTAACAAGATGTTAATGAAAAACTCATGATCCTCTCCTCAGTCTGACACAGCCTGACTGTGATTGGTCATTAAGTTAACACAATTCACATGAAACCAATCAAACATCCACCTGTTGGATAAACACTCTCCAAACCACATTCCAAAGCAGCAAAACACAAGAGGAGCACATGAGATATTATTGTTTTCCTTTTTCTCTGAGGCTGCTCAGCTTCCCAGGAGAAGAAATCCTGGCAGACGGATTTTTCAGAAGATGTGATGGTGACATAGAAGCCCTCTCTTTAAATCCAAGCAATTGCATTTACTTGCTTACTGTGCAAGCTAGTACATCTGCCAGGATAACCTTTCCTTCCCCTTTCCTTTGCAGAAACTGTACCTTCTGATCCGAGGGTCCTGTTTGAATTGCCACATGCTGACATGTCCCCGAGCCGTGGTTCACCTGCTGCTGAGCCAGCTGAAGGTGCTGCAGAAAGGGCTGCTCCATGCTGTCCATGACCTCGAAATCATTCTGAACAGGGCAAGTGCTGTGTGATGCTCCATCCCTTTTGGACTTCGTGGTCTCACAGCTATAAAACACTCTGCCAATTTCTCTTCTTGTGTTCCTTGTAGTTTGTAGAGCATTGTGCAGATGCAACGGGCTCAGAAATTGAGGAGGAGTTGAATCGCCACGTGCAGGAAATGTTACAAAGCTCTCAAACAAGAGATCGGTGCTCAAATGTAAGTCCAGGCAGTGCTTCTCCTGAAATCCTGGGCTTTATCCTCTTCAAGAGTGATGTGCAGAACATGTAGGTGTAGGATTTGTGTAGGTGCTGGATTTTGAAATTGAGGAAGAGTTGAATCGCCACATACAGGAAATGTTACAAAGCTCCCAAACAAGAGATCGGTGCTCAAATGTAAGTCCAGGCAGTGCTTCTCCTGAGATCCTGGGCTTTATCCTCTTCAAGAGTGATGTGCAGAACAAAGCCTGTCTTTGTAGGTGCTGGATTTTGTCCAGTTCTGAACTGTGTTATGTTTAGAGGGCTTTTTGAGGGAAATATCTGAAATTAAACTTTAAAAGGATTTTATTTCCTGTTAGTGTAACTGTTGAATTTCTGGAAAACAGGGAAATGTCTGTGTAGAGACATGCTTTGATGGTGTAAATACATTAAAATCTGATACTGCTGTCAGTACACCACCTACAGATGTTGATACTTCTCTGTCTGATGCTCTGACTGTTTTGAGCTGCAGAGCACATTTTGAGAACTCATGCATCCAGCAAACTTGCAGAATTAATTACACTGCAATTTTTAGGAAGACTTGTGTAATTGAATTCTAATTTCCATTTAAATGTAGTTTAATGTGCATGGTTAGTAAAGGTGAGTGAAGAATATACTTATAATCATAGATCATTCAGCAGATTTGTTTATAAGCCAGGTTTAATTCCTTGATCACTTGTTTTAAAACTAAGCTTAAGCACTTTGTAAATCATACATTCATGGGCTGTCAAAAGAAGTGGTTTTTATCATTTTTATACTTAAATCATCATTAGAGAAAAGCTTTAAATTCCAGTACTGACTTGAAAATTAAAGACTTTATGGAATAAATTGAAAAAGGAGCACGGAGAGCCCTGAGGGATATATGCCCCCAGCAAATGGGAAGATGATGAAAGAGCACTACAGATCAAGGCTTGAATTAATGAGTACATGGATGTGTGTGCATTGATACTAATAATGTTCATGTTGTAATGTTAATTGTGTAATGTTTACTGAATTCTTCACATAACATGTTTTAATTTATTTTTATTCTATTCATTATTTTTAAGTTTTGGGGTTTTTTTCCTTTACCAGGTCAAAAATGTTTGTGAGTGTAGAAATAAACTGGTATCACAGTTCTGGAAAGCACACATGGCTTCAAAGAAATGCCCAAACTGCAAGTAAGTTTAACTACGTGAGGAAGCTGATTTCTAGTTAAATGCTGTGTTTATATTAACCTTTATCTGCCTGTCCTGTTTGGGTTTTTTCCCCTTTAAGGTCCAGGAGATCACTGGTACGAAAGGAGCACAACAGCAAGCTGACAGTCACCTATCCTTCTTCAGTGTACCATAAGTTAGGAGAGGAAAGCATTCTGGATGAAACAGCAGGTGAAATACTTGTCTTCTACCCAAATATGTTTGCACTTTTTCCCTGCACTTAAGGGGCACAGATTCTTAGCAGTGACTGTGCACTTGGAACTCGTTTATAAAAAATACAGATTATAACTAAACCAGTAAGCTTGGGAGTCAGAGAGAGCCCAATTCCATTACATTTCTGCTTGAGAGCCTGTTGTGCTTTTGCAGCTTCAAGTGTCTCTATGTCAGGAAAAGAAGTACAACAGCATAATCTTTGTCAGCTTTAGGGTGCTTTTGGGGCACTTAATTTTTGGCAGGTAGTTGATTTTCTGCTGGATTTTTTAAACAGAGCAACTACAGGTAAAATTGAGAAGAAGATGACCAACTTCAGAAAGAAAATCACATAATCCTAACTCTTATGTGTGAATTTCCTCTTAAAGAGCAAAAGACAAAAAAGAAAGTAGGTGGCACTTTCCAGGATTAATTAGCCTATTGTTTGAACCAATTTACATCTCCTTTTTCTTCTCATATCCTTGATCCTTGACACAATGAGACAGAATTGAAGCAGACATTTAGGTGTGTTATTTAGCCCTTAGGAAAGGCTTCCATAGAGAGTTTATTTTGTTTGCTACTCTGTGGTTTAAATACCAGATTAAATCTCTGGAGCTGTGGTTGAAGAAGCAAAATGGGAAGTATTCTATATTCTGAACTGGGATGGATGACACAGTTAGGTACATTGTGCATAGCCTGTGCATGATTAACTCCCTAAAAGGAGTACCTTTAACCTTGGCATTGATGCATTTCTGTTTGAGGGATGGAAAGGTTTTCTAGGTGAATGGAGATTTGAACTTCAAGTGTGCAAAATTCTGCATTTCTGGACCTAAGCCAGAAGAAGAATAGGAAAGTTTCTGAGGTTGTGGGAGAATTGCCTTTCATCGAGTTGTGGAAATTGAGAGCTAAAATCTCTGTCTTTGTTTTGAAAATAATTGCTCTTTTTGCTTTTTAGTAGCAAAACCATGTGTTTTCCTTCCTCTCCAAAGCAGAGGTAGCCCAGACTCTCACCTATAATAGGGATGGTGCTTTTGTCTCCTTCAGTTGAGTATTTCATGGGAACCTTGATGGGGGTACCTGAACCCCACTGAAAGCTTCCCCAGCTGCAGGCTGAGACTTGATTTGTGTTTTGGTCAGGGGATGAGATCATTTGAGGAAAGGTTCCAGCTCACTATTAGTCAAAAAAGCATAAACTGTAGATGTTAGAGTGGAGTTTTATTTCTGTTGCTTATATTCATATCCACTAGTCACAGAGATGGTTTCATTTTTACTTAATTTCGTGTTCCCAAAGCAAACATTCAAATGATCATTTTGATGTGGATGTCAGCCAGTATATTTTGTATTTCCATTCCTTTTCTGAGCTGAAAGCACCACTGTAAGAAAAAAAAAAAAAAGACAACAACAAAACCTTTCAGAGTAATGTCTTGAGTGGTTTTTTTTTAGTGAATATTTTATTTTAATTTTACTATTTACTTTTCAGGTATTGATGAAAGCCAGTTAGGGAAGAGAGGATACCTGACACCAATGACTGCCAAGGAATACATCCTGGCTCTGTGGAAGAATGAAGGTAATGGTTGTGAAGAGCAGCATGACTTTATTTTCTGTACCACTTACTGGACAAATCTGCAAATCTTCCAGTATGAACTCCTTGTCAAATATTTGCCTTTTGCCTCAGGGGCTTCTGGCTCCTTTGTGTCAGGAGGACTGGCAGCCAGTGACTGCAGAGACCTGGATTCAAATAACACTTTGATCATTTATTCTCAAATTGTGGCTCCCCACAAATCACAACAGTTGTTTGCAGAGACTGTGATTTTCCTGTGGTGCTGCACCCCACAGTTACACTGGTTAAAAACTAAGAATGGATTTATCAGCCTCTCTTTTGGGTTGCCTGTACTCTGAATCTGTCTGCACTTGCCAGGAGAAACCAAAGCACTTTTGTGCATCAGTCACAATCAGTTGCTGGAACCTTTCTTCCTCTAGTTTTGCTTTCTCCATTTGCTATAATCTATATTTCTGTCCAAAGTTGTTTCTAAAATAACACATGTGTGACAAAAAAAGAGTGGCAATTCTTTCTAAACTGTGTCTGAATGTATTTATTTTAAACAGGCTCAGTAGTGTTAACTTAGCAGATTCTTTTGACTTGCTTGACCAAGCGCATATAGGGGTTTGGATTTCGAAAGAATAACAATGAGCGTGGGTTTATATTTCTTTTGTGTCTTTTTAGGTTTCTTTCTGCGTTATCTCTTCCCTGGGATGGATCCCCATGAGAGTTCAGAATTCAGTCCAGACATGTTTTTTCTAGACCTGCTTGTGGTTCCACCTTCAAGGTAAAATTTATCCCCCAAAATCTTGTGGAAATCGCAGGGTTTTGTGCATCCTTTGCAGGAGTTGGAGATCCAAACTCCTGTAGTACAGACACTGCTCTGCTTAGTAATTGATAAGTTCTGTTGTAACTTCAAGTGAGTTTGTTAGAAGACTGAAATACTAATTATGGAAAAAATATATTTTAGTATTAGTATTTTAAATTATTATAGAATATTATAACTGCATGGTACTGATAGAATTTCTTGTTAAGGATCATTCATCTTTTATGACTGTCCCTGTAGAATACATGAATTTTTAAATGCCCACTGTTAGCTTGGATTATTTTCCATGCACTGAAGATTTAGCTTAGGATGTTTGAGGTTTATCCTGCTGCTTTTGAGTGGCTTTAATCCTCTGAAGTGATTTTGATTTGCTGTAGGTATCGTCCTGTGAATCGCCTCGGAGATCGCCTGTTCACAAACGGGCAGACTGTGAACTTGCAGGCTGTGATGAAGGATGCCCAACTGATAAGGAAGCTCTTGGTTTTCATGGCCAAAGAACAGTGTCAGCCAATAAAGATCACAGAAGAAATTCAAACAGTAAGAGTTGCTGGTTGTCTTATTCTTTGGTTTTTTTTGGATGGGTGGATCGAGTTCAGGAAGGCTCCTGTTCAAGCTGTTCCTATAACAGTTTTTGCCTCTTGGAATATCTGCTGATGGAGAGGGTCCATACCTTGTTTGGTTTTTTCCCTCTGCTCTTTTCTACCTGGTGCAGAGGGAAAAAACATTTTGCTCAGATTCTCTTAGCCATGGATTTTTGTATGTGAGACATAACGGGCTCTTGTTTCTAGAGAATTAAATATGTACAGCACAAACAGTTCACTATTAAACTTTGCCAGCATCTCAACACATGAAAAGAGGGGGAAAAAGACACTTCAACTTCTAAGCCTAGTGGAGCCAATTGTGATTGTGCTTATTTTTTGACAGCTGATATCTAAGTAGGACACAAAACTTCACAAATAATATAGTTAGTAACAATATTTGTCTGCTTCTGACAGTTCACATAGTTGTATCGTGTAAATAATAATGTATGTCAGCTTGCCTCATTCCTTATTTGTTCATCAGTTGTATCATTGAGGGGTTTTTGACACTGGGCTCAGTTTCAGGGCAACTTGATTTCCATCTGCAGTGTAAAGCATTTTGGAACCAATGTTAGTTACTCACAATGCAGCCACTAGATGGAGATCTGTTCTTAAAACATTTGACAGGAGGTCAATGACTTTTGGATGTGACTGGTTTAATGGCTTTTAGACTGAAAACAAAGTGATATAAGTGATAAAAACTCTTGGATTTATAATATTTTTATCTAAGAATAGGATTTTCTAGTTGTGATTCCTAACATGGACTGACTACCAGTGCAAAATAATGGTGAATGTTTCTTTTGCTATATTTAATACTGTAATTAATACTGTAACTTCAGTTTAGTAAGTAGAAGATATTTTTTGTTATGTCCAAGTTTGTGCTTTCTGTTTTTGCAGGAGACAGGAGAGGATAGTGAACCTCTGGACCGTTCTGTGCTGACAACAATTCCAGGACAGAGCATTGCAGATAAGCTGTACAACACCTGGATACGTCTCCAGAGCCATGTCAACATTGTGTTTGATAGTGACATGGACAAGCTGATAACAGAAAAATACCCTGGTATTCGTCAGGTGGGTAGCAGCTGGAGTCTTAATTAAAAAAGAGAAGCTGATGGAGTAAGAAAAATGAACTATTTGTGGTTAGTACATGGGCATTTTCATGCCACTCATCATTGCAAGAATCCATCTGGTTTTCCATCCTTGTCTCAATAAGACACGAACGACACACACAAGCTGGGATGTCGTAGGTGAAAAGAGGGCAGTTTATTTCCAAACTCCAATGTTTATAGACTTTCAAAAGTGACCATGGATTCGAGGATGAAATTGCCACCTCACCAGCCACACTGGTCAAACCAACTGTCCATCAATTCTCTCCTCCAGAAAGGAATGCAAACCAATCATTATTTACATGAAAAGTGTGTGAGAAACTCCATTACAAAAATGTAAACATCAGAAGGCTTAGAAGAACTTAGAAGAGCAGGATGGCGCATACTTACAGGTTTTAATTGTCACCTTCTGTTTCCCAAGCTGTTGGAGAAGAAGGAGGGGCTGTTCCGCAAGCACATGATGGGGAAGCGCGTGGATTTCGCTGCTCGGTCCGTCATTTGCCCCGACATGTACATCGGGACCAACGAGATTGGCATCCCCATGGTGAGCACGAATAAAGGACTGTGTCCTCCTGTATCCTGAGCTGCACTACTGGCAATTTGGTAGCAGTTTAAAATCTAGAGGGTTTCTGACTCCTCTGAACTGTTTCCTGTCCAGTGTTAATAAGGGAGAGCATTGAAGAACAGGAAATTCTTACTGTTACAAAATGAAACGCCACATCTGAGAAAGGGGAGTTAAAAAAAAAAAAGAAAAAGCTGTACTTGCTTTGTGGGATTAGGAATTGGTGGAAACTTCAAAAGTAGATCCTGTTCCTCCTATGGTCTTTGTACAAGGTATTTTTGAGGTATTGCAGTGCTTGGGTCCCAGCTGTGGGTTTCTCTGGGTCTGGATTTTAGGCACTTGAGACAGTAGTTCATGTTCAGACTCAGGTGTTTATTATTTCTTATCAGTGAAACAGTCTCACTACTGTGAGTTCTGCAGCCTTTCATTAGAAGGCACAAAATGGCCAACAATCTCTTGTTCCAAGGGCTTTTAAGACTAAACTATCCAATTAAGAACTGACACCTGGATTATTTTCCCTTTTAACCCAATACCTGATCCCTGGAAGCCCACAATGGGGACTTTTCTGCCCAATTACAAAACATCACCCAAACCTATGAAGAAGAAACCCAGGATGACACCCTGTGCCCTCCATCTTGCTGCCATTCACAACATACTAAAAATCCCAAAACCTAAATTTCTCACCAAGTGATACACCTACAATGCTCTCTAGAATCCTGTAGGTTTCCACATTGCAGTCTTAAGAGGAGGCTGTGGTAATGTCACCAACTTCAACAATCCTTAAGGATTTTCAGCTACACAGAGATGACACCAAGCCTGAATTTGAGTTTTTCATTAACTCATCTTTGCAGAAAAGAGTGAACCTGATGCTAATGTGCTTTTTCTCTGTATTTGTTGGCTTATTTGCAGAATCTAAATCCATGATTGCTTTCTTAAATTGCTAATTGAGTTTTATACCACAGTAGAAAATTGTAAAAGGGTCATTATTTCTATTCTTATGGTAGAGGATTTTAAAACAGAAATGTATTTATTTGGCACTAGAGTAGACTGAGGAGGAGATGAATTCAAGAGCTTAAAGTAATTTATTCTTGCATTATACTACTTAATTTTTGATACTGTTTTATCAGTGGCTTTTAGAGTTTTAAGCCAACATTGAACAACATGTTATTTCTCTCCTCTTTTCCTTCTTGTCTAGGTATTTGCCACCAAACTGACCTATCCTCAGCCAGTCACTCCCTGGAATGTCAAAGAGCTGAGGCAGGCTGTCATCAATGGCCCCAAGGTGCACCCTGGGGCCTCCATGGTCATCAACGAGGACGGGTCTCGCACGGTGCTGAGCGCCACCAGCCTGACCCAGCGCGAGGCCATCGCCAAACAGCTCCTCACCCCCTCCTCAGGGGCACCCCAGACAGGCCTGAAGATTGTGAGTATGGGCAGAGCCCTCCTCCATCTCTGGTTCAGGGGGTAGGAATAAAAACATGGCACTTCTTCAAATTCTAAACCCCATTTTTCCTTCCTTTACTTTCTTCTAATACGCAGTGTGCGGCATTCATCGTGCCAAGATGCTGAGTATTCTCAGTGGTGGCTTTGGCAGTGCTGGCTTAGTTGGGCTCCATGATCTTAGAGCTCTTTTCCAACCTAATTGGTTCTATGTCAGTTGTTTCTCCTCTGTGCTACAGTTTAATCAACCTTTGAAACTTCTTAACTGTATCTCCATCCCTTGCAAGAGTTGGAAAAGCCCTATTTAGCTGCTAGGGCAAAAGTTTTGGTGTTTAATAGTGTTTTCACATTGTTGTGTATTACCTTGTCTCTCATAAAGGCTTAGCAGAGATTTGAAATTTAAGTCTGAGTATTTCTGTGATGTCAGTTCTTTCAGAACCTGTCAGAGAGTTAAACATAACAGTATTTAGATTGTACAAACAACTTACCATACTCTTCTTGGTAATCACTTAAGTGGATATTTGGATGTTACTAAAAGAAAAATTGAAATGAGACTGTTCTGAGATACTCTGTTCTAGATAAGGATATATTGTGTTGTACTCAAAGCTGAAATTAAGAGATTCCTGGCCTCTGCTTCAGGTACTGGGTCATATTACTTCCTCAGTCTAGGGTGTCCAGGGCTGGGTATATTGTGGGAGGTACCAGTTCAGCCCAGTGGGCTTTGGATGAAGAGCTGATTGTTTTGATCACTGTGATTTGGGGGAGGTTTGATGGAGAGCAGAGGGTGTTCAGGAGCAAACAGTCTTGATTCTCTCTGAGTTTTACACAGAGCACAAATACCAGCAAGATATTTTGGAGGACACAGTCTCAAGCTACGTCAGGGAAGGTATAGGTTGGATATTAGGAAAAAATCTTTTACCAAAAGAATAATAAAGTACTGGAATGCTCTTCCCAGGGAGATGGTAGAATCACCATCTCTGGATGTGTTTAAAAAAAGACTGGATATGGTGCTATAGTCTAGTTGAGGTGTGAGGGCACAGGTTGGACTCCATGATCTTAGAGGTCTCTTCCAACCTCATTATTCTGTGACTCTGTGGATCTGTGTGTGTGTTTAAAGATCAACCAGTCCTTTCTGAGGCACTTGTGGCAGCCCCCAATCTCTGTGGCAGGTGTGTCGGCACATCAGGAACGGGGATGTGCTGCTGCTGAACCGGCAGCCCACGCTGCACAGACCCTCCATCCAGGCTCACCGCGCCCGCATCCTGCCCGGCGAGAAGGTGCTCAGGCTGCACTATGCCAACTGCAAGGCTTACAATGCTGACTTCGATGGGGATGAAATGAATGCCCACTTCCCACAGAGTGAGCTGGGCAGAGCAGAGGCCTACACCTTAGCCATCACTGACAAACAGTACCTGGTGCCAAAGGCAAGTAGAACTGCCAGATAAATTTATTTCTAGATGCAATCGCTTTCATTTATTTTGTCTAATGATAAATAGGATAATTTTTTAAAGTCTGTTTACTTACTTCTGAGGTTTATTTCTGTGTTCTTTCTCCTCTTGTGGTTCTGTTCCTCTTAAGAAGGCCCAGCACATCCAAACAATTTTGTTCCTTTGAGTGGCAGTGTCCAGAAGAGATTCAGTAGAGAGTTATGCTATAATGAGTTCTTTGCAAATTACTCAAGTGCTTTTATCCAGGTGGAATAATTTTGGGAGCTGGAGGCACACAATTTATTACCCCACCACCACCTTTTTCTTGTTCCCTCTTTAGGATGGGAAGCCACTTCCTGGCTTGATCCAGGACCACATGATTTCTGGAGTCAGCATGACACTGCGGGGCTGCTTTTTCACCAGAGAGCAGTACATGGAGCTGGTGTACCGAGGGCTGACAGACAAAAAGGGAAGAATCAAAATCTTTCCTCCAGCCATCATGAAGCCACAGCGATTATGGACAGGAAAGCAGGTAGTTCATCATTTACTGGGTTAAAGAATGCTGGTGGTTCTAAAGTAAGCAGAATGCTGATAGTAAACCAGTGCTGTCAAGGGTGTTTGGAAGGCCAGATCCCGTTAACACCATGTAGGTTTTGGTGTGTGTTTTTGAGCTGTAAAAGCCAGCTGAGAGCTTTTTTTAATTTTTTTTTTTTTTTGTATCTAAGTATTGGAAAAGTCTTTGCTTTATATTTCTGAATAATCATGTGTCTCAACTCACTGATCCTTCAGAGGGTAGAGTAGCAGGAGGATATTCCTGCCTTATGAGATTTCCAAGCTTTCAAAACTTTGCTGTCAGTGGAAAGAATACATGCAGGGACATTGCTTTTCTCATTCATGCCAGATTTTTTAATGTTAAAAAGTGATTATGCAAAAAAAAAATAATTCCTGCCCCTCATCCTGCTTCTTTATAGGTTGTTTCCACATTGTTAATAAACATCATTCCAGACAACCATGCTCCACTGAACTTGACTGGGAAAGCAAAAATTGGTGGGAGAGCCTGGGTAAAGGCACCTGAAAAAGGATGTCTGAATCTTGATTCAATGTGTGAATCTCAGGTATGCAACAGCTCTGGGGGTTGGGCTGGGCTGTGTTCTATTAAAATTGTGTGTACAGTAAAGGAATGGGAAGGGAACAAGGCAGATGACAAAGTTAGAGGCAGATATTTGGCAACAATTGCTGCCAGAAGTGGCTGATTGAGGGATAGGCCTGGGAGACAGAAAAATTCTCTGTGGTCCTGACTCAGGTAGATTCCATCTCGTTTTGTTAGACCATGTGTCTTCATTGTCAGACTTTAGAGAAAAATGCAGGTGGTGAGAGAGGTTTCATTTCTGCTACAAATTCTGAAATACAGATAATCTGACCACATTTAGCCATTCACCAACATGTAAGCTTTTTAAACTTAAACCAGTTTTCACATAGATTACACAGAAAAACCTGTCGAGGTCATAATACAATTAAAATTTCTGTTTTCCTGATTCAAAGCTGTGTTTTATTTTTCAGGTTATTATCAGAGATGGGGAATTACTGTGTGGAGTCCTGGACAAAGCTCACTTTGGCAGCTCTGCCTATGGGCTGGTCCACTGCTGCTATGAGATCTATGGGGGTGAAACCAGTGGGAAAGTGCTGACATGTCTGGGGCGCCTCTTCACTGCTTACCTGCAGCTCTACAGGGGGTTCACCATGGGTGAGTACCTGCAGCAGTACCTGCAGCACCACCTGAGGTCTAAACCACACATGGTTGGGCATAATACTTGCTAATTCTCTGAATTAAATTCCCTAAGACTGCCCTTGAATGGGATTTTTTTGATCCCACTGCCAAGGCTGCCAGCCTTTTTTAGATCTTGGTTTTTTTTTTTTTTATTATGTTGGGGCATACCTGACCTTCTAAGCATAAAGAGAGCATAAAGAGTCTTGAGTATGTCCAGCAGTTTCTCTTTTCTGTCCTGCCTAGCCAAAGTGTACACAGTTAATATGTCCTGTGTTGAAATTTTGTTTAGATCAAAGCCTCGTGTTCTGCTTCTCTGAAAAGTAATTATTGCTTAGAAAGCAGAACAGCTGACAAAACAAGATGAAAGAACTTTAAGGGCTTGGTGATCAAGCCTTGCACATCACATTTTACTGTAAAACTTTTGGTAAATGAGTTTGAAAAGCTTTCCTTAGAGGTTTTCAAATTCATACAAGAGTTATGGAGACACAGTCAGCAGTAGTGAGAGATCAACAGACTGCTGAGAGCCCACAGCAAAAGGAAAGGAGAAAAGGGAGAGCATCTTTTGGATTAACTCACAGGACTCCTGAGAGCCAGGGTGCTGAAGCTAGATAGGAAAAGATAACAAGCCTGGCACCACTGGGCAGTTAAAGGATCAGAAGAGGAGTGAGACTGGAGCAGGAGTTTGGGATTTGGTGTTTTGGCACAGCCATTTTAGTGATTATTTTAGTGTCTGTGGCAGGACTGCTCACAAAAAGCTCACAGGAGTTCAGGTTTCAGTGTTTAATCTATTCCCTGGTCCTGTCATCTCAAGGATCTGTATTTTTAATTTATCTTTTTAAAAAAGCTAAGAAATGCCAGATTGTGAAAAGTTCAACTGATAGGAAGTTTGATGTGTGTGGAAGGAAAAAAGCAGTTTGATGTGGCTGGTGCATAAAGCATTAGTTTTAGATTTTTTAGACACTGTTGAAGTTAAGACTCCTTAAATTAGGGAGCTGATTTTGCACTCTTACTGCTTAGTTGATGTTGCTCTTTTTTTTTTTTTTTTTTTTTAATGGCTTACAACTTCTCTGGCTCTCTAAAGAGCCAGAAGTTTACTCAGAATTTTTTCTTCTTGTCAAACTGCAGGCCCTGAGTCTAACCATCATTATAACTTTAGTTGTGACTTTATTTCCCAGCTCTTTACTCAAAATCCCTGACACCAAATGTGGTTCTTTCCTTGATTTTTTTTTTTCAGTTTAGACCATTGTGTTCTGTCTCTCCTCTTTAACAGGGATTGAAGATATTTTGGTTAAACGTGAAGCAGACCACAAAAGAAAAAAAATCATTGAAAGGTCAAGGCAGAGTGGTATTGGAGTAAGTCTGTTTTGCAGATTTATTTTTTTCTTCCATAATGCAAAATATTTGAAATACTGCCTTACTCAATCATGCCTGCTTAACACCTAAAAATTCCTATATTTTACTTTCAGGCTGTTAGAGCTGCTCTTAATTTGCCAGAAACAGCATCATGTGAGGAGGTCCAAGGGAAGTGGCAGGATGCCCATCTCTGCAAAGACCAGAGGGATTTTAACATGATTGATATGAAATTCAAGGAGGAAGTAAACAATTACAACAATGAAGTCAACAAGGTTGGCATTGAGTAATCTGTGCATACTAATCTTGTTTAACTTCCTTATTAAGTTAATTAATGTGGATGAGCAGTGCCTGACTCTTCTGGAGGCTGAAGCTTTCCATCTGTCCCCTGCTTGGGGCTCCACATGCTGCCTCTCCTCCTCAGCCTTGTCCTCCCTGAGTGAGAAGATGGCTTAATATTCAAGATGCTTTTGAAATTATAAATAGGAATGTTTGTGATTGCTCATTGTTTCACTTTGTTAAAGCCTTCCACAGGAATTTCTTGGGTTTATTGTTTTATGAATAATGCTTGGTTTTGTTCACTCCCCCACAACTCTGTAGGTTTGCATGCCCCTTGGTCTCCACAGGAGCTTTCCAGAGAACAATTTGCAGTTGATGGTACAGTCAGGAGCCAAAGGATCCACTGTAAACACAATGCAGGTAATGCCAGCAGAAAATGCTTAGCAGCCACGTGTGCTGCTGTGGTGTCCCAGAATATAAACTGTTGGGAAGCTCTTGTGGGGATATCTGATACCAGAGCAAGGTTTTCATTCTGGATTTGGCATGGAAAAATGCTAGAAGAATGTAATAAAGACCTCAGTGGGTGATGGAAGAGAATCAGTGTTTATTATAACCTATTTTTGAATCACTCCTCAGTGCATGAGGGTTTACTGAAATAGCAGAGCTGCTTTTGAGAAGGAATGCTGCAGTTTATACAAACAAGCCTACTGTAGGAGAATTATCTTCTCCTGGCCTCTGTTGGAGACTGACCCTCTCCTTCTTCAGCTTCTGAAGAGGAATAACAGAATCTTTGGTTTTGCTAGAAGTGGAAGGATGCATTTTCATTTTACCATTTGCAACAAAGACACCAAGCAAGAGACACTCTATCAAAATGCCATCTAAAATGGAGAGAATGACCACAGCTAAAGAGAGAGAGCATTTTGGGTTGAGGTTTTTGTTCTGTTTCTAGTACAGTGCTAAGAGATGGTGAGGGTAATGTAGGGACCTAAAAAATATCTACAGTATTTTTAGTTTCACATTTCTGTGTTAAAATAAGTATACAGAGTGAGGTGCTGAGGTAATGTTGAGGATGAGTCAGGGTACTGGAATAACTTTGAAAAGCCAGGTGAGATCTCCATGCCTTTTCTGCCCCTCAGTAGCTGGAACATTTCATGAACAAGTCCACACTGAGCTACAGAGCATTTACTGAACATTTGACATTTTTTTACTGTATTTTCCAAGAAGAATCACTAAGCTTATGTGAACAAAAAGCTGGATGGAAAAGTGATGCTTCCTTTTTTCCTGCCCATATTTAGATTTCTTGTTTGCTGGGCCAGATTGAGCTGGAAGGCCGAAGACCCCCACTGATGGCATCTGGCAAATCACTGCCATGTTTCCAGCCTTATGACTTTTCCCCTAGCTCAGGAGGATTTGTGACTGGCAGATTTCTCACTGGGATCAAACCTTCTGTAAGTTTAAGACTGCTTGTGTTGATACTGAAGTTTATGTAAGTTTATGTATTTTAATAAAGGGTAAATGCAATTATAAATAAATGGACTTTGTTCACCCTGCTTTCATAGGAAGCTTTTGAGGAAGAACATAAATTGCCAGTGTTGGTGCCCATATTAGCAGAATGCTGATGGTGTTTTGCTTGTGTTTAGGAATTCTTCTTTCACTGCATGGCTGGCAGGGAAGGTCTTGTGGATACAGCTGTCAAAACCAGCCGTTCTGGGTACCTGCAAAGGTAAGAGGCCTGCTGTACAATTGGAGCCTTTGAAAGGTCCTTTTGTTGGTTGGTTGATTTTTCTCTTTATTCTGAGAAAGTTCTGTAGACTCTGAGTGCTTAGATTAACTTCACTGTATTTGATTTTTATAAAATAGTCTGAATGCTGAATGTTTGTTGTAAGTACAATTTTCTAGGGATCTAGATCAACTAGAACATTATCATTTCAAACTCACCTCTGGCACATAGCAGCAGCAGCAGCTTCTCCTTTTGCAGAAATCTTTTTTTTCTGGTACAAATATAGATAGGTGTACAGGTTCCAGGCAGCTCTAGTTTTTCTTGGCCACACTGAGTGGCTCTTGTCTTTAGTCAAGCAGCATCTCCAGCATATATAGAAGAAAATGGAACTTTTTAATTGTGTCAGAGGGTAGTGAGGAGTTCTAAGGGAGGGATGGCCCTTTCTTCCAGAAGACTGTTAAAGCATTTCTGACAGCAGAAATGGAGAGTAATTTACTGTTTCATTTTAAGTTAGATCAGTCCAAGGAGGCCTGGAGGGAGCAGCATGCTGAAAGCTTTACAAATTTAGCATTTCACATGAGTGTTGTGTCTATAGGATTTTGGCTTCCAGAATTCCTGACCAGCCCTTAAGTACACTTAAGATGTTGATGAAAACAGTGCTTTTTGTGTTAGAGTTGTATCATTCTTGTTGCTTTATAGCCTCTTAACAGCATTTTTCTCCTCCTTTGGTTTTTTCCCATTTTTTTCTCTCTGGAATAGGTGTATCATAAAACATTTGGAAGGACTGGTGGTTCAGTATGACCTGACTGTACGAGACAGTGATGGCAGCGTGGTGCAGTTTCTGTATGGAGAAGATGGGCTTGATATCCCTAAAACTCAGTTCTTGCAACCTGAGCAGTTTCCTTTCATTGCAGAAAACTATGAGGTAGAACACCTAAATCTTAAGTACTTATGAGGGGTGAAGGGGAGACTGAAACACATGGTTCACATCTGGCATATCTGTCAGGGATCCAGTGGCAACACTTGTTTGTCTCAGTTCCTTTCAGACTGATATACAATTTTATTTGCCATTGTATTCAAAATATGGAAGCAATCTGAAGTCTGCAGCATGATTTAAGCAGTCTCAATTTCAGCAGAGCACCAAGCACTGTCTGTTCTAAATCTGTGCTTGAATTCAACAGAGCTCACTTCACTTTTCAGTCTGTCAAGTTGGATTAACTTTTACCAGTATCACCACTGCTTATTATAGGGTGGTGATAATAACATAAAGTTGTAAGGATTTTGTCTCAGTTGGGTTGAAAACTGAATTTGAAAATTGCTTTACAGCAATGACAGCAGATGACCTTCTCAGTTTTGCTTTGCCTTTTCTGGTATAGTGAGGATAGAGAGAAGAATAATCCTAGAAATTACTTTCTTACAGGTAATCCAGAAGACAAACCATCTGGATGAAGCTTTAGCAAGGATGGAGTCTCACCAAGCTAACCAGCAGTTCAAAGCCATCAAAAAGTGGCGAGCCAGACACCAAAACTCTGTGCAAAGAGAAGGAGGCTTTCTGTTGTTTTCTCAAAAGAAATTGGCAAGTTTGAAAGCACAGCTTCCAGGAGGTGAAATCAAGAATGGAAGAGATCCTGCTACTTTACAGGTAACACACAGGCAGTTGAACTGACCAAACCCTACAAAAGAAGTTACAGAATTCAGTGTCTTTTGTTTAATTGCTCTGTGAATCCCAAAGTGTTTCACAGAGTAACTAAACAAGTTGCCTTTTAAAGGAATCATCTCAGCTATGTGGGTGATTTATTTAAAGCTAAGATTTATTAAAGTCTGAGGGCCCTAGTGCTAGGGAAGGGGCTAAAAACTGAGATAAATGTGTTTTTAGGTCATGTTTTTGAATGGTTTGGAGGAGTTGTTTCTGTTTATTGGTGGGTTATTTGGTTTTTTCATGTACACAAAGTAAATCTCTCTTACATGGACAGCTGTCTGCTAGCTGGATGAGAGCCTGTTTGAATACCAAAGATCAGAGAGCTGAGCCAGCCCTGCCTAGTTTTTCCAAAAAATACTCCTGCTTAAGCCTCTTGTCCATCACAGCACTGGTCTCTATGACATGGCTTCTAATGAAGATGGTGTGTGGACACAGAATTCAGACAGGTCCTGCTTCACAGCCTTGCTGTCAACAAGGAATTTATCCTGGTGGAACTTGGGCAGTTAGCATGAAGCTCCAGGTTGAAAGTGTTGAGAGATAACTCTGTGAGCTTGTCTGCAAAAGCTGTTTTTCCTAATCAAAGGTTTATTGATTGAGCTATGCTCAATTTATGTTGCTCTTAACACTTTTTGATAGTAACTCCTAGTTTTTGATTTCACTCCCAGTTAAAATCATTCTTTGAGGCCTTACTTCACTGCTTTCTGGAGTAGTTACTATGGAGTAGTTACATAGGTTGAAGTATTTTTAGGCATGTAAAGAATCTTGCAATCATTTGACTTGAAAAGTGTTAAATATCAGAAAAAGGAGAACACCATATTTGCAGCTGAGCTGTTTGCTGTATTGTGTACACCCTTCCATTCTGCACACTGCTGCTTGTTTGCTTGTGGTCTTACTGTGGATAAACCAGCCAGCCTAAAAACCTCCTCTTATTTTCAGTTGTTGAAGATGTGGTATGAGCTTGATGAGAAGAAACAAAGGAAGTACCTGAAGAAGACAAATAAGTGTCCTGACCCAAGCCTCGGGGTTTGGCGTCCAGATACTTATTTTGCATCTGTTTCAGAAACATTTGAAAAGGGAGTTGAAGGCTATATCAATAAATGGCAATCTGAGAACAGCAGGAGTTACATGCACCCAGCACTTTCTTCTGATAGGTAAAAACCTCTGAGTGTCTTCTTTGCACTGAGCCAAAACCCAAAATACGTTTTTGGAGCAACTTTGCTAAAACTGAAAAGTCTTTACCAAGCCTTGTTTCTGTTGTGGCCATTGTGAAGCTAAGCAGTGGGTTTCAGACTGGTTCTTGAAAGCCAAACGTGCTTAGTGTGCAATGGAGAGGTTCTGGTTATCTGCTCCTTCCAAACCTGAATTTTCCATGCTGCTGAGGGCTTTAGCAAAGCCTCTCTGGAACAAGAGCAATGTATTGCTGTCCCCATGCATGTAAAATAATACTTTATAGTGATCTTGAAAAACAAAGTATGCTCTTGATGCACCTTGGAGTTAGCAAGGCTGTTAGCAAGTGCAAGTGGGAGTAAATGGACTCTCTTTTGACATTCTGGGAATTGGCAGCAGAACTAAAATACAATTTGGCCAAGGCCCCAGTTCTGTGTTAATGGGCTGTGTTTGTCTATCCCCATCTGATCTGACAATTTTACAGTTTCTGGAGCATATTTATCTGTAAGCTACCAGGAGAAATTGTCTCAAAGATGAAACTTCATCGAACTGAGCAATGATTCATTATTTTCTGAGTTTTTTATTTTGTGTGTTGAGCTAAACCTCTCATTTCCTGTCTCCAGATTAAAGGATCTGTTGTATTTAAAGTGGCAGCGTTCTCTCTGTGACCCAGGAGAAGCTGTGGGGCTTCTTGCTGCTCAGAGCATTGGGGAACCTTCAACACAGATGACTCTGAACACCTTTCACTTTGCTGGCAGAGGTGAAATGAATGTCACATTAGGTATTCCAAGGTGAGAAAGCTGTGTCCTCAATGGGCCCTTTATTTTAGGCACTTGAATATATAATTGTGCTAGCTTCACTAGCAGGTATATGTGTGAATATTGAGGGTGAACAGTCCTTCAGTGGCCTTGCAGATTTTGCCTGCTCAGAATACTTTAATATTTTACAATTTTCTCAGTTATTTTGGTTCTTTCTCCAGATACTAAATATCTGTGAAAGCCCCTTACTCTAATCTGATTTACAGCAAATCATCAGTTTATTTGGAATAATGTGGGTCCTGACCTGGCCTCATGTGGGAGTGTGGGATGCCTTAGGTGAGAGAGGATTGTGTTGCTTCAGAGAAGCAGAGGAGGGGGAGAACATACAAGGAAGCATCCATCATGCATCTGTAGGAAACAAGACCTCAGTAGTCCTTCTGTTCTTGGAACAATTTATTATCATCTCTTCTCTTCTCATAACTGGGGGAATAATCTAGTTGAGGCAGTGGGGGTGCTGTGCCTGGGGGGAATCAGAGAAAAGGAGCAGTGCTGTATAACCACAGCTCTGGTGCAAATGGCTTTGGTGGAACTGCCAGTTGCTGCATTCTGCCTAATGAAATAACCTAGATAATTACTTGATTTGCATAGTGCTTTTATGGCTTAATTGGAATGATTGTTCTTTGTTTCAAGGTTGAGGGAAATACTGATGGTGGCCAGCTCAAACATTAAAACACCAATGATGAGTGTTCCTGTGGTCAATACCAAGAAAGCTCTCAAAAAGGTGAAACAGCTTAAGAAACTGCTCACAAGAGTGTGCTTGGCTGAGGTGAGCCTCCTTTTCAGTGCATCCTTTGAGAGTCAGCAAAACAAATTCTCCTCTTTGAGCTCATCAGTAGTTTGCTATGCCATAGACTTTGGCTTTTTCTCAAGCACATTTTTCTCTGTCTGTAGAATTGGAGGGATTCTGTTTTGTCTTTGAGACAAGCTCATCTGGCTGTGATTGGCATAGAGCTCAGATGGATACCTTTCTATCTGTCCCCCACCCCTTCCTAATTTCACACAAATGGCTGTGCTCAATAGAAGCAGAACATGTGTCTCTGTGGAGATGGACTACACTGGGATGTGTTCTGTGTTCCCTCCTTCCTGGCTGTGCACCACTGTGCTCTCCTCCATGCCCTTCCCCTTCTATTTTTCCACCTCTTGTGAGTTGAAAGCAGCAAGAATCAGGTTAAGACTTAGCTGTGTGCTGGAATGCTGTCCTGCTCTGTGAGCATGGTCAGTAAAATGAAGCTGTGGCCCCCTGAGATTACCAATCTCTTGTGAAGGAGTTGGGTGGGAGTGAGGCTTTTTCAGTATTGTCTGAGTTAATTGTTGGGAAGACAAAAAAGTGCAGTAGGGTACAGTCCTATTGCCCAGGAGCAAAGCCTCCAGAAAAGTTTGCCAGTTAGCCTTGTGTAATTCTGGTTCCCTGTGGAAAGCACTGGAACTGCAGGAAACAAAGGTCTTCATCAAAGAAGTAACATTCCTACTTGGGAACGTTTTGTAGGTCTTGGAGAAAGTGGACATCGAGGAATCCCTGCATGTGAAGCACAAGCTGAACAAGCATCGCCTCTACAAAATCAAATTCCATTTCTTGCCCCATGAATACTACCGAGAGGAGAAGTGTGTGAAGCCCAGGCAGATCTTGCACTTCATGGAAACAAGGTGAGTTTGCTTTCAGGTACTTTAATATTTGCTCTTCTTTTACCTTTTTATGGGCTTTGCATGTGGTTGATGACAGCTGGTGTGGCTTTTAGAGCAACAGTTCCAGCAGACTTGCAGGAAAAAATTACACAGTTGATTTTATGTCATGAATAAAATCGACAATTTTATTATTCAAGTCCAGTAATGAACCATCTCTTCTGAAGGTCAATTTGATGTGCAGATTTTATATCCAGAGGAGTGTATAATTTTATGCTTGGGATGCACAGCTACATCTGTGACAGTAACAGAGCTCATACCAACTTTTGATTCCTAAATGAATGAGAAAGGGCTGAGAAAAATTATTTGCATTATCCTAGAAGTACTTTTGCATCCAGCAGGGAATAATGTCCTGTTATGAATTGTCTGACTTGTTCACCAAAATAAAAAAAATTTTTGACAACTTCAGATTTTCTGTGGCACTGCTGAGCTTTGACATTCTGAGTTTCTTATGTCAGGTTCTTTAAAGTTCTTCTGGAAGCAATTAAAAAGAAGACTACAAAGATGGCATCTTTTAATGAAGTCAGCACTCGGAAGACAACTCGGAAGGATTTAGATGATGACCAAGACAAGGTACAAAAAAAAATCACCTGAAAAACACCTCACTTCCTTTCAATGTTGTTGAGAACCAGAACCTGAAAAGTGTAGCATGTTTCAGTGCACACCAAATGTGTGAATACTAAATTACTACCTAAATACTTCGTACATAAACTGTCTTTGCATTCGTATAAAATTAACAAGAAAATTGAAGTTTTTGTGTATTAAATCCTGATTTACTTAAGACTGTACTCTGAAAATGCCTGTTCATTTTAGCTTCTTTGGGACAAAAACATATCACTCTTCTTGCTCCCAGATCAGGGTTCTGTTGGAGCAGTGGTTGTCAAAACTTTGGGACAGTTCTTTGTTCATTGAAATGCTTTTGCATGTTCCTTCTGCCACTCCTCTCCCATCAAGGACTGTCAAAGCAGAGTGACAGCTTATCCATCTTGTAGACATTGATCTTGTTAAATGTTGAAGTCATCAGGAGTATGAGTTCATTTCTTTATCATAATGGACATACAGAAATTATTTTTTCTGTAAAGGTAGAACATTGAACAAGAGATTGTTAAACTGCAGATGTTTGGCTGAAACCTTTTGATGCTATTGGCACTGACTAGCAGTCAGCCTGATGATCTGTCTGTCATGGATTTTTAGACACTGAACAGTCTGGAAGCTGTAGCAGAGGAAGAAGAGAACATTGTTGATGCAGAAGCTGATGAAGGGGATGGTGATGCTACAGAAACAAAACGGAGGAAGAACCAGGAAGAAGAGGTAATGAATTTATAGGTGCTCAGCACTGTCTTTAATTCCCTATTTCTTCTGTGTTTGACTTGGGAAGGAAAACTTCCACTGAAACAAAATGCTGAAAAAACCCAAACCCCACTTGAGAGGAGATAGGAAAGTGTCAGTTTTGGGCTGAAGAGTTTTCTTTTGGCTCTTTTCTGAAGCTTTGTTCTTCAGGCATTTGGGTGGATGTGTCTGGCAATCAGGCTGTGCTGAAGTTCACCTTAACTTTACCTTTTGCTAATTTCATGCTATTCATTGTTTTTAACACTTTACTGTGGTTCTTAAAAAATAGTCTCCCTGCATGTTTCTCTGTGTTCAGTGCTTCATAATTAGCTCTTAAAAGAGGTAGTGCTGTAATTTCAGCAAGAGGGTGGGGTAACTGAAAATTCTGAGGGAATCCCATCATCAGAGTTGGATTATGGGAAGAAACTGGACTTTCTCAGGGAGAGCAAACAAAATTCTGCTACAGTCTCAACATCCTGTAGCATCCTGGACTGTGCTGAGAAATAATGGTAAGATTATAAAGAAATAAAGACTGAACTGAACCTGTTGTATTATTTTCTTTACAACAAAATTGCATTTTCATTGTGCCATAGGGGCAAGAAAATCCTTGCAACTCAGCAGTGAAGAACATTCCAGAATTAAACTGTTCATGGTGTGCTGTGTCTCTGTGCAGGTTCTGGCTCAGATAAACACAGTGTTATTTCTTTGCAGGTTGATTATGAGAGTGAAGAAGAGAATGGGGAAGAAAATGTTAATGAGAATCCAGAAGATGAAGACACTGAATCTGAAAAAGAAGAAGGGACTCCTGGTGCTGAAGAGGATCAGAACAGAGCAGAGGGTGAAGATTCTCAGCATCTTTCCTTTGTGTCTCAGACTAAAAAAGGGAAAGATCAATTGCTTAAGTCAGCAGAGGTGCGAGTAGGCGCTGTTGTGGAGAGCCACCCATCCATACAGGATTACACCTTTGACACTGAAAATGAGCTTTGGTGTGAGGTAAGGTGGAACATCTCTGGGTGGTTGGACAGTGGTTGCATGTATCTCCCATAGCAAATGGTTCTTTTCAGTGCAGTGCTGCTGTTCTGTCTCAGCAATCCCATATGAGTACAGAAAGTGGCACTACAAATGGGATTTTTAAAAAATTTCTCATTTTCAGAACACCTCATGGAACTTTTTCTAAAAACAATTTTTTGACAGGTTTATTGTGTTTTAATCTTTTAGTCTATGATGGTCTGCTGTGTAGCCCTTGATGAAAAGTGATGGCTGAACTGTTGATAAAAATGTAAACATCTTAATAAAAAAATAAAAACTTCAACAAGCATATACCTGACAGAAGGGATAAACCAAAAAAAACCACCAAAAGCTGTCCTTGTAAGTTCAGAGACCTCAAAAGCAATGTGGATGAACAATCTGGGATGGGGAGTTCACGTTGCCATCATTCACCTCTAATTCCAGTCAGACATTTATCCCTTTACACACAACGAGGGTAATCCCACTTGTCAGCTTTATGCCTGAAGAGAAGTGTGCTGGTTATTGAGCCTGGTGTTCAAGCCTCCTTACACTGTGTTGGTTTTTTTCCCCATCAGGTTTCCTTGGCACTGCCCCTGACCAAGGTGTACTTTGACCTCTCCTCCCTGCTGGCATCCCTGGCGCGCAGCACGGTGATCCACGAGGTGAAGGGCATCACACGCTGCCTGCTGAATGAGAGCACCAGCAAGGAGGGAGAGAAGGAAGCTGTTCTCCAGACAGAAGGGATAAACCTGGCAGAGCTCTTCAGATACTCTGATGTGTGTAATCTATTTCTAACCCAGACTTCAATATTCCTTTCTGTTTTGGGGAGAGGGTGGATGATGGATGTCATTTCAATTTCTCAGGGGTGATGTGGAGCCTTTTCAGCTCTTAAACTGTCTTGCTCCTCCTTTTTATCCCCAGATGTATTCAGTGGAGCCTTTTCTCAAGGGCAGCTTGCAAATCAGTGTTTGTGCAGCAGCCAGGGCCTAATGACAGATGATTTCACACCATTCTTCCCTCTCATCTCTCTCTAAATGTTACTTGAGGGAGTTTTTCCATCTCAATGAATTGCAGAGCTTGGAGATGAATAGTTCTGTTATCCCATCTAGCCCATAGCTCTCCAAATACAGGATTGTTTTAATCTGCATCTTCTCTTTTGCTAATGGTTCTGGCTCTCTGAGACACACTGGGCATTGCATTGTGTTGTTTGGAAGACTTTACCTTTTGTTTTCTGGTGTATTTTCTTAGCTTGCCTTTTGTGATTTCAGTTAATTTTCTCCTGTGGTGAATTTTGACTCCAGTGCTCCTATTCATCTATTTAATGCTGCTTAACACAAATCCTCAGAATAATTTTTCTCTGTGGTTGACAAGTAAGCTGCTGCCTATTATTCTGTAACTGTTGGTGCTGCTTAAGTTCATGAAAAATATAGGAAAAAAAATCTGTCTTAGCTTAGCTTAAGCTATTTAGAAATACAGAGCAACTGTTGTCCTAACTTGTATCTCTATTTTTTCTGGTTTCAGATTTTGGATCTGAACAGACTTTATTGCAATGATATCCATTCCATGGCTAAGAATTATGGAATTGAATCAGCCCTGAGAGTGATTATAAAGGAAATAAAAGATGTATTTGCTGTATATGGTAGGATTTCTTTGTATTTTTATAGTGTTTAATAACATAAAGATATGAAAACGCAGCCACATGCTTTCAGTTATGGTTTTGCATGATCTTTTCATTTATGTGCTTATTTTTAGGTTGCAGGTTTTCATTGTTTTAATTATTTAGAGTCTTCTGTGAAGACCTTGCAAGTTAATTATTAGGTTTCTTTTAATCAGTAGAAAATAGGTGAGGTTGAATTTGTTCCCCTTTCACAGGGTTCTTCCATTCTCGTATATTTTTTGCAAGCTGCAAGTTTGAGACCAATTAATTATTAATGTCTGAGGAAGCCAACTGTTAGACTTGTGCAGTGGCCCTGAGAAGAGGATTTTGCCTTTTTAATGATGAGAACCTAGGCTCCTGAGTTTTTATATCTTTCCTAAAACAGCTGCACTGCATTGTCTGAATGTTCTTCTCTCAGACAGATGATTCAGAGAGCCCAGCCAGGGGAGGCTGCCTGACTTCATAGGCACTCACTGCAGTGGAGTCTTGCTATGAAATAAACTATTGAAAATAGGGAAGATTAATACAGTGGGAATTTTAGCAAGCAGTTATAACAAACTGATTTGCCAGCTGGCAGCCCAGAATGGTCTGACCTTCAAGTTGTTCAAGACCTGCTCAGTAAATGTTGACAGAACTGTTAATGACCCCCATTACACTGAGTCTACAAGTGTTATTTAGGAATAAGTGCATTTTTTTTAGCCTGAACAGGGTTTTCTGCCTGATGTCATGCACAGAGGACATCAGAACCTTTCTGACTCTGGGGCCCAGCTAATCCAGGCCACCAGGTGAGAGGCAAGAGCTCTGTCCCTCCCAGATGGATGGATGTCATCCCCTTCTGTGCAAACAAGGATGGTGCAGATGTTTGCTGATTTTAATTAGAGAAACTCTGCTGCCTTACAGCATTCTTGACATTGCAGATTGCCATTCCTTTCATTTCAGTTTGGAGAGATACTGGTTTGTATTAGAGTGAGGTCTGCCTCTCTTGGATATTTGAGGGGAGCAGTTAATCCAGAGACACACTGCCAGAAGAATGTTAATAGAGATGTTCTCCAAGCTGCTTGGATTCCAAGGCTTTATTTTAGACCTGATTTGTTTAAACAGCCCCACAGACTTAGCCCTTGAATGCTCTGATGATTGGTCTTCCTTGTGTTTTAAGGAATTGTGGTAGACCCTCGACACCTTTCACTTGTGGCAGATTACATGTGTTTTGAAGGAATTTACAAACCACTGAATCGCATTGGAATTCAGTCCAACTCCTCCCCTCTGCAGCAGATGACGTTTGAAACCAGCTACAAATTCTTGAAGGATGCAACAATGATGGGTAAATGGTTTCCTTTGAGATCTCTTGCTGCAGCATTTCACATATGCTTGGTTTCTGTCATAACTTTCCAGTATTTTGAGTAATGCATAATTGCATTAGAAAAAAGGCCAGAGGCAGAAATTTTAAATAAGCCCTTGCCTAGGAAAATGTTCCAGATGTTTTTCAGTAAAATTCTGTCAGCTTAAATAAAGCCAGCTCCCACTGTGGAATCTGTGGGGTCTGTGACTCCTTTCTTTAAGAATTAGATGGGCATTTTACAACAAACCTTAAGGTTGTTAAGATTTGTTACAGCTAAGCTTTATAACAGACTACTAAATCTGCCTTTTTTTGTCTCTACTATTAAAATTGTCTTCTTTGCTTTGTTTTTGTGCCCATGTTATAACTTCCATGTCTTTTCCAGCCTTGCTATTCAGCATTTTATTTTGAGAACAGACCTGGCTGTTACTCTGATTTTGCACTTTATCTTTGCTTTTTTTCCCCTCAAACACAGACAAAGAGTCAGACTCATTTGTCTAATGGTAGGTTTCTGATGCCATTTGAGATTCCCAAGAGTATCCTTCTGCCCTCAGTTGCCTCTCTGGAAGGTGTAGAGATCACAGGGCTGTGTGGATCATTTAGGATATTTGGAGCAGCACTAGCCATCTACATTTAAGGCATTCTGTCAAAAAATCCTCATGGTTTAATTTAAGTCTGTCATTTGACAGCTTTTGTGATCTCAGCCTTTGGATATGATTACATCTCCCTTTTGCAAATAGACTTGGTTTCTGTCACTTGCCAGTCAGGTGCTTGCTTTGCAGATGCTGCTGTGCTGTGTCCTTCCAGTTCCAAATGGGGAGAGCTCTCAAAATGATCTCTTCAGCTCCTGTCCTAAACTGCCTTCCACTGACATCAGAAATACTTCTAGCACTGAATTCCTTTTTGCTAATGCTGTTTTATACCTTTTCTGGGAAAAAGATTGGGTTTTAATTAATAGCATTGGTTATGAGTGACTTAATTAATCTGAAAGTTGTGAAGGAAAAGTGTAAATCCAGGGTGAAATTAAAGAGAAGAGGATGTTTCTCACTCAGTTTCACCCTCTGGATTTTTGTTGTATCACATAGTGACTTAGAAATTAAATCAGAGGGGTTTTTTGCCAAGTGAAATGTAATGTATGGATAATATTATGAATGAAGACATTCAGTGCAGGCTGACAGAAGGGCAGGGTGGCTTGGCAGGAACTGCACTGATTACAAGCAGAGGGAGTTAATGATTTCACCACGCTGGAAATCAGTCATAATGGGGATTGCAGCAGCCTGGATCTAATTTGCTTTAATGTAACTGATAAACTGATTGTACAGCTCAAGAGACACTGAGAGGGTGCCTGGGGCTGATGCCCTGAGCAGTAGGAGGGAAAGGAGGAGGTGTGTGAGGACATGCACAGCTGAGGTGAGCAGGGCTGTTGGAGCACAGGCTGCTCAGCAGGGCTCCTTGTGCAGGGAGCAAACTGCATCAGCAGAGAGATCCCCTGGGCTGTTTGCTCAGAGAATGACTCTTTGTTCACATCACATGAGCAAACAGGGCAGCACGACTGTCCTGTTTAACCATCTAACAAAGGGGCTTTTTTTTTCTTCAGCTGACACACATTTAGGAGCAGCTATTTAATTATCCAGCTGTGGCTGAGATCAGAGCACATGCCATACACAGTGCTGTGTATGCTCCTGCCCCCACCCTCTGCATGATGCAAAGTTGAGTGCATTTTGCTCAGTGGAATAAAGATAACCAAACTTAGCAGAAGTTTAACAATTTTATTTCCAATTTCCTACTGTGCTAATGATAAACTTGCAGCTTGCTGTAGTTAGGATGAATGAAAACCAGCCTGAATGCTTACAAAAACAGTGGAAGTAAAACAATCCCAGCCAGACATGTCATCTGGAGTGCTTCCAAATTTCTGTGACACTATTTCGCTACAGTGAGTAACCACAAAATCAGAGGAATTCATGGAATGTCTCTCCAGTGAAAAGTTCTCTTCATATCAAGCCAGAGGGATTTAAAATACACATCAAAGGGATTCATGCTAACAAAGGAAAAAGGCAGCAATGACAAGGGAATCTTTCTGGTTTTGCCTCACATGTATTTTTTAGTGACCTATTAAGTCACCAGGATGTGTTCACTGGAAGGTCAAATCTGTGTTCTCTTAGAATTCAGACTGTTTTGTCTTTTCATGTGGAATCAGGAGGTTTCAGTAATGTGTGGCCTAATTATTTGCTTGGACCAAAGAGGGGGATGAGATAATGGTTGTTGTAGGAGGGTTAGAAAGAGTTCTGGCCTCTAAACTCCCAGAAATCCCAATTCAGTGTGAACAGCAGGTGGCAGAACCTTTCTGAACCTGGGGGTGCTGAACCAGATGGCCTCTTGCACATAAACCAAAATGGTTTCTTTCCAGCTCTGACCTTGGAGAAACCTTGGGAACCTCCTGATAGGATTTTGTTTGAATTCTGTTGCAGGTGCCCACGATGAGCTGCGATCCCCTTCGGCCTGCCTGGTGGTTGGAAAGGTTGTCAAAGGAGGGACTGGCTTGTTTGACCTCAAGCAGCCCCTGACATAGAGTTCTGGTGGTAACTTAAGGATCTGGTTGAAATGTTCATCATGAGAGCTGCATGTGCTCCACAGCTACACAGTGAGGGCACGTGCTGTGTCTCCAGATGCCTTTCCTGTGCCAACAGGTTTCTTTATCTGGATACACAATGAGCCTTATCTATTTAATGAGTATCTTTTGATCCAAAGAAACACTTATTTACAGTTCATCAATGTAAAAAATGAGGTTGTTTACATAGAAAAGAATAAAATGCAGGAGTCAGTCTGGGTCTCAGGCTGTGCAGCTGTTCTGGCAGGCAGAAGTGAAAGCAGAATCTGTTTATGCTGTCTGACTTCTGTGGGGCAGAATCCTGTCAGGGTGGTAGTGCCAGTTGCCATGTGGTCATTAGCATGACAGATTTCCAGTGCTGGAAATAACATTCCAGACTGGCAGGTGGAGCTGGGCACTGCTGGGCTGAACCTCAGCACTGCATTGGAACATTGTGCTCAAGGCATTTCCTCTCCTTTTGCTGCCCTTGGGTGCACTGACATGAACTTGCATAAACTTCATTTTCCTATTCTGCTGCTTCATTTATTAAGAAGAATGTGTCTGTGACACAGTTTTTAAATTTCTTTTAGCTGAAGAGTGGAATTCAGAGTTTTCACCATTTCTATAGGCATTTCCAATGCTCTTTTAACTTCTTTGGGTAGAATAGATCTCACACAGTGAGAGATTTGATTTTTGCTCAAGATTTATTCCTTACATGCCAACATGAGCTGCTGTAGGAGTGACTGTGTGAAAGACTCCTGTAAGAATTACCAAACAGAGATTGTAAACTATTTTTGCTCAAATATTCTGTATCAAAGAGGATATTTAATAAAAGAAATTGCAAAGAAATATTCTGAATGCCCATATTATGTGGTTGTGTTACCAAAGGGAGTTCACTTTTGGCTCTGCTGGCTGTTATCATGTGACCCAGGGCTGTTTGCCACTCCTCAGAAATCAGACTCATTTATATGTTCTATTTTAATCAGGATGCACTGCACACAAGTAGCTAAAGCTCTTTGGAGTTTGCTCACTGCCATCTAGACAGGTTTTCTAACAGTTCTCAGTGCCTGATAATTCTCACTGGTACCTCTGCACCAGTGGGAGTGCCAGAGCAGGGGAAGGCCACTTCCATGGGGGCTGCACTGAAGGGGATCAGATAGTGGGACATGTTGATTTAGGATTGTGAAAGAGCCTCTGTGGGGTCCCTTGACTGACTCAGTTCTGCCTCAGCCCCTTAGAGCTGTGTCACATGTCCTGCCAATTGCACTGAAGCTTAACAAATGCCTTAACTCAGCAGGTGTCCAGTTTCACTTCACAAATCCCTGTGAAAGATTTCCTTGTGTCTTTCTCCAGTCTTAGCACCTGCTTTGTAGTTGTCAAAAACATCATTCAGCAAGGAATCATGAGAGACTTAGTTGGGTACAGTTTAGCAAACAGGTGAGGAAGAACAAACATTGTACAAAAAGGCTTTTCCTTCCAGGTTACATCTGTACTGGTACAGACTGTTTGTTGAGGGATCCACAAAACATGTTCAGAGTCCTGCAGTGAAGACCATCTTTGCCACATTTCCTCTCTGGAGATGTGGCATCTCTTGGTGCTCAGAACAGTTTGATCCAAATAACTCAATCATTCAAGTGAAGTGGTTTGTGCTGCTCCCAGTAACACTGCTGATTGTTTAGCTAGAGCCATTTGGAAAATGGGCTCAGGCTGTGGCAGGATGATCCAACTTTCCCTTTCAGTGTTGAGTTGCCTTTAAAATATTGGCATAGACCAGGATCCAAAAGCCAATTCTGATTGTACTGAAAGAATTGGCACTGTAGGAGAGTCTCAAACACAACATCTTAGATTGAAAAAGGAAGTGGGTGTCTGTCCCTGTTCATGGACAAAAATGATAGGGGAGAAACACAACCTCAGATGAGAGGCCATATCTCCAAGGCTGGAGAAAGGTACATATTTTGGCATATAAATGGGGTTTTTTTATACTGTGAAGGAGAAGCAGCTGAGGTAGCAATTGCTCTTAATCTCTGGTGTGAGCAGATTGGTTTGGGGATCATCTCAACTGCCCTTTCTGAGAAAGGAATTTGGGTTTGTTTAGAATTCATGCACGTGCAGAAAACAGCTAGAAAAAAGTCCTGCTTCACGTGGTTAGGAAACTTTACCTCCTTTTCACATCCCATGAACCTCTGTTGCATCTAGGTCTTTTATTTTAAAGTGTCTGTCTTCCTCCTGGCACTCATTGCTCTCACTGGACAGTGCTTTTTGAGGAAGTGTGAACTACCTACCCCCAAACACAGGGTGGAAAAAGGCTGCAGTAATGGCTGGGGCTCTTGCTGCTTTGGGATTATTTCCAACAGACAAATGAGAGGCACTTTTGGCATAAAGGACCCTCAAAGAGTGAGCAGTAGATGAGATTTTGTAGAGAGGAGGGGATCATGATTTAAAGGCTGGAAGAAGAGAACCATCCCTTCTCTTGGCTGTCTGCTGCACGTCAGGGTGCCAGGATATCCCAATGCTGTGAAAACACAGGAGGAATGAGGGAAGAAGTAGCAACTTCCAAATTTTCTCCCTTTCTTTATGTCCATTAATAAGAATGGTCAATTTGTCTGCAAAACCAAAGGGTATAAGCTTGACTGAATGTGCACTCCAGGGGTGGGCTGCTGAGTGTATGAAGATGTGAAAGCTGGTGAAGAGGATTTTTGAAAACTGCAATTAGGAGAACTCAGAGTTAGTCAGAAAGAGGAAGCAGTGATCCTCATCTGGTCCCATGTGCTTTGGTAAGCAGGGCATAAGCTGTGGGTTCTATCCTGCTTGTACAGATGTGCCTGTGTGTCCTGTGAAGACAGGCTGAGAGAGCTGGGACTGTTGGTCTGTAGAGGTGGCAGCTTTGGGGAACCCTTCTAGCAGCCTTCCAGTACTTAACAGGGGGTATAAATAAGGGAGAGTGATGTTTTACATGGACAAAAACTGAAAGAGATTTATATTAAATGTAAGGGAGAAATTCCCTGTGAAGGTGGTGAGACACTGGGCCAGGCTGTCCAGAGAAGCTGTGGATGCCCCATCCCTGGAAGTACTCAAGACCAGGCTGGATGGGGCTCTGAGCAACCTGCTCTAGTGGAAGGTGTCCCTGCCCATGGCTAGGGGTTGGAGTGACAAGAGCTTTAAGGTTCCTCCCAGCCCAAACGATTCTGTGGCTCACACCCACTTGCTGATGCAGATTTGTTACCTTCAAGACAGAGATAACAAATGTTTTCAGTGTCCTGGTAACAGTGAATCAGCTTCTATTTGCTCAGGAGTTGGAATGCAAGCTATGTTCAAGTCCAATCAATCATAATAGAAGGCTTGTTTTTCTCAGTAAATTATTAAAAACTCCTAAATTGGGCAATGAGAATGGATACAAATAGGAATTAGTTCTTTCATCTCAAAAGCAAAGCTAAATATTAGAAGACAGGGAGCAGGGAAGTTTGTTTTCCCAGGTCACTGGTTCCCATGTTGCTGTGCTTGTGTAGGTCAGTAACCAGGCAGTGGCCACAACACAGCTCCCAGAGATCTTTAATCACTCCGAGCCTTTCTGGACAAACCACTTGATGCTTGCCAGTAAGTGCTGAAATCTGGAAGCAACCTCATCTGCTGAGGAATTTGGCAAGTGGGAGAGCATGTGGCAGCTCAGGGACACTTCCCACAAGGTCAGATTGTGGTGACCAGGCCGTGCTCCAGGACGTGGCTGGCAGCAGGCAGATGAAGCCAGAACAAAAATCTTTCTCTGGGATTAGGTCAGATGGGAGAATTTGTGAGGACTGCCTTTAAGGGCTGAGATCCAAAAAGTGTTTTGAAGGTTTTGGAGCTGAAAGTGGCAGTCTTGATCTTTGGGGTGGATGTGAAGGGATGGGAGAGAATGAGCTCTGCTTCCCACAGCTTCCTGTATGGCAACCAACTCCTCAGGCAGAGGGGAACAGCAGGAACTTTGTGCCTCATCAGTCCCTGCTCTGCTTTGCTGTTTTTTATAGCATGGATGATGCTTCAACCTAAAGACCCCTGAGTTCTGCTTTGTTTTGTGCATAATAGAACTAAAGAGAGCAAAGGTGAGTTCATTGACAGTGCACCCAGGGAAGAGACAGTGACCTGTGTCTGGTCATGCCTGTGAGCCCAGGCAGTCACTGAGGGCACAGCAGCCCTGCTCTGGGCTCTCTGCAGTGCCCTGAGGGGCTTCAAACCTCCCTTCTGAGTGCACTAACCACCAGTACAGGAAAATTTCCATTTTCTTGCTCCAAAGCTCCTTGCTGCTGCTGGAAATAACACACTGTTCACAGGGACAAGGGCAGAAGGAGGTCAGCTCCGTTCCCAGAGGAAGAGAGGGGAAGCTAGGGCTTTCTTGGAAGACCAGAGAAACCTTTCTCCTTGTGTTTGTGCAGCCTCATGCAGAAGGGTGGAGAGTAATCCTGCCTCAAAACAGAATTGCATTTAGGTCTTTTCCTGTGATGAGAAAGACAGGGGTGGTAAGTCCTCAGGGATAAGAGAGTAATGAAGCCCCATGAGCACTGTAACTCCCCTGTGAGGCAACCCCCAGCTCCTTCAGCATTGCTTTTCTATGTTAATTCTGATTTACAGAGAAATACAGGTTTCAGGAGGCCTGAAGATGCTCCCAGTGGGAATTGAACACCAGTACTGTGATATCCAATCCTGGATGCTGAGCTGGAGACCCACAGGGGTGCAATGGGGTGCTCAGAGGGCAGTAGGCTGGGAAATGAAGGTACCTACAGAGCCCTGCTGGCTACAGGGTCAAAGGGCAGCTACGCAGCATTTTTCAGAATGCAAAATTGATCAGGGAGGCATCATCAGAGCATCCTCCATGGAGGCCTGCACTGCTGAGCTGAGCTGTCAGCCAGAGCCATCCCCACAGTCTGCTCCTGCTCCTGTTACACTGGATGCCACACAGCCAGGATTAAGCAAGCTGCTCATTAATGATGTTTTACAGTTTCCTGGCTTAGATCCCTCGACAGAGCTGACTGTCCAAACTGCCCTGGAAACGTTCTAGGTCTGATCACAGAGATGGAGAGGATGTAGAGCTGTTCCTGTTTTCCTAGGTGCAGTGTGCCCTGCCAGCTTTGGGAAGATAAATGATCCCCCTTGGTAGAGCTGCTTTGAGTCTGGTGGGGCTCATGGCTTGGTCTGTAGTAAAACTGCTGCTGTTGTTTGGGTTTTGGAGCCCTGCCTGGCACTACAGACAGAATAACGAGTGATCAAGATGTAACAGTGGAACAGTAATGCAAACTGCAATAAATACAGAGATGCATTATTAATGGGACATTAAAACCAAAAGGGCAAGTAGAGCAAATTGTATGCTGGCAGCATAACAGCTCTGCAGAAAAATCCCAGGGCTGTCCCTTGGAAAAAAAAAATCAATGCTCAGGGTTCTTCTGCTTTCTGTTATACTGTATTTGTACTGCCTGGGAGATGGGGTTATTTCTAGAAGATGCAGAATTTGAGATGCATTTTAGCCCCAGTAGCCTCCTGAGTGTAAATAAGGCTACAAACTAGAGCAGTGCCCTCAGCCTGCCACAAAAATCAACTGTGACTTAATGGGTCTTTAATTTTGGGTTAAGCTGCAGAACTGGATTTTACAGGAGTGGAAAGACAGCAGAATCTGAATTACTGCTTTTGCAAAGCTCAGGCAGGCGTTTGAGGTTGGACCTAGACTCGTACCTAGGTCCAACCTCAAACGCCTGCCTTTGAGGTTGGACCTAGGAAGTAGCAGGAAGGGCCCATTTCATCCCCTCTTTGCAAAAACACCAGCACTGGGGACAAATTTATGTAATTTTATAGTAACTGAAGTATCAGTTTCTCTGGGTCTGGATTGAAGGCATTTGCGATGGTAGTTTCATGTTCAGACTCAAGTGTTTATTATTTCTTATCAGTGAAGCAGTCTCACTACTGTGAGTTCTGCAGCCTTTCATTAGAAGGCACAAAATGGCCAACAATCTCTTGTTCCAAGGGCTTTTAAGACTAAACTATCCAATTAAGAACTGACACCTGGATTATTTTCCCTTTTAACCCAATAACTGATCCCACATAGCCCACAATGGGGACTTTTCTGCCCAATTACAAAATGCCACCCAAACCCCTGAAGAAGAAGAAGGAAGAAGCATGAAGTAGAAACCCAGGATGACACCCTGTGCTCTCCATCTTGCTGCCATCCACAACATACTAAAAATCCCAAAACCTAAATTTCTCACCAAGTGCTACACCTACACTACTCTCTAGAATCTATTCCACACTTTTGTGGATTCTGGTCTATCTTGAAGTCTGGGAAGCTTTCTCCATGAATGAGGGTGAAAGTCAGTGCTCCCCTGGGGGTCAGGGCACCCCAGAGCAGACAGAGGAATATTCCCTGTGGTGCCCTGGGTTTCCACACTGAAGCTCAGGCAGAAGCTTTTGGCTTTGCCTCATGTTTTGGGGCTGGTCCAGAGCTCTGGGGAGGAAAGAGCTGCTGAAAAAGGTCTTTTAAGGTGCTGATGCTTCTACACCTCCACCCACCATGCTGCAGATCTGCTCAGTTATCTCTAGTACAGCCAGATCATGACAAACTCATCTTCCTCCATCAGAGACTGAGATCATGCCCATGGATATGCTCCAGCTGAACAGGCCAGCAGCAACTGGGTGACACAAAGCATGTGGTGGGAGCACAGAGAGGATCCACCCCTTTACCTTCACCACAGGGCTCTCAATGACCCAACTCTTTGCCACCAAGTGGCTTCAGATCCCTCTGGAAGCACAGTCCTCCCCAGGCAGTGCTTTTAGAGTCTCTCTCTCAGCATTACCTTCCACTTGCAGAGGTTTCATAGGTGTGGCTTTGGCTTGCACAAACAGATCTTGCAGCTCAATCTCCAGCCAGGTCAAACTTAACCATGTCCAGCCTAATTGCCTTTCCCAGCTGTATTCCTGGCACCCCAGTTTCCCAAAAGCCTCGCCCTTGGTGGTGGTGATAATCCTTTCCAGAAGGCCATGACAGGGCTAGAACTCCTGTGATTCATGCTGGCCTGTCCAGGCTGCTGCTGGGGCTGGTGCTCTGGGCAGGGGGAACGCTGTGCCCTGTGCTGCTGCCAGGGAGGGCACAGGTCACTGCTGCCTTCCCCTTGTGCTGCCCAAAAGCTTCTCCCTCTCTTATCAACACTGAAACCTGTCCCTCCCTTCCTTTGTGTTAAATTCAAGGAACTGAAAGTTTGGTTTTTCTTTTTTCTGTTTCCTGCCAACATCTGTCATACCAAACTGCTTTCACATGAAGCTATTTACGAGAATGAGTCTGCTCATTCATTTTGGGATAAAATGGGAGACCTGCATGGAGAGTGAATGACTGATGGCACATTCATCTGGTCAGGCCATGGAGTGTAAAGCCAGGCTGGGATTCATCCACTGCAGCGAATCCCAACATAACAGCCCTGGGGTCTGTGTTTCCCAGGGCCCCTCTGACTGTGACTCCAAGTTGGTGGCTGGGTTTAATTCCACAAAGTCCTACAAAGCCATGTGAGGCAAATATTTTATCCTCCTGGGATTCATGGGTATTCTTTTAAAAGAAATGTTCAAAATTAATCATAGAATCATTTAGGTTGGAAAAGACCTCCAAGATCATTGAGTGCAACCCTTGACCTTTTCTATTTTTTCTCAGTTTAGATGACTCCTGTGGTGGTAACAGTCATGAATTTATGTCATGTAATGTTGGGGTAATTCTCTCCAAGTTTTAATTCCTTGAAAACATTTGGGGTTTTTTTTTAAGGAAGTTTTGTACTGTGATGGTTACCATTAAGGGCTTCACCAAAAGAGCCCAGATCAGTAAAGGCAGAAAAGTAAACTCAAATATGTTACCTTTAAGAAATATTATGGGATCAGGTAGGCTCAGAATATGAATATCTGGCATCATTAATAATAAAAAGAAGCAAATACCTCATTTAATCAGTAGTAAAGACCTTGGAAGATTGAAAAGGACACAGGTGAATGAACAGAAGAACTAATTATCTGAGTTTCTGATAGGCAAATCAGAAAACCTCTTTTCAATGGAAAGATGGAAATCCAGATACCACAGCCTTTCAAAACACAAAAGACCAAACCATCAAGACCAAACCATCAAGTGGGTTTCTAGCCATGGGTATATGAGCTAGACTGTGTCCTGAGCACTTTTGTCGCCAACAACCTCCTGCTGACAGTTTTGACAAAGAGGTTTTGCCACTCACTGCCTTCCTAAGCCACCCCACCCTGTCACCACTCTTCTGGCTTGGTGGGAGCTGCCAGGAAGTGCCTTCCCCAGGTAAGGATTACTTTTTTCCCTGCTTGGAAAATCTGCTGCTAAAGATGTGAATGGCAAATGCTGGCTCATCATGGTAAAGAAGGTCAATGACCACCCTCTCCAAACTCCCCTGCACTGCTGGGTGAGCCTGGCTCCCTAGCCCTCAAAAAGTGGCCAGACCTTTGTACCCAGTGTGAGATGAGAGAGTTAATTATTACTTTCTAGAACAAAATGTGAGACCCAGAGGTGAGGTTTTACAGTCTGGGATAAATCAATACATGGAATTTACCTTGGAAACATCAGAGAGGGCTGGTAGTCAACAAAGCTCTCCACAACACCAGCCAGAGAGGGGTCAGTAAAGGCTAAGACATCCTGAATTCCCAATGACCCTCAGTCCTGCTGCCTCTGCACCTTCTTTAATGTCCCCCTTGAAACATTTCTGGCTGCATCCCCATCCTTCCCACCACCTCTCAGCACGTTACCCATGACTCAGGCATCACCTCCAATGGTGCCTGTCTCCCATTTCTGGGCTGTGAGTCAACACATGCTGAGGATATCACAGATGTGCAGCTTATTGTCCTGCTGCTGATTTGGCCCTCACTGCTTTTCATTAATTAAACCCCCAAACCTGCAATCCTTTGTCAGAGCTGTCTGAAATCATTTCCTAGGCCTAAAACATGCCAGGACTGGGGACAGGACAGGGCTTGCAGAGGCCGTTTTTGAAGACAAATCCAGCTTAAAAAGAAAAAAAAAGAAAGATGTGATGAGGATCTGATACTTGCTTAATCCAGGGCTTAAATGCCAGTGCTGAGTTAGGGCACAACATGGGTGGTGCTCAGCTGGGAGGAAGAAGGGGAAGCTGAAGGGCAGGAGAGTACCTTTAGAATGGGCTTTCTGCTTCCATTTCCTCACTGCTGGTCTGGATCCTGATACAAGCAGCTGTGTCAACCTTTAAATTATAATATAATATACATATATACATATATATTAGTTATTTATACATATATATGTATATTGTTCAAAAATATTCTTTCAGTTGTGCCTTAGGCAAGATTTCACCCTGCTAAACCCAGCTGCAGTGAGCAGGGGGTTGATCAGAGCCAGCCCAAACCCACCACCTTGCTTTGCAAGCAGTGTGTGCCAGCCGAGCAGAGCAAAGGGCAGGAGGGCAGCAGAGCTGCTTCTTCTCTTCCCCTCTGTGGAGGTGTGTGCAGGACAGTGCTGCTCACACCCTCACAGTGGCTGTGAGATGTCCCCATGTGTGGCAGGCTCCCTTGGAGAGGGACTCCACAGTTTTAAATAGAACTTACTCCTTCCCAGCACAGCCCATGAAAAAGAATTCCAGAATCATGGAAAGATGAGGGTTGGAAGGGACCATTAAAGATTACCTAGTCCAAACCCCACAATAAGCAGGGACATTCTCAACTAGGTCAGGTTGCTCAGAGCCCTGTCCTACCTGGCCTTGAATGTTTCTGGGGACAGGGCATCCACCACCCTTCTTGGCAACCTGTGCCAGGGTTTTACCACCTTCATTGTAAAAAACTTCTTCCTTGTATCTAATGCAAATTGACCCTCTTTTAGTTTAAAACAATTACCATTACCCCTTGTCCTATCAATGGGGACACTGCCAGTAGCTGACATTCAATTAAATATTGTATGCAAAGCTGACTACAAATTACAAATGAGCAGGCAGATTTTGAAGCTCTTCTCACTCCTCAGGAGCAGTCCCTAATTGCACAGAGCTTTGCAAGCACTTTGCTCCCCCTTCCTATTCCAACCTGTTTACTTGTTCTCCATCCTGCTGTGCTCTAATGTTTTGCTCCAGGGAGCAGGTAGGAGAGGCAGAGAATTTCTCCAGGGACACTTTATGGTTGGATTCTGCCAGGTGCCAGCTCTGAAACACCAGGCAGTTTGCACTCAGGCTTAGGAATACAGTGAGACAATGATGGGCTATTTGTACTGCACTGTGCTATTTTTAAAAGTCCTGCCCCTAAGCTGAGACACAAACCCTTTGTTATGGCTCTTACAAGAGACACTGTGTTCTCAGGAATCCTTCCTCTTTTTAAAAATAATTATTTTAAAATTCTCAACGTGGTCCCTTTTTGTTAGCAAAAGCACAACAGGTTATCTCCAAACTATGGTCTAAATGTATGTATGTATATGTGCTTATACATGTATGTCAATATACATATTTTTTGATGCATCACTTCAACTTTCCATGGAAGATGGAGATGCAAATAATATTCCTGAGGAAATCAGAATAGAAGCATTGGACCCAGTGATCCAGCTTTAAACAAACTGTGCAGCTCTGAGCATGCATGCAATTATGCATATAAATACAAATAAATTACTTCCCAGTAATGAAGAAGTTAATCACAGTGATTTCTTTGCAGAGCAATAACTCTATGCAAATAATCTTGAAATTTGCCTGGACACCTGTCAGCTCAATTGCTTTGACACTGTGTGCAGCAAGGCAGTTTATTCATGGTACCTTTGCAAGTCTGGGAATGAGCAGTTGTGAAGCACCTGAGACTGATTTCCTCCTGGCACTGCACATGTGGATGCCTTTAAATACAGTTTGACTAAGGGGCAAAGGAGGAATTTCCCTGGAGAGTCTAATGCTGTGGCTTTTCTGACTCTGCTAAGGATGGAAAACCAGAGCTTTACATTGGAAAAGACACATCTGAGTGATGGAAAGCTATGGAAAATGTGATTCATGATGAAGTTTAAACATTGCAGCTGGAAAGTTTGGCTGAGTGTGGAGAACAAGATGATCCAACCACCAAGAGAGGAGAGATAAAATCACCCAGAGTATTTTTCCCAAACACTTATTTGGCTGAGAATTCAAAATCACCAGTTCTAGGTTAATGTTTAATTATTGACTATCTATAAGGAAAGGCTCCTTCTCTGGTGTACCTGTATTCAGTGGAGAAACATACACCTGAAAAATCATGCAAAATTTGACCTGGGATACTCTGGCTTCCCTCCCCATTTCCAGGTTTGATATGAAATGCCCAGCCAGAGGCAAATGGGTGCACCATGGCAACAACATCTCACTTCTTCTGCAGCTCATTCATACTTTGGCTCAAGTGTCAGGTGAATGATTTCCCAAATTCCCATTTCTTTCCCACACAGATTTTTTAACAGCTGCTGAGCACATGGAACTCGATCCTTGCAGTCTGAACATCCTCCACCCCAGCAGCAGCACCAGGGCTCTCACCCAGACACCACAGGCTTCGCCTTTGGAGGACGTTGGCAAGAAACAGCTTTACTCACATAAAAGGAAGCCATTTCACACCCAGCAACCATTAAAGCAAGGAAATCCTTGCCACAAGATCTGCCAGTACTGAAAATTCTGAAAGGGTTTAAGAAAAGGTCAGGCCAGTTCATAGAGGGCAGGGCTCTCAGGAGCTCTGGGGCCCACAGACCTGGGCACCTCAGCCTCTGCTTCAGGAAATCTTTCCATCACTTATGGCCAAGGTCTGGGAAATAATAACAGAGAAAGGATCCCCCTGCCCTGTTTTTTGGTGGTGCTATTGAAAAGTTATACTGGGCTATGGACATTTTTGTCCAGACCCAGTGTAGGTATTTTTCTGGGGTTGCCAGATGAAACCCTGTGCCTGAGCTGGTTCTGTGCGGCTGTTTGAAGCCGTGGTGAGGAGACATCAGGCTGATTTCATGGTGGCATTTTACAGTTGTTTGATGCTGGCACAATTAACTGGCTCAGGGCAATATCATTTCACTCAATACACACCAACAAGAGTTTCCATTTTATAACACTTCACAACATCATCTGCACAACAGTGGTGTCAGGGAGCTGCTCCTGCCACACCTTAACCAAGCCAAATGCAGTCCCTGTACTTTGCACCATCACAAAAACTCCAAATCTTTTAAGTTACAAGGTTGTTTCAATATTTTCTTTTCTCAGTCTTTGGCCATTGACACTGACAGTGTTGAAACACAAGGAACTGTATCTTTGCTCAGTGGTTTTGGCTCCCAAATTGCTACAGCTCTGGGGGAAGATGAGCTTTCAGAAGGGTGTCTCTGTGCTGTGATGCACTGCCTTGGTCTTCCTTTCTGTTTATGGGGAATGTGACCATGCTACAGACCCTTGTAGCCAGCCATGGGGTTTTCCTGGTTTTCTGAGACTACCCCTCTGATTTTGCCTTTCCCCAGGGTTCAGTGCAGCTTGTTATTTCACTGACTTCTTTGTCCAGACTTCTGGGTTGGGAGATAAGAGCCCCAGAGATTCTGCCCAGTGCTCCTGACAGCTTCTCTTTTTCATTACCTTCATCTCCTTTCTGGCAGGTTTAGCTACTCAGAAATGCCATTGCTATAGTTAGTCCTGGCTTGAGGCAGGAGGTAGAACAAATGGTGTCTCCCTTTCCTTCAGTCTGCACTATTATCCTTCCTATTTAGGTTTCATGGCTGGGGCGCTGGGTTATCCCTTGCAGTGGAGAGCTGTATTTAGAGTAAGCACTATGTGATGATACTCTCTGCCTCTGGATCCATCAGCATCCAGAGCAGTGCAGGTGATTCTGGAAGTGCTTTCCTCTACATCCCCTTCTTAAAGGCCACAAGGCTGCCTTAGGCTTCAGGTCTGACCCTCACCAGGTAACTGTGCCATCAGGCTGTGGGCAGTATACAAAGCAGGGAGGTTCTTGCTTCAACAAGTGTCCAGCTGAGGGATGTGCAGAGTTACAGGCTGGGGCTAAGGCTGCTGACTCTGTGGCTGCTGGGAACACCTCCAGCAAGCTTCCCCTCAGAAACAAGGAGACCGAACCCAGCCAGGGCGAAGTCTAAGGCAGCATGGTGGAAAAAACTGTTCTCAAATTCAGCTCAATAAATTCCCAGCACATACGTATGCTCCAGCACAGCTGGGTGTAACAAAACCATAAATTTAGACCGTCTGATATGTGGCCATAAAAAATGATTAATTGATGACTGAATGAATTATTTTGCTTTTTCATCCTATCTGGACTCTGATCTACATTAACTAAACCAGTTGGTGCAACTTTTATAAATTGTTTTTAAATTGACCTAATTAAAGCAGTAAGAGTACACAATAGAGATGTACTTAACCCAATTTAACCCTTCCTTAAATCAATTACACTAGAATTCAGTAATTTGCAGGCAGAAGATAAAACAATTTAAGAAAGATTTGGAACAGGTTAAGAACCCTTGTAGTGCAGGAGAATACACTGGTGCAAACCATCCATGGCTATAGCTGCAAATATCACCTGAGCTTCCCATCTGAGTTAGTCCAGATTCAGCTCACCCCATTTCTTCTCCTCCTGGTCTTTCTTTAGCATTAAAGTGGTCTTTAGCACTTTAATGAAGGTCTTGCTTTTCTCTTCTCCCTGAAAGGAGAGAAGGAATGAAGGTATGTCAACTTTTTTATCATTTTAAGCAATGTTGCCATCCCTGACTAGTAATTGGTATTGTTAAAGATAATCAGTAAAGTCAAAATTATCATTACATGGCAGTGAGTGGGCAGGATGGGAAAGTGTCCTCCAAACCACTAAGATGTCATTAATTAGGGTTTAATAAGTACATTTGCTGAGGGATGCATGTGACTTACAGAAGATTAAGTTGAAGGGATTGGGAAATCCTTGTTGTGCTGCTTTACCCCTTTGGAAGTGGCAACTCCATCACTCATTGCCTCCTCGTCCCTGTGATGAACTGAATTCTTCTCCAACTGGTCCATAAGGGCACCACCTCCAGTTCCCTCCTGGCCTCTTTCCAGCCAAGTATCAACTCTCTCTTCCAGAAATCAGGAAGATAAACATAAACCCAAATGAGAGGCAGAAGTAGAAAAGCAAGCAAGAGTTTACTGAGAAGCCAAGCATGTGGAGGTAGAGCCCCAGGAGAAATAGAAACAGGCCATGAGTGAGGAAGAGATGGGAACAGGCACTGGACCACTCCATACAAACACCAAAGGGACAAGTGTCTGCTGCTGCTCTGGGCAGGAAAGCACCTGGCAGAACCCACAGGCAGCACAAGCTGCAGACCATGCCCGTGGTGATGAACCAGTGGTATGGCAGGCAGAGCAACTCCAGGTGGAGAGAGGAAACCTCAGCCTTGTGAAACCATGTGGGAAAAGGTCACCTGGGAGACACCACTAAGGGAGGATAGGAGTCAGCAGAGCCTTTTACAGACACAGCACTGTTAGGGAGATGAAGATATATGTCTGTTTATGCTGTTATCATCAGCAGTGCCAGGTCACTGTGCAGTCAGCTGAACAAGGTCCTACTACTGAGAAAAAAGGTTCTGGTGAAGATTTTTTGTTCATGAACACAGAGACCTGAGGGACAAGAAGGTGGCAGTGAAACACTGCTGCTGTGATAGTCCCAGAAATGATGCCTGGGAAAGGGGGATTTAAGGAGCAGGGTGTTCACTGCAAGTCTGGTTGCTCAATACACCTGGCTGGCAGCCAAAGCGTGGAAAGAGAAAGTAAACACTTTCTGCTTCACCTGTGTGCTGCATCTGTTATAGAGTGTGACACACCAAGCAGGCTTAAGGCCAACAGAAGGCACATCCAAAAAGCTGCTGGAAGCAGGGCCAGGCATGCATGGTGGTCTGAGCAGAGCAGAGCTGGGTACACTGTGCAGGCTGGGATTAATTGTAGGAGACACTCACAGGCAGTCAAACCAAAGGGATGCTGCCAAGCCGTGAGGAGAAAGTAAATCGCGTCAGGAAGGAGAGATTCTTTGTTGCAGTTGTATGTTGAAATCTCCTCATTCATTCTTCCAGTGTCCACAGAAACAGAAAGCAGCTGTAGATGAGTCAAAATTGAACATCAGAGAATTGCATGTGCCCTCCCTGACAGGTCTGAACAAAGTAAACTCTATCCTTAAAGATAAGGCTTATTTCTGAATTATTGTTATTACCATAGAAACCACAATAACTGTTGGGGAACAGCAGTATTTCACAAGGACCACCACTGATGCCTAGGGATGCCACAACTTGCCCTCAAAATGAGAGAATAATCTGGCCACCTGTATGCAGAGCATCAGCTAAAAGCAAGTGTAAAACAATGACATGATTGTTGTATTAGATGACAAACTGGTCTCCCAGCTAATCTTGTTGCAGATATTTTTGGTGGTGTCATTTTAAGCAGACAGCCAGAGGAGCAAGGCACTGGTCTGTCTCAATTTCCTACAGGATGGCTGGAGAAATGTCACTTAAAAGGACATGTGCAATACCATTTTTAGTGTGTTACTGATGATAATGGGTCATTAAATTTTTAAGCTTTGTTTTTTTTTTTAGATGACTTCTGTTTAATGAAAAACAATGGCAGACTTAGTGCAAAACAAATTGTAGTCATTAGAACTTAAAAAGAAAATGGAGTTGCTGCTCTCAGGTGCTAAAACAAGACCTATGCCAACAGCCCTTCTTTACCCAGCCCTTCTGGGGGGTTATGAAGTTGATGCTGAGAAGTTTTCATGGTTTGAGACTTCTGGGACTTTAATGGAAGTTCTCTTTGTCCCAGCTTCATCCCCAGTGAAGAATGGGATGACACAAGCAATATCAAACCATGTTATTTGTAAAGACAGGAAGCACCAAGGGTGCTTACACTGAATTAGATAATATCTTCTCCAGATCTTTTATAAAAGTTTCTGCTGTATTAAAACTCCACTTTTTTTAGTAGGGATAAGTAAAGGCTGCTGGTAAGTAAACTGAGCTCTGCCTCCCTACCACTAATTAAATAGTAGCAATATTGATTGAAAGAAAGCCAAATACTTCATTTTCCAAGAGAGTTATCCACCTTACTCTTGATATCTTTCACCAGAAGCAAGGAACAGCTTCCCCATCACAGGGTAAGTCATTAGCGGTATATAGACATGAATATAATTACCAGAGAATACAATTACTTTATCAGTGACCTTTATAAATCTAATCTGATTTAAATAGCCATATTCTATGGCTCTTCTGTGTGGCTTGCAAACTGGTGACTCCCTATGAACTCAGATTAATTTTTACTATAAACTCAGATTAATTTTTACATCTCTGCTTGCTGCTGCTGCTGAAGAAAAACTGTGATAAGGTGACTCATTGTCACACTTATGCATGAGCCATCTGAAACATCACATTTTTCATCTCTAGTTCTGCAGATCCCTGTTCTGTAAATACTAGTTAAATGTGCTTTTTTTTTTTTTTTTTTCCTCCCCCCGGTTTTCCATTCTAGTCTTTTAATACTGTTCAACCTTGCTCAAGGCTTAAGACAAGGTCTGTGCATCTGCTTGCCTGACCTTGTTTATCTGAAATTTGATGCCTGTTTCTCTTGAGGTTCATCCGACCCACCCTGCAGGCCTCCCACAGTGATATGGATATTTGAGCCAGGCGTTCTGGGCTTCCTTTGGCAGCAGCCAAGAGAAATAGCCATGTTTAAGGTGAGATTGACTCTCCTTCATGTAGCAAGGTCTGCAGCAGGGTGATAAGACCCCACACTATTCTTAGGATTATATGTGTTGCATCAAACATCTCCTAAAATCAAGGGGGATATTTGCAATGAATTTTATAATATCTTTTCATTACTGGCTGTGGTAGACATGTTTGTCAACATAACCACAGCGAGTGCAGTCTGTTGAGGGACAGCAAATGCTCTGGGAGCATGTACCACCAATATTTCACTCAAAGTAATTCACAGAAAACATCTTTTCATTTAAAGACTGAGCCTGGCCCCTATGACCACAGTGGTGGTAAATGTCTTCAGTGCCTGCTGTTCATTAGGGAACAGAGAATTAGGATTAAAAGCAATTCTGGGTTTCCCCTGAAGCCACTTCACCCTTATGCTTGTTAATGCATTGCTTTCTCTCTAATGCTTTTAAACTAGTAAACTTCAGGACAGTAAGTCTTTAATAGAGACATAAGTGCACTTCCATTTGGGGAGGGAAATAAACTATAATGATGTCAGGATGTTTATACTAAAATATTTGTGGCTTTCCTGGTAAGATGCCTCTGCAAAAGAAAACCTCATGCAAACAGAAAAGTTCATACCCCTAATTAAAGCAGTAATAATCTTTACAAGGAATTAGAACACCAAAGGCCAGGCTGACATCCCTAAAGTCCTAGTGATAAGGCTTGCTGCCTGTTGTCTTGCTTTCAGCTGTGCCAGAAAACCTCCTGACAAGTGAACTGGAAGCACTTTCAGAGGCACGACCACAGCATCATTGAGCTGCTCCGGCGCCTGTTGTGCTGCGGTACCGGCACCACCACAGCGATGCTGCCATGCCTTAGCTCTGCTCTGCTTGCTCTTAAACACCACCCTAGGCCTAAAAAGGAATTCCTTATAAAAACTAACTGTAAGGCTAAGAAGGGGCTCACTGGTCTCCAATCAGAGGAATGAAAGAAGCCTGTAAAAGGGCATTTTTAGCAACCAGTATCTCTTCTGCATTAATATTTCTCACACATTTTGGAAAGACTTCTTTTTCTGCTACCATTCTCAGCAAACAGATTCCTGGCCAGTTAAAGTCTCAGCTCAAAATAAAAAGGACTTGGGTTGACCTCAGGTTGCATCCCAGAGAAGGAAATTTCTTGGCTCAGCTCAGAGTGCCATGGAAGGAAGCACTGTAGGCACTGTCAGAGAGATGGGAATTGCTGTTTGGATAGAAGGGATACCGGGCTAAAAGGAAATATAGCAGGGAAACAACAATGCTGGTGGAGGGAAAGGAAAAGCCAGGAAAAGCCCTGGTCCCTCTGTCACACTTGGAGCTGCACTGCAGGGCAGGGATGGGCAGCCCTTGGGATGGATACAATACAAGGGACTCTGTTACACCCTTCTGTATCTGCAAGGCAGAGAGCTCTCAGCAAAGCAAGGCAATGCGAACTGCTGCCACATTCACCTGCTCCAGAGTATGTCAGTCCATCCTAAGTATTCCCCATGTTCCTGTAGAACTGGCATCCTGTAGTTGTCAGCTCATGGAGATCACACATGCTACTATGCAAGGCTTAAAAGTAATATTCAAGAGACATGAATGACAGCTTTTTTCTGATAACAAACAATGCAAAAACAACAAAATGTGTTTCTGCGTGTGTTTTAAAACACAGCATGCTTCCCACAAATTATTTTGATGGTTTCTCACTCAACCCAGCCTTGAAAGCAAAGACTAAACCTTCAGTTTTTTCTCTTGGTTTGGCCACAGAGCTGTATTTGCATTGCTGCTTCACTGAGGCAGCATCTAAACACCCAGGACCTCACAGCCTTTGGCCACCATCTCTCAGCAACAAACCTTGCAGCAGAGAGTGTTCAAAAACAACACACATTCCAAAGACCCTTTTTTTTTTGTAAAACAGAAATAAAAACAAAAGGGAAACAAAAATAGAAAGAATAGACAATGGAAATTTAAGTCAAAGTAAAAACAAACAGATGGAACATCCAAAGCTAGGAGAAAGTCCAAAGATGCCTCCGAGCAATCCTGCAACTGGGTTTTCAGGTTACAGGCTTTTGCAGGAAAAATTCTTCATAAATCTATTACAGCATCAAAACCACATAAATCTGCTTCTCCATCTGAAATGCCACATCTTAAGCAAGTCATTTGGCAGCAGTGGGCATGTGTTGGCTCAAGGCACTTGGTTTTGAACTGGCTCACCAGCCTAGCTGGCAAACAACGCTCCTCTCATCTTTCAGTGCTGATTTATCCTGGCGCAGGCACAACTCTGGCACAACTTCAGTGTTTTTAGCGAGCGAGGATGATTTAACGTTTGTACAATTCTAGGAAGAGCAGTTTCATTTCTGCTCTGAGGATAAGATATCTTCCACATGCAGGAAGTGATGGTGGTCTTACTGCAGCAGAAAGGATGGCGGGTGAGTCTACCCTCCAAAGAGACATCGTAGAAGCCCAGCTGAGCCCCCAGCTGTAAATGCACACCTTGCCTCCCACCTCTGTATTTTTAGGGCAAGACATGGGCACCCACTGGTCCTTGCTGTGACATCTCCCGAGACTGACAGAGAAGAAGTGGATGGACATTCTTTTGCCCAGAGCTGTTGAACCAAAATAATCTGATTTAACAATAACTTGGAGTGGCCTGTCTTGATAAGTACTGCTCAAAAGCAAACCTGAGCCTGAGAATGGGGGAAAAGAAAGAAATAATAGAGAAGACGGAAGATGGTTTGGACTTGTGCAGAAGATGATCTTGTCAAGCATGATCAACACATGATGGCAGACAGGTCTCTGTGCTGCCCTTGCTAGGCTTGGCACAGGTGGGGGAATGGAGACTTTTGCTGGGGCAAGTCTTTGAGATAATAGCCTTGTTCTGGGAGAAGAGGGATCACTTATGGGATTTCTACGGCTGGTATATGAGAAATGCCCAGTGCTGCACCAATAACCCCATGCTCTCAGAGCTTGTGTCCTTCCCCTCTGGACGCCAGAGAACAGCCTCACATCAACACAGTGTTTGTTCTGATTTGTTCCTCACACTGTCTCCATTTTGCTTCTCCTTTTTCAAGCCTTTTAACTGTTTTGTCCTGCTCTGATTCCTATTATGGCACAGTAAAACTGTGTGCTGTGCAGAGCATGCTATATTTAATTCGTTATGCAGTTCAGAGAAGTAAAAGAAACTTTTCAATAACAGATCCTCAGCAGATCCTGAAAACCCTGCATAAACTCTTGACACGGCCAGGCACTATTTATTCAACGTAAAACAAAGCAGGACCCTGTCTGCCTGTGCCACATTGTCAAAATACGCTCTTCACGCTTTCTGCAGCTGAGAAAAGCCTGATGGGTTCTGGTAATTGGTCTTGCATCTGTCAGGCAATGCTAAATCAGCTCTTTCCTCCTCCTCATCACTCCTTTGGGCTTACAGAAAGCAGAGAAAATGCAATGCATGTCAACAAAAACAGACATGTTTGGGTGTGTTTGGTTGGTTGGAGGTCAATGGTCACCCTTCAATGCCTCACATAAGCAAAAATCCCCTTCTTCCGAAAGCAGAGACACAAATTTTGATCTCAGGACATCTCCTGGGACCTGCCCTGCAGATGCACCTGCAGTTCAGTGGTTGTAGCATTGCTGCCCAGTTATGCATGATATATGTTATGCCCAGACAGAGTTAACTTAGACTTTATATTATGTAAAAACACTTTTGAGGAAGCGTACACTAACACAATCAACAGCTTGCACATCTGCTCAGTTATTCAGATCTTACCACTGCCTGAAAAGAAGCCCTTCCAGCCCTGAAGCAGAGCTAAAAAAGCACTTTCCTCTTCTACAACAGCTTTACCTCCACATCAGCATGCCAGTGTTTGTGCAAGGCAGCTGTAGCTGCAGTGTAGTTCTCTATTTTATCCATTCACTGTCTGTGGCAGCTCAGCTGTACTCACAGCAAGTTGCCCTTCTGCTCCTCACACTAAGGAAGTCTCTTTTGTCTCTGGCTCATCTGGAAAAGCTCAGGCAGCAGCAGTGCTCTTGGAGGCTGCCAAGAGGAAGGGACAGGAGGGTTCCTTCAATCACAGCCTCCTTAGACTCTTCACTGTTCCGATCACTGCAGATCTGGTTCACCTCAAGCAAAGCTGCTGTGAAGATTAGAGTTATGGTTTTCACACCAGTGCTTTTTCAGTTCACAGCAGGCTGAATCAGTGAAGAGAATGGTTCTGCCCTGTGAAGTTGGTACCCAAGACTGGCTGTGTTTTGTGTGTCTGAGCATGGGCATGGATGAACACAGGCTTGCCACGACTTAGCTGCAAGATACTAACCTATGACATTTAAATGTACACAGGAAAGGAAAGGATGAAAGTAAGGGATTGCTTGGGAGATCTGATTGCAGCCCTCCTGTGAGCAGGTAATTGAAAAGAAGGAGGCTGTTCTTGAGGTCCATGGTGGGAGAATGAAGAAACAATGGGCATCAGTTGAAACACAAGAGAGTCTGACCAGATATAAGGAAAAGCCTTTCTACTGTGACAACAGTCAAGCAGTGGGGCAGCTTGCCCAGGGAGGTTGTGCAAACTCCATCCTTGGATATTTTCAAATCCCAGCTGGATAAGATCTTGTGTAACTTCGTCTGACCTCAGAGCCAACCCTTCTTTAAGGAGACTGGAGAAGAGACCTCCTGAAATCCATTCTAACCCAAATTACCATATGCTTCTAATGTGCCTCATTTCTCTGCAGAGTAGCTTATCTACTAAATTGTAAACAACATGCCTTGAAAGTTTGCTTAACTGATAAAGAAGGGCACAAAACAGAGTGTGGTCTGTGGTGTGTACATACTTCTTATTCAACAATTCTTTTTTTAGGTCCCTGCTTCATATATACCAAAGGTTACAGAGGATGAACTAAGCAAACAGGATGATCAAAATCACAGTGTTGAAATTTAAACCAGCAGGCGTTAAGTGCTTACACTTCACTCTGAAGAAATCTACTGATTTCCCTAAACCAAATTCAGGAACAAACTCACAAACTATATCACTGATTTTTGTTGCATTTTAAAGATAACTGCTGCAGAAACTGCACAGGAATCAGTAATGTCCTAGAACAAGAAAGCTAAAATTCTCTTAAATACAAAAGAAAGCTTGCTAAACAAATCTACAGTTCTTTTTACTTGATGATTTAGATTGATTCAGTTTTCTCCTTTAATGTGGACATTTCCAGGAAGGGCTGGGGCAAGGGAGAAAGAAGGAGAAGAAAGAAGCTAGAAAAGTCTTTATGGCCCAGGCTGCTATGATCGTATTTAGTATTTCTGGAAGTGGCAGACCACAGATAGTCTTGTGGCCATGGTTCACTCCTTGGCCAACCAAGCCACAGAGGAGGAGCTGTGAGAACCTCCCAAAGCTGTCTGTCACAGTGGGCTGGATGCTTCTCTCCTCAAAGCCTGCTTCACTGCATGTGCTCCTCTCTTAGATTTCTTAGAAAAACTCTTAGACATCTACAGTATCATAAAACAATTTAAGATTATACTTGCTCTCTGTTACTAATGCTTTGTGGCATTAGGTAATTGCTTAATTGAGCATTTAGAAAAGCATTAATATATTTTTCTTTGCAAATGCATTATTAATATATACATTACAATCTCTGCTGTTAAGGCTTTGTACAATTATTAATAGACTGAACTGCATGAAAATATTTTCTGCTAGGAAAAAAGAAACTCAAAAGGACACAAATCATAGCTGATCTACCATCATTATAAATTAAATATTTATATTGATACTTCTAGACTCCAGCAGTCCTAAGCCACTGTCTGCACCAGTTGAAATGTGAAGTATGAATATTTCTATTCTATTCTATTAATGTTTCATATTAATTCACCAACTTGAACAGTTGATGAATAACAACCTGCTTTGCATCCATCCCTTTAGACCACCTTCTCCACCATACAATGCATTGTTTTTCCCCAGAGCAGCACACTACCTATAACATCGCTCCTCCCATGTAGGTTGTACTTAAGATTGCACTGAGGACTTGCATTCTCCCAGAAATGAGAAAGGCACCACACCTACAAGAGATAATTTGTTTTTAATGCTTGTGGGAAGAACACTTTAAAGATTTTAATGAGATTTTTTTTTTTTTCTCAAAATAGTAGGCAGTGCCAAAAACCCATGTGGGTTTAAATATAGTGCTAAAAGCGGTGAATACAGTAAAAGGCAAAACAAAAAGGCAGTGCAAACACCCTACGAAATTATTTAATGACCAGAAATAGTTTGGAGAGATTATGACAGCTGGATGATCTGGAGATGGGAGGTAAAAATAATCCTAAATCTATAAAAGCTGATATTGGGTTGGCTGAAAGCTCCACCCAGCCCAGCAGTTTCAGACAGATGTGAGTAGGAAGACAGAAAGAACTGGGAAAACACGTTCTGTACTTCTTCAAAATGTATAAATGCATTTTCAGCTCCAGCAACTTACAAGTCAAGAACTTGCTGAGTTAGATCAAGAGTCTTTGATGATTTTCCAGTTGCTTTTTAAACTCACGCAAAGTTTTGGTACCCACTGTATCCTGAAGCAAAGACTTCTGGCTCAAGTATAGACTGAATGAAGCACTATCTCCTTTTGTTTGTTTTGAACCTTCCAAATTCTCCTTTCATTTGCTGTAGCTCAGTTCTTGTGTCTGATAAGTCAGTGAGCAGTCTGGATTCCTGGTTCTTATTTGGATCCCTGAAGATTTTACATAGACTTTGATATTATCTCCCCTTCCCTGCAGACTGAAGAAACCCAGCTGAGTCCACCACGATCCCTTTCAAAGCCCTCCTACTATTTCTGATAATTGTATTGATTTTTATTTAATCTATTCCAGTTCTACCATACTATTTTTGAACTAGAACTGCACAGGCAATTAAAGATGCAGGTGCAAACAGGGATTGATACAATGACACTTTCTATCTCTATTTCTCTCTTAATAAATGTTAACAATAATCTTAACAGTTTTCAGTTTCTATTTTGATCACTACTGAGTCCTGAGTTGATGTTCTCATAGAACCAGCTTTCACAACATCAAGGCCTTTTTTCTCACTGGTAAAAATCAACTCAAAGTTCCTTAGTATATATGTGAAATTCAGAATTTTTTTTCTCATATAGTTAGCCTTTCATATTTATCAGATTTAATTTCCATTAAATTAATTTTTAAATTCCATTTAATTTGCCATTTTGCTACCAACTCTGTTAGTAGCATAAAAGTCATTCAGTTTTTCTCAGTTAGTCCTACCCTGAATAGCTCATTATCAGCAACATATTTTGTAAACCACTACTGGCCTCCATTTCTATCAGTTATTTGTCTAAGTTTCATATCCATTAACAGCCTTGTTTTTTACTTCCCTTGGGGAGGAATCTTACTGATTGCTTTTGGAAACCATCATAGACGGTTAATTGAATCTTCATGGTCTGTGAGCTTTTTGACTCCATCAAAGAAAGCTTTCCTGAGACACTACTTTGCTTTCAAAAAGCCATAATGACTTTCCCTAATGTGTCATCTTTTCTGTGTGGCCACTAAGTTTTTTCTGTTCTTCAGCATAATTTCTACTTATTTTTCTATCAAAGAGATTGGGCTTCCATGTCTACTGCTTCCACAATCTTCTCCAAAATCCTTTAAAAAAATCTGGTCACATGAGCCACTCTCCAAACCCCTCTGATGCCAAGATAAGCTTAAGTGAGAAGTCAGAGACAGCAGTTAGTACCTGAAGCACTTTGTCTCTGAGCTGCTTGACAACTCGTGGTTGAACACCATCTGGTCTCAGCAGTTGGCTGCTGCTCACTTGTTAATGCGTTCTTTCATCTTTTATACTTGCACTGTAATCCAAGACATGTTTTCCTAATTATTCCCCTTAGAGAAGTTTCCCATTATTGGAGTTCTCCCATGCTCATCTATCCCATTCACAAATGCAAAAATAAATTCAGCCTTTCTTTCCTGGCTGTATCTTCTCCAGATGTTTCTTCTGTGTATGAAACAATCTGTTTGCCTTACAGAGCTGTCAAACTCCAGCAGGCTCCCTGATTTGTTCTAGAAAGACTTGTTATTATTTGTTATAACTTTTGCAAACTGACCCTCAAACTTCCTTCTGTATCCTTCTCATAATTTTACACTTAACCCATCAGAGGTTACAAGTCCTTTCTTTTACCCCCTTTTAATGAAAGGTGTGTCTTGTCCTATATTGCTCCTCTGTTTTTGAAAAGAAAGCAGAACACTGCTGATTTTCTTTGTCATGGTGCTACAAGGGTGTTGAAACCAAGGATGCTACAGTTCCTGCTACAGTGTGGGTCTTTGTCAATAATATGGCACTCTTTAAGGTCAGGGATTGCTTTTCCTCTTCTGGCTTCCAATGAGCAGTCACAGATACTTTCTAAAATGTTCATACCAACTCTACTCCCTCCTGTGACATTTATCCAACTTAATTTGAGTTATTGAAAGCACTTATGATTGTGTTTTCTGCCTCTCAGGTTCTGATCTCCTTGCCTTGTTAGCTGGACTCCTCATGCACTCCTATACTGCATTTTTCCTATTTATTTCTGGGACTTCAATCCACTGAGACCTTATTTATTGACAGAATTAACTGCTAATTGGAGAATCCTGTAAGCTTACTTTAATACAGTATCACTCATGCACTGTCATGCTTTGTCCTGCCTCAAAAATATGACACGTATCAAAACTGATGGTTCATTTTTCCTATCAGATTTCAAAATATGAACATAGTGCATATCTTTGCTGCAGCTGCTTGCAAAGCCTGATTTTCTCCTGGCCAAAGCCCAATGTGACAGGCCTGTGACACCCTTGTTCATGCCTGGCTGTACACTCAGGGTCTTTATTTACATCTGGCTTCATCTGAAACAAACTAATGAACAGTTGCTTGCAATTATGGAGGAGGACTAAAGATAAGAGCTAATCCTCAATTGTGTCAACAGCTGAAATAACAGAGCAGGGAATATTTTGTTTCTGACTTGTATACGTTTTCTCTTGAATCATACCAAAAGGGATCAAGGATCTGCAGTGACTACAACTCCAACCATCAAACAGCTGACAAAACAGAGAAGAAATATCTCATCCACTGTAGAAAACTAAGCGTAGTTTAACAGGAACTGTGAAGAAACAACCATTATAAGGATAGAAACCATATCTGTGTTTATCTTGTATAAAATTTCAAAGCATCTGAACTGTCCTGCTTCAGGACATGTGCTCATCTATTCCTTACAGTGAGGAAACATTTATACACCAGTCAGAAAATGGTGGTTGTTTTCAGATCTCCTTGGGTTCTTCTCACTGAACTATATCACTTCTTTTTAATTGAGAATGAGACCTCAGAGCCAGTTATATCCCACCTTCTTTAAGGGCAAGCTTTTCCCCTGTCTCCCCTGACACGGCCTCTGCAGTCTGTTATGCACTGTACTACCAGCACTAATAATCAGCAGCTGCTGTGCCTGGAATCGCGGATTGTTTTGCATCAATCATCTAGGTTAGGGAATCATTTGTAGATACCGTAGCAATAAGTCAGATATTAAAAAAAAAAAATTGTAGCATCAGACAGACTGCAATGACTTAATCCATTTTCCTGCTTCATCGGCTTTCCCTCATCCGGTGCCCACGCTTCCTCGCTTCTCGCTCCAGTGGTTTTCCAGCTCTTTATTGGTGGTTCAACTTGTGACTTCTAAGGCCATGCTCAGATGGGTTTGCAAGGTCGTTTCCCCTCCCTTGCGAGTCAAGCAGCCGCTTACACGGGTCTACAACTAAATCAGACTTTTTGGGCTTTTCTACACATTCTGTGGCACGTTGGGCCACGGAAATGATTATTCCGTAAAAGAGCTGCGGAGAGGCCTGAAAGCCCCAATGCACCAAAGCTCCTGGGAGTATAAGGCACAATAAAAACAACTCAAACGCTGTAACTGGAGGGGATCGACCTCGTTTTTCCACAGAGGGCGAATGAAAGCACAGACACCGAGATGAGGCGGCGGACATAAGGAAGGGGCAGCAGGCGCAGGTCTCTTGGCTGGGGGGCTGTGTGTGGGGAGGGGGAGAAAATCTCCAAACCCACGATTTATTGCGGAGAGGAGAAAGGTGAAGAAAGCGCTAATTCGTAAGACCGCCACCGCACAGAAGCTGCAGAGCGGAGGGCGGCGGGGCGGGGGCCGCGGCCCTCCCGCATCGCCTCAGCGCGGGCGGCGCCCCCGCCCCGCGCGGCGCCGCGCTCGGCCCCCATTGGCTGCGCGCCGCCACGTGCCGCCCCCGCCGCGCGCCGGCTCCGCTACCTGCGGCGGGGCCGCGCCGCGTCCGCGCCTCAGAGCGCCGGGGCCGCCGAGCGCCGCCCGCACCGCCCGCGGCACCGCGGGCACCGCAGCGGGGACCGCGCCGGCCGAGGCCCATGCGGCGGCGCGGGGCCTGCGGGCTTGGGCTGGAGCAGTCGGCAGGATGTGCCCCACCGCCAGCGCCGGAGCTTCCAGGTCTCTCCCTCCCTTCCAGGCAGGGAGCAGAGGGGATGGGGAGGTGCGGTTGCGAATTCGGGAGGAGATGGGCGATGGAAGTCGTGTTTGCCTTGGGCTGGAGGGAGAGGATGTGTTAGCTGCGGCTGGCTTGAGTTGTTCCTCTGGAATAAAATTTATAGGCTCCTGCTTCTCTGCGGGTTCCGATAGGCGTTTTGTGAGGGATTCTGTATTTCATGCTTGGAGTGATGTGAATGCAAACCAGATACAGCTTCTGCTGGTACTGCCAAAACCTTTCTGTTTGCTTCAGCGCTACTCACGACAAAGAGTTTCCTTTTTTTCCCCCTTTGTGCTGAGATTTGTTTTGTATCTATTTTTTCTATTTCAGTACGTAAGATCAACCTATAAGGCTGCTGGAGGAGGGATGTTTATTTTGCAGCTCTCTTTAGTTAGGGAAATGATTAGGAAATGTTCTTTAAATTACTGGATGTAAACAGCTCTGCGGTGGAAAATGACTGGCCTTGTGTCATTCTGGGGAAAAAGGTAGATAAAGATGTATATTCATTATTTCTATAAAGAAAACTCATTAAGATAAGTACTCGTTTGTGCTTCTGGAGTGGATACATCTTTTTAAACTGCAGCTTACAATAGGAGTGTGCAGATTCAGTTTAGAGGGGGTGTTTTTCATGCAGACTGTGTCATTCCATCTGTTATGCTGCAGTGAGGTTGCTATCTCCCTTTTGGATCATGCAGCAGGAAACCTTGAGCTGTCTCCCAGGCACTCTGCTAGCCAAACTCTGGGAATTTCTTTTAAGAGGTCAAAATGCAGCTGGAGAGTTAGGGCATGATAGCATTTTGGTGCATTGTCTGTTTCCGTGAGGTTGATGAGAAATGAGCTCATCCTTCCTCTAGTTTCCTGCAACTTTTTGAGGTTTAGCATCCTTCCTTCCGTAGAGTTCCAGAGACTGGCCAAATGATTGATAGGGAGTTAGGAGCAGGATGTAGGAAGACAAAGTGGTAGCAGAAACTTCCTTTTACTGAGGAGAATGGGCTAAAAATGTTCAATTTTGTTTGCTTTGCATACATCAGATGTGAAACATGCCAAGACTGCTGCAGAGTTGGAGCATTTGGTGGGCAGGTTGTTTGTTTAGATTAAGAAACCCTGGAAGACTTCAGTAGTTCCTGAGGTATAATAAAGGCTAAATAACTGAAAAAGACTCAGACAATGATTCAAACTTGTTGTGGTGTAATTCTCAAATTATGTGCTGAATGGAACTTGCTCTAACAGAACAGGTTAAAGCATCCCCAGCAGGCACATCCAGTGCTTCAAAACCAACAGGACACAGGACTTCAGGATTATGGAGGAGTCTTCCCTGTCACAAGCAGCTCTCACTGATAATGTCATTCATAAATTATTGAAGACTTTCTTAAAATACTTGTAGTCTGTTATTTTCCATTACTTCTATGGCAGGGCTGTTCCTTTGCTGCTCAGGAATCTTTTGCCCATTTTGTTTATGTCCAGTTTTTAATATGTGCTAAAATTATGCTTTTGTTTGTAAGGTTTGTTTTGGCTTTGGTATTTACATGTTTCATGTATCTAAGGACAAACTCTCAGTTCTTGTTTTGCAAAGCTGGACAAGCCAAGCTCTCTATTCCCCTTGGGAGAGGCTCTTCCTTTACCCATTCCATCAGCACTCTCTGCAGCCTGTTAGGTCCTGAAACCCTAGGAACAGAACTTAAACATTAAAATCGTTTACAGGAATGTTTTTTGCTGTATAGCAATTTTATTTTTTGCCTTTTCTTTATGGGAGGCTTTTGGCATCTCCTCTCTAGCTTCTGTAAGCTCAAGCGTGATTTTACCATCATGTCTTGGAATGTTAGATGTTAGTGTGGTAAAAATGCTGCTGTAATATTGACATTGTTTCATAATCACCAGTTTTTTGGTGCTATTCTGCTGCATAATTCAGATGTCATATGAACCATCTTGGCTAAGTCTGCTGTTTCCTTAGCCCAGTAAAGATTAATGCTATGCCTTACCTTTTCAGACCATTTCTTTTAAGAAAGATTTTTTCCCTCAAACTTTCCATGTAAGGGGAAAGACCTAATTTGTTTTGGCTTCCTTGCAGAGGCTCAGAAATCTCTTCTGCTTGTGCAAGATGAGATTGTCCTGGTGCACTGTGCTTTCTTCCTGGCTGGTGTGGCTTCCCCTCCAGGTGCTGGAGTGGTGCAGGGCTTCCTCAAGTGTGCATCTGTGGGCCTGGGGAGAAGCATGAGAAGGGGGAGATGTGCAGAGGGGGGATTTTGGGTAGCACCTGCCTGCTGTTACACTGCAGCTCATTCACTGTGTGTGTCTGTGGGCTTCAGCACATGCTGAGGAGTGGCTGACATCAGGCTCTGAGCATCCCAAGCAGGCAGGCCACTGTTTCTTGCACCAGTCTAAAAGCTTCCCTTGTAAGAAAGAAACTTAAATTTTTAATAGCACACTGTTCACAACAGCAATACTTTAGCTTACGCATTTCTTCCTGCTTGGATGGGACACTGACTTCCTGTGGCTCACTTGTGAATCAGAAAAATTCCATATTCAGATGTTGCTTTTGTCTGTCACAAAGCATCAGCAGCCTGCTGAAGTGTTGAAGCACATCTTGTTGATGTTTCTTGTGTTCATGTTTTATGTTTTTTTGCTGTTACTCACTTGAGAGCACCTAATGGAGGTTTCAGAGAAAAGCCTGCAAAGTTTGGCTAGAGAGGAGGGTGCTAAGATGTGAAATTAAGAGAATATCCCTGTTTTGAGCATTGAGCTGTCATTTAGAACCTCAGTAAGAGTTCTTTCCCTATAATATTATTTTAACAGGACTGTTTTGATTCTTTTGGACTGCTAATGTCCAAAAAGCTTCCTGTGAATGATGTGAGAGGAAATGATGGTGTTAAGCTGATAATTGGACTGTATTTGAGCTGAAACCATTTCTTTTGATGTTCTATCTGGATGACCCAAGGTTAACAGCAAATTGTAGCCTAACTATGTGTATCCTTCCTAAAGGAAAAGAATGCTCAAGTAGACACAATTATGTAAGGTTGTTAATGACTTTATGAGTCGTTGGTTGATGTTGCAAAGAGGATGTAGGCACAACCCATTAAAAAATTAGAAGAAACCACAAGTAGAGTGTCACAAGGCGAGGATAGTGTTCCAGATTCCAAGGCAAGACCTATTCTATTACCATCTGTATGGCAGTTGTCTCTTGTCAAGTGGGCAATTTTCCTTATCTCTCTCTGAGTGATCACAATCACTCTTCCCTCCGAGGGGACACCTGCTGATAGCAGGCTATTGAAAATTACTGCGTGACTGATAAGAACTATAACATCCTGTTGGGAGATGCTCTGCCCAGAGGGAGGAGCCAAGCATTGCAACCCAGATATAATCTAGAGGTTCTGAAACACCACATGGCTTCTCCACTGGATTTCCCAGAGGAACAGCAGCTGCCTCTTCTTCCACTGGATCTTTGGAGGAAGAATACCCTTTTCTACAGGACCCCCCTGCTCCAACAGAACCACTCCTGACACTCCAGGAGGGCTGCAGCCACATTTCCTACTGGACTGCTGCCAACACCCTGACCCACAGGGTGTCAGGTTGAGTTCTGACTCTGTCAGTGTTCTAGTGTATTGCATTGTTTTATTTTATCCTTTTATTTTTTCTTCCCTATTAAAGAACTGTTATTTCCTGCTCCCATATTTTTTGTCATGGCAATTTGGAGGGGTGGGGGGGAGGTTTACATTCTCCATTTCAGGGGAGGCTCCTGCCTTCTTTAGCAGGCACCTGTCTTTTGAAATCAAGACAGATAGAAAAATCATCAAACCTCTAGGACACTAATGTTGCTTTGTGGTATTCCTGGCTCCAGGAAAAATAATTTTCACCTGTCATCCTGTTGATGCCTTTGAGAGTTTCTGTCGACTGCTCTGAAATTCTCATTTGCTCCTTGTTTCACTTTTTACCAATTATGTCCACATAAATAGGGTTCAGTAATAAGTTCTCATTTTCTGAGGACACAGATCTTGACCAAATGAGCTGCAGATCATACAGACAGCATTGTTTTAAATTTTTATTGTCTGATAAAAAGGCCTTTCCAGCCAAAGTTCATTTTGTAGGATGCATGTTGTAGGTGCTTATAACCATTTTATAGGCTAAACTTTTTCCTGCTATCACAGATGTAGTCTTCAATTAACCAGACAACTGACTATGTTCATTAAAGCAAATGTCAAATGCTGTTCTCATTCAATAGTAATAGGCACTAAGCAGATAATATTCAAGGAAAGTTTCTCATGTGTCTAAATGTCAAAATGCCAACTTTACTGTGGGATTTATGTAGTGGTAGATGAAGAAATAATTGGCAGAAGTCTCTAATTTTTAAATTTAGCTTCATAGTTTTCCTGTGGTGAGAAGATGTCAGTCCCTAATGTGCCACAGCTCCCTGGATGTTGTCTCAGTATGTCTTGTGATAGGAAGTGGTAGGATGGTGATCAGGAAATTATCTGAAGATAAACATCCAAGAGTGAATATATTGCTACAAGTCATGACAAAAAAGTCTCTCATGCTTTAGCATGTTCCTAGTTAGTCTCCCTTGGATCATTAATAGCACTGGAATTTCTCCTCACGCTGGTGATTTTAAAGGATTTTCGTTGTGCACCATTGAACAAAAAATCCTTTAAGAAGGTATTTCAGCATTCATTGTGTCATAGAAGGAGATTTTCCAATCAGACACAGTTCCTTTGGGATAACTTGTCTGTTCTTCTTTCCCCACTTTTCCTGAGTATTTTGTCAATATGGGCAAATGGGGCCATTCAGATGAAAGGCTTTTTACTTTCCTCATATAGATTTTAAATCCAGTTTCAACATGTGGGCAGGTTGTTAGCTTTCCTGAGCTCTTAAACCCATGTTTAAAATTCAGCTGAAAAATTTGGATTCATTTCTGCAAAAGTCATTGGAAAGTTAACCTCATGAAGTCCATTGAGGTCCTGCACCTGTGCCAGGGCAATCCCAAGCACAAATCCAGGCAGAGCAGAGAATGGATTGGGATTAGCCCTGAGGAGAAGGACTTGGGGGTGCTGGTGGATGAGAGGCTGGACATGACCTGGGCTTTTGACAAGGGCACAGAGTCACAGGGCAAGTGGGAATGACTTCAAACTGACAGAGGGCAGGTTTAGACTGGATATTAGGAAGAAGTATTAACACTGTGAGGGTGGTGAGGCTCTGGAACAGGTTTCCCAGAGAAGCTGTGGCTGCCCCTGGATCCCTAGAAGTGTCCAAGGCCAGACTGGAAGGGGCTTGGAGCAACCTGGGACAGTGGAAGGTGTCCCTGCCCATGGCAGGGGGAACTGGATGATCCTGTGATTCCATGAAAGCCAGGCAGTCTTTTACTACACTGCAGTTTCTGGAGTGCCTCTTGCTAGAGGATGTTCTTTTATTTTCCAGATTGGTTGTTTTGTAATAACAAATCCTTCATGTCACAAGAGAATAGGTTTCCAAATTGTTTTTGTATTAAGAAATACTTTGTGTTTTGGATGGATAGAAGTACCTTGGATTGCAGTTGTAAGGCAGCAGTTTAACTGTACAACACTTGTAGCTGTGGAGTCCTTTGTGTACAGTGGGGTGCCCAAATAATTCTCCTTAGCTTCAGCATTTTTCACTTTGCAGTACCATTTTCCCACCTAGTTGTTATTGAGATGAGCCTTGATCCACTGTTGGTTTAAGATTTGTCTATCATGTTTTATATAAGCAGATAGAGGTTATTTGTGAAATTTCTTGCTTATGGTTTATTGTGTCCCATGAAGAGATGATGATGTTTGAAAGCATTGGAAGAATCTGAAGGTGTCATGCTTTGATAGGGAGAATCCCTGACTAGGGAAACCTTGGGGGATTTGTGGGCCTCCTGTGGCACAGTAGGTAAGCTGGTAAGAGACAGTGTTTACTCATCAGTTAACTTATTTTGTTCTTTCCAATATAAGAATTTATGATTAACAGTTGTATTCATTGATAAAAATCCTGAATCATAATTCCCTGAATCAAGACTGGTTTGCCAATTAAAGAGAATTGAACAGATTGTGGGATGGATGTAGGAAGGAATTGGGAGAGTTTTATACTGACTTTTGAATCAATTTTATAATGAGGGTCTTAAAGTAGAACAGAAGATGAAGAATTCTAAATTTTTCATATTCTTAGGTATCATCTCAGAATCTCTGCATAGTGACTGGCTTTGAAGCATAAACCAAAAAACTGCCACCTAATTAGTCATTCCTTTCATTCCCTTTTTTAATGTCTCAACCCTTACATTTTGATTGCTGTGGATTTCAGTCCTGCAGAAGCAAACAAAATCAATCCTAACTGTAAATGTCACCAAAGTGTTTTTCATGTTTTGACATAAATTAATAACATTCTCTTAAAATGTTGTACTAATTTTGAAAACCTTAATTAAAATTAATAAATTATCTATTTGGTCAATAATGAGGATAGATTGAAATGTGAAATCTTTTCATGGGCCCAACTTTTGCAAGTAGTCACAGACATTAATGTTGGAGTTGTCAGTTTTTTTCCATTTGTTTTTTCCAAATGTGTCCAAAACCACTGTGTAGTTAAAGTTTTCTTAGTTATTATCTTCTAACTTCTTGCATAAAGTTTTGTGGTATATCTGTGGGATTTTTTTTGGTCTTGTTTAAAAGCCACAGAACAGGAAATTCATACAGAATTCATTACTGAACAATAACCACATCTCAGTAAAAGGTGCCTTGCTCAAGTTTTTTGTGTAAAAACACCTTCTCTGCTTTAAAACTCTGTGTTTCTCTTTTGAAACAAATGTTGCTTAAAACCAAGTAGCTTTCGTCTTATCCTTTACTGATTTTGGAAATATGTTCAAGTAATTTATGTGTCTCTGATTTAGGGGAAGAGGCATGAAGTCAGCACATGGCTTTTGGGTATTTTTGCATTAATTTTGCTTTCTGTTTCAATGCCTGCAGGAGCCCCACCATTCATGATTAGTAATTCCTTTACATAAGTGTGACTTTTGAGTTTCATTTTCTGGGGGCTTTGCCCTGCCAGCTTCTTCATCTTTTCAAAGGCTGCTTTGTGCAGCAGGACCTTGCTATTGACTGCCTTGTAAAGCTGGGTATTCCCACTGCTTCTGGTGGTACTGTGAGAGGGGAAAGTGTAAGTGGAAGCATCACCTGTGTGGGGTTGTGGTTTTGGGGGCTTGATGGGAGTGTGCTGAGGATGCAGGTGTGTGCATCATCCTGCACTCATGTGCACTCTGTCTGCTCCTGTCCCTGTGCCTGCTGAGAGACTTTGGCTTTGGGTAAATCCAGGTGCTGGAATGCATTTTCCAGGGTGTGGCAGTGGTTATGTACAACTGGATACATGCTGCTTTTTAGCTTTTAGCATTCCCACAAGAAAAGACTTCCTGAAGGCTTAAATGAATTGCTTCTGAGATACTCCAAGTGTGGAAATGTTGTCTGCATAAGAATAGCAACGAGACAAAAATAAATCATGGTGAAAAGAATAACACCACAAAAAGCTTGGAATATATTTATTAATGGACAATTTAGCCTTAGTACCAGCTTTGCACAGATCACTTAAGTTCTGTAGATAAAACAAATTTAAATCCTTTGATTTCTTAATTACACCACAATGAGTAACTATAGAAGTGTCAATGCAAAATGTGGTCATAACACCACAACACGACTGAGCTGTGTTTTGTACACAAATTGAGACATTTGCATTTATGGCTCTCAAAACAACTGTAGCAGGGCCCCTTCCTGAAAGAATGTAAAGGTGTTTGTGTGCAACATCTCTTCGGTCCTCCTGGGATCTTGACTGCTCTGGCTCTCTCTGCAAACTCGGAGATTTTAATTCAGGAGGACTGTGGGAAAGGTGCTCTCTAAGGTGCTTGTTACTGCCACCTTGCTCTTTCGGGCAGTCTTGCACCACTCCAGCCAGTGAAAGGGCTCATTGACTTGAATAAGGGTGCAGGATCCAACCCTGAGTAATATGAAAAAAAAATGCTGTGCTGGACAGATGCATTATATGTGTTGGTCTATATATATCAGCTTGTTTGAGAAAGAATCATCTGTCATGATAATGACTGGCAAAAGTCAAACTGAAGGAAACTGTTGCAAAAGAAATGAAAACTGACATTATGTCACTTGTTTATATAACCAAAAAAAATCATTGTGCATACTAAGAGTTGAACTTGGAAAGGATGTTTTGAGGTGATTAATTAAATTCTCTGTTTCATTGTTTGTTTTTGCATATCCGGGATGACTGATGCAGGGAACGACTGGAATTTATTTTGCTTGGAGGCAGGGATCATTTTCTTATAGCACTAGCTTATTGCAGTCTTGCATTCCTGTTTGTCTCCTTTCTGTCTTCATCACCCTCCACCTCTTCAGTTCCTTCTTTGTCTTTCTGATCTCTTGCAGCCTGGTACCAAGTTTGACTGATTCTTTTGTGCAAAATTCATTCTGACCTAGGTTCCTATGGACTGTGATCAAGTTACCTCTTTATGTTTACCTGAGAAAGAATTAATACCTGCATTGTTCTCTAGTGAAAGTAGGTGAAGCTTGTTTCCTGTTTTTTCATTTTTAAAAAGATCCCATTTTATGCTTCTCCCTGGCTGGGTTTGTGGAGATCTGTGGGATTAACAGATGTAGTTGCTGCCTTGTTTTGTGCTGTAGCACCTTTCAGTGCTCACGTCCCTGCCATGAGCCATCCGTGTTGGTGAGTGATCCCATCCCTTTCTCAAACAGTGCTGAGTGCCTCTTGTTTGTGCTGGTGTGAGGCAGTCTCCTCTGAGGTGATCTGATGGAATGTCCTCTCTGTTCTATGTGGAGCAGTCCTGGAGCTTCCACATGGTCTGCAGGCTGTGTTCACTCTCTGCAGCATCCTCTGGTCACAGCTCCCATTGTGTGCTGGTGTGATCTTGCTCTATGAACTGGGGCTGCTCCCTGTGCATCCTGACAGTGTCTCTGTGGATAGCTGTCACCTCTGAGCTGTGTTAGTGTCCAGGTACTGGATAAGAGCTGCTGAGTTGACTTCTCTGTGTAGTGTGGCAGGAAGGATGTGTGTTGTAAAGGTGACAGTACCAGTCCTGCTAGGTTGGCACTGAATATTGAGCAGTTCAAGTTGGTGATCCATAACTGACCCTGGGATATGGTCCTTGTAACACATTTTTTGACATCTTTACCCATGTGAACTTGAATGATTTGCTGCCAATACTAGCTGAGAGCAAACTGATGTGGATGACTGGGGTGGTGGTGTCAACACCCAGTTTTGCACCCCAGTGCTGGTTCCATTCAACAGTATAGATTCAGCCAGTAAAGATGAGGTGTTGCTCTGAGAAAATGAGGAGCTATTAAGGCCTCTTAGGTTCCCTGTGACCTGCTGTTTTGTCCTGTGTCCTGAAAGGTTGTGTGGTAGATGAGAGCTGGATTTGATTTCCAGCTTAACTGCTATAATTCTGGGGGACTGGGGGATGTAACTTACCCCTTAAATTTCAGTTTACACTTTTTTGAGACAAACATGATGGTAATGACTTCAGATTTTATTCCAGATCTCAAAGGGGCTGGAACAAAAGCCTGCAAATAGGTGTGACAGCTCAGAGTCTATGCAATTAGTAAATAGTCAGGTGGGGAATTTGAGGTTCTTAGTAATGCCATAATAACCAAGTTACTTGTGTTTGAGGTAAGTGATCAAGTTTCCTGCTGGCAAAAACCATTAGGGTTTTCCTGTGTTGCTCTGTTTTGTGGGTTGTAATCGTTTGCATGTGACCTTGAAAGCATGACTTGACTGTTGCCTGCTCTTCAAAGGGCTTCAGATGCTATTGTTGATTTTTATCTCTCCTTGTCCCACCCTCAAAGGGTTTTTTGGCATTTGACCTTCTGCTGTGATTATCAGTAATAATTTCTCTCTGTGCAAAGAGACTGACTTTGAGTCATCTTCTGAATTAGATACCCTTGAAATTGCAGTGGTCTGGATTTGATATCTGGAGGGGGTACCTCTGTCTCCTCAGCTCCTTCATCCTGGTGTTTAAGAACATCAGTTGTTTGTCCAGTCAAGCAGTGTTTTCAAGTGGCTGTACAGGCTGGTTCAAATGGGTCATATCACCATAAGCAATGAAAAGAGGTGGAAAAGAGAACGAGGGAAGATCATCCCTAGAGGGAAACCTTCCCTTAGCCTTGCTCTTTTTTAGAAGTTCTGTGACAGAACTCTTGGCAGGAGAACAGAAGAGGTGAACACCTTTGCAGTGGAGAGCAGAGAGGGTCAAGTACTGAGATCAAAGATAGGAGCAGGGCTGAAATCCTCCCCTCTGGAGGAGCAGGCTGCACCTTTCCATGGTTGGCTGATCAAAGGGAGTGCTGCTTTGAGTGTGGAGGACAGGAAAAACCCTTGCCTGTGTTCTTCTCCCTGGGAAAACCAGCAGGCTCATACAGGTGGGCTCTTCATGGGGATCCCATCCTCACATCTTTGGTTACTGGCAGCAGCCTGGGAGAAGATGATGTGCCAGCATGCATTTTTCTTCCTAAAATGAATATTGGAGCATGCTGGTAGAAATTGTGGGAGCAGCAAGATTGCTTCTTGTCAGCTGAGGATCAGTGCCCTGCCCATCTGTGAGGGAGCACTGTGCTGTCCTGCTGGGCTATCCCATGCTCTGTGCAGGGAGCTGTGCTGTGCTTCCCTGGTGCTGGCAGCCTCCTGGTCCTGCAGTGTGCCAGGAAGAAATTCCCTCCACACCTTCTCTGGTGCCTGCTGTTGAAGTTGCTGGCTATGTTGTTGGAGCTGCTGAAGAGGTCAGTGGTAGATTCAGAGCATTGATGATGAGATATGTTTGTTTGGCTTTGGGGAAACTGGGGAGATGATTTGAAACATTGGCTCCTGTTTTGAGGATGGCTTGTATGAGTTTTGTATGCTGAGAGCATCCTTGAAGCCTAGTGGGGGGCATAGCACAGGGATTCGATTTTGAGTCAGGGATCCTGAATACCCTGAGCATATTGTTTAGAGTGTTTGATGGTAACTGAGGTAATTGGCAAGTGTTAGACTTCAGGCTAACACTTATGAAGCATGCAAAGACCTGGCAACATTTTTAGAATCATGATTTGGTGATGCAGCTGAAATGAGTGAGTTCTTGATCACAAGGAGCTCAGGAGCAATTCAGTATTCCTGGCACTATAACTAAGAATCACAGTCTTCTCTGGGAAACAAAGTTGTCACTCCATGGGTGTCCTGTGAACTTTTCTTCAATTCAGCACATTATGATCACTTTTTCTTTTTTATTTTTTTTACAGCAATGCTGAGTGACGATAACTCTGTGAAACTGCAAAGTGATCATTCACCTCCTGTGCAATGGTGTAAGGTGGCTGCACATGAAGATGAGAAGACCAAGCTGGTTTTTAAAAGGTACTCGCAAGTAAGTGTCATTGTCACAGCTACACAGAGGACAGCTGTTCTACCCCCAGCCTGGGCAACTGCAAAATGGATGCAGAAATCAAGGCATGGGATTACCACAGACTGTGAATAGAGGGTTGAGCACACAGCTTTCCTGTAAACACTTTGTGGAGCCCAGGATAAGTTGCTGTAGTACCTGTCTTCCCAAGCCAAAGTGAGATCCTAGTACTTCACTCACAAGTATTTCCAATCTTTTTTGTATGCAGATAAATAACAGTGCTGAGACTTCTGTAGAGTCTGGTAACTGAGGGAATGGAAGGCCAGTGGATGTTGAGTGGGTATCCTGGGGAGGTGTTTTCATGCAGTTTTGTTATGAAGACTTCTGGTATGCTACATCAAAAACCTTACTCCATTGTTTATAGCTTGACATCAAATTAGAATTAAAGCGTGTGTGCACATGTAGATCCCATATTTTATACCTAAAACATTCACTACTGTTAGACCATGTGAATTTTTAGGTCTTGAAGCTAAAAAACCCAAAGACAAACTGTTACATGCGCAGGTGGATGTAACCTGAATGTTGCAACCCCAGCTGAATCTGAGGATACTTGATAAACTTCTGGAGGAAAACCAGCCTCATTTGTCAGCTGTGAATCTCCTGCTTTCTGCCTGTTGGCTGATCTCCAGGGGCTGCTGTCTAACATGCTAATGAAGCTCTTAGATCACCTATCAGTGGAAAATGTAATTTAGTTAAGTGAGATGTGAGAACAGTCCTGCTTTTCCAGTGGTCACCTTGTTTACAGCCTGTACTGCACACTGAGTGCTGGATTGCATCTATTAGTTCATATAGTGCAAGCTTTAAAAAAAAAAAAATTGGAAACTTGTATTAACTTTATCTGAAAGAAGCAAGAAGCATTGGGCACTTAATAACTTGTACATTTTTAAAATAAATTTAAGCGAATGTCCAATCCTTAGGAAACAATGGGAAATGAAAATCAATAAGAAAGCTTGAACTACATACTTGAGCAAGAACACAACATTATCCAAATAATGATGTAAATATTCTACAGATGGGTTTAAACATGAAATGAGCTAAGTGACTTTTTGGATATCAACAGTGATATTCTTTAGGAATGAGAAATTAGTAGATCAAAAATATGAGTAGTCTTGTTCTTCAATTTTAAAGTTGGTTGGACTTTTTCTCCTGCATGTTTTGGGGGGATAAATAACTAAGGCTTTTCAGCTTGAGCATCTGAGTTCTGCATTCTGGCCTGCCACTGAGTTGAGTGTTTTGTTTTGGTGGTGGCCATTGGCTCAAAATCTTCCAATTTGAAGTTCCAGCCTTTTTTTTCAGTTTGCATGGAGATGTGTTTTCTAAGATAAGTCCTCTAAAGGAAAACTGTTGGTTTCATTATGTGAGGAGAACTGTTTGCATCTAAAATATATGAAGCAGGCATTTTCCTTATCTAGGCATGTGTTCATATTTTTGTGCAGATAACTTTGAAGAGTTATACAAGACTTGAAGTAAACAAAGCAAAAGGTGGTTTTTTTAATTCAAATGCAAGTATTCACATAAAGTCAACTGTCTTAAATTTACTTAAAAATATTGATTTAATAGTTGATTGAACATAAAAAAAAAAATTTTTTTTGTTTTTCTCTCCTACCCTTCACTGTCCTGTTTGTTTTTAGAATTCTTGCACTGTTTGTGGTTGGAGGGTGCTTCCTTTATATCCTCAAATTACATCTTGACCCTGAGGAATGTGACAGAACAAAAATGCAATATGTGGACCTCGATCGTGTAAGGGTTGGTATTTTTCGGCTTTTTTTTTTCCATTTGGCTTAAAAAAAGTTATTAATTGACAATACAGGACTTACAGGGCTCTACAACAAAGAACTGAAATGCTGGAATTACCTGTTGAGTAGAAGTATATTTTGCTTCATCTCATTCTGTAAACATTGTTTTTTGTTCTTGTAAAATGACAGCAGAAGCATGTGGAGAAACTGAGTTTTTAGGGGTAAAATTATATAAGTGCAGCTTTAAAATTTGAAATGGACATGTCATCATCCCATTTTGTCAGTGCAGATGACACTGGTGATCAGAAGATTGATGCAAATGAAAATTAACATATTAAAAACACCCAAAAGTAACATAATAAACAAAAGGTCGTTTTTTGGTTTTATTTTTTTTTCACCTAAGCCAGTTTCCCAGTCTGCTTTGCCTTGTAGTTGCTCAGATGCTTTTGGAATCACAGGGCAAATGTCCAAGAGGGTGCAGCTATTATTTCATTTATTCATTCAAGGTAGCAGCTACTTTCTTTAGCTACAGTTTTCCATGCAGCTTTTAAAGAGGTGTAGCAGACACCATTAAAGCCTTTGCTACTTATCCTATTTGCACTTTATAACAGAACTTACCTGCCTTAGGGCTGTTACATTTCTGTCTTTGAATGTCTCAATGCTAATAGGCAGCTTCTAGCAGAAACCCTATCTTAAGATAGGCTAATCTTAGCATTACTGCATGTGCATCCTCCCCCGCTTGGCATCATCCTCAGTGCTTATCTTTTCCCCTCTGAAGCTCTTTGCCTCCCCTTTTTTCTTATTTGACTTATTTAATTTTTCAATAACATTCCTGATTCTGAAGAAGAAACACATTAAACCAAGCAAACCTTCATGGACTGTATTTATTGCTATCTCAAAAAGTGCATTGTGAAGTTGTTCAGTCATACTTTGCCCAGTGTGGTGTTCATGCAGAAACCTTCATCATGGTGGTAGAGGAAGTTCTGTAGGTTAATCTTGGTTAGAAAAAGACCCCAAAAAACCAGCAGCAGAACTTCCCTTCCTGCTCCTTCAGATACACACTATTGTTCCGTAACAGTAGAGGAGAACTAAATTAGCAGTAGATTTGAATCTTGTGTCTTTGACTCCTGTGTTTGCTCATGGGTTTTTTTTTAATTACACTGGAGGAACTTTTGCTTTTCTCTTTTTACATCAGATACCAGCTTGCCGCTACAGTTTTCTAAATATGTGCACTAATAGTGTTTTGTTTTTGTTACAAGATGGATCAATGTGTAGTTCTGTCTGTTACTTTAATCTGTTTATGCAATATGGAACTGTAGTCTCTTATTTTGGTTACTAATCTTTGAGAGAAGGCCCATAACACCCCCACCTGGCATTCCTTTTAGTCATTAGCACTTTAGCAATATTTATGGAAGAAGTGTTGCTTCATTCTGATGAGTAACAAGTCCAGCTGCTGTTGCACAGAGCTTTTACCCTGTGGATGTGTCTGTGGTGGAATCTCAGAGCAGAACTCAGGTCATGCCGTTGAGCAGAGTGGAATTCCACTTGCTGCTAAATTAGACAGGTAGAAGTATGTCTAGGGTTTTTTTTATTTGGTGCTGCAAATGGTGGTACAAACAGTTCATTTTCACTTAGCACTTCTAATAGCCTAATATATTCTTTAAAAAAACCTCATGTCTACATTTAAGGGATTGGGTGGAGAGGAATTCTTCTGGAGGTTGTCGCTGTGCACTGGCTCATACTTACATCTGAGTAAATGCTTCAAAATTGTTGTACTTCCACACTGAGGCTTTCTTTATAACCCCTGTGTTTGCTAAACTTTTGGTGGTCAGCTGGTGGCCCACATTTTGAGGACTTTGTGCAGCTGGCTTTCCTGGCTGAATCCTGTGTGTTTTGTTTCAGAGGGCACAGCAGTTTGCCAGTGCCGTGCTGCAGGAGCAGTGCCGACCTTCTTATGCAAAGACGGAGATGAGGAAGTTGTTTGCAGAGAAATACAGCATGGACATATCTCCCTTTGTAAGGAAAAATATGAATGAAGATGAAGCTTTATTTAAATATGAACCTCCATTTGGATTTCACAAGTTCTCTGATAAACTTAAAGATCTCCTTGAACTCTTACCTGAGCATGATTTACCGGAAGATTTGAAGTCAAAGCACTGTAAGCGCTGTGTTGTTGTTGGCAGTGGTGGAATTCTCCATGGATCAGAGCTGGGTCACTTATTGAATCAGTTTGATATTGTTATAAGGTATGTCCTTTCCATTTAAGGACTCCAGCTACTTCTTCATTACTTTATGAGCCAGCATTGTTTAAGGGGAAAATCTCTCCAACACTGATGCAACTTATAACACTGTTTCTGAAAGTGCTTTTGAGAAATTTATTTGGGACTTGGTGGAATTTGAAGTCTTAGGAGCAAAATGTCATGTTTACAGGAAAGGAATTCAGTGTAATTATTTGTGGACTTCAGGTATAAAAATCACATGGGCAGAAACTAGTGACATCATAGACAAGTAGACTGTACTAGGTTTATCCCTTCACATTTCAAAGCTTTCAAATCTTAAACTTCAGGACTTAAGGACTCACCTTTGCTTTTTTCCCCATGGCTAGTTTGGATGCTTCTTTGAAAGATTTTTTTATGACAGCTGTTTAAAACACAATAAAAAATAATTGGTGTTTCAATACACAGTTTGCTTACACACTTTATAGCACACTTATCTTCCCTTATCTTTACGAGGTCATTGACTGTTTTCTGTGATTGCCATGATCTCTGACATCTGAATTACATGCTCTGTATTTGTGCCTTCTGAACATTACAGTTTGAACCACCTTGTTTTGAATCATGTAAAGTCACAAATAAAATTAATACCAGCATTTTCTCAACTTGTTTTGTAAACTGAGGCTTGCTCATCGTATTAAGGAAATATTTCATTGAATCAATAGCCCTTACTCAAAGGTAAAGAAACCTTGTTAGCATGTGGAAGGGCAGAGAACTTGCGTCATCTGTCCTCTGAAATTAGGGATGGCAGGATGAAAGTGATTTTTCTGTTGATGTAGAAAAGTTTGCAGGACTTGAGCTGTTCTGCAGAACTCATGGAGGGTGATGATTCCATTCTTGACAACTGTGTGCCAGCATCTGAATTTTTTGGTGAACTGGAAACAATATAAACCCACAGGATGCATTGCATTGGAGGGATAATTTGAATGATTTTTTGTGTGGTATACTTGTGTGAGTGTGTGTGTATATATAAATATATATGTGTGAAAAGTTACCACACAGGCAACTTTCTGTTGTCTGTTACCACACCGGGAACTTTGTGTGTTTTCTTCCTCTTCCACTTTTAAGCCTCTTTGAGTTGACACAAAGCAAGAGATACCAAGTTCTGCAATGCTGTCTTAATCACTTTACTCTTCAAGCTTTTCTTTCCCAAGTTCTGCATTTGTGCCATTTAATCTAGAAATAGCATTGGCTTCCTCCCAAAGATAAAAGGGCTGGAAGATTGCATGAGGCAAGAACATGGGGGCTGTGAGAAAACACTGTAGTCTGTTCTGTTAAAAATCTGTGGGCCAAATAACAAGTTTTTGCTTAGTGTCTGATATTCTAATGAGATTGTAACCTGTTTATTTAATACCCCTCCACTGTGGGTTTGTTTTCCCCCAGGTTAAATGATGCACCAGTTCAAGGCTACACGGATCATGTTGGTAACAAAACAACAATACGGATGACGTACCCCGAAGGAGCCCCCCTTTCTGAGCATGAGTATCCTCCTGCAAGCTTGTTTGTGGCTGTCCTGTTTAAAGGAGTTGATTTCAACTGGCTTCAAGCCATGGTCAAAAATGAAACCTTGGTATGTAATGTGACAGTCTCACGTACCTGTATTTTTGTTTGTTTTGTTTTCTAATGCTTAAAGAAGCTGATTGATCTGTTACTTCCTGGCTTATCGTGCTGAGGATCTTTTATATAACCTTGTGGGTTTTTTTAGCTCTGTCTCCTAGTTACAGTTGGACCAGCATTTGTGTTGAAGCCCCATGCTGACAGTAGCAATTCTTTTTTTTTCTTTTGTGCAGATATTGGTGGTTTGCACCAGGCTACGTGACATACTGAGCATTTGCTGAAGTGGAATTCATTTCACGTTTGGTTTAAGTGGCTTGACCAAGTCTGCAGAGCCCAAAATAGAAATGAGATTTCTGAATGCTAGTTCATTTTTTTAGCAGCTAAAGTCTCTACTGCTACAATGGGCATACATAGAATTAATGTGTAATTGAACATTTGTCTGAGATTCCTAAATTATGAGGTTGCTGATTTTTTACTAAACATTTATAGAAGTGCTGAGATTTCTAAGGAACTGATGGAAAGGGTTGATGTTTCCAAATTAATGTGAACTGCTGGCTTCCACCTCTTTTAATCTGCAGGCAGATAATTTCAGCAAGTAAAAATTACTGAGAGATATTTAGAAGCCAGCCTGTCAAGTTTTCTAACAGTTTGATCTCTGCTAGTTTAGGTACTCCAATTACTTACTTAATTCTGTGATTTTTACAACATGAGAAGATATGTTTAATCTTCACTGTGACTGTCTACTGCTACACTGAAGAGTCAGGAAGATGCTTAAGGGACTGGAGCATCTCTACCATGAGGAAAGACTGATAGAGCTGGGAGTGTTTAGCCTGGAGAAGAAAAGGCTTGGAGGGGATCTTATTAATGTGCATAAATATCTGAGGGGACGGTGCAAGGGGGATGGAGCCAGGCTCTTTTTGGTGGTGTCCAGTGATAAGACAAGAAGGAACTTGTCAAGTTGAATATCCATGGACATCTTTCTTAAAATCATCTAGACATGGTCCTGAGCATCTGGCTCAAGGTGTCTGCTTGGGCCAAGGGAGTTGGACCTTGTGATCTCCAGAGGCCCTGTCTAACTTCAGTGGCTCTGTGATTCTGTGAGCTGCAACCCTACTTCTTTCAAATACTCAGCTGTCAGTTGGCTCAGCTCTCTGTGCAGACACTGGTACTGAAGTAAACTTGGGTAAACCATGATCCATAGCATGGTTGGGAAAACAGGAGCACTGCAACCTGTATTTGATCAGTTCAAGCTGTTGTTCCTAAAAGCATATTTAAAAAAAACACTGGTCTATGTTGGAGCTGGATCAGTTTAATAATTTGCTTAATGTTGCCCATTTCATGGAAAGACTTGCAGAATTAGTGTGATGTGGTATTTCTTCTTCCATTAGCAGGCATCTGACTGACTGCAGTGGCATGTGATCAGAGTCTGGGTTTCTGAGTCCTGTGTAAACCCTCTTCTGAAGGGTTGCATTTATCACTAGGTGGATGCTGTCAAACAACAGCTCTTCGCTTCTGAGCTTGAGCACAATTGTTTTAAATCTGGTGCTTGCTTCAGAATGCCTGGTTAATGTTTGTGTGTTCCTTCCCCATTTCTTTAAATACTGTTGCCTACTCAGCTGTGCTGGGGCAGGCAACAGTATTTAAAGAAATGAAGAACCCATGGGTGCTGGTGAGTATGTTGACTGTTAAACACAAAGTGCAGTCAAATATTTAGAATAAACAACTATTCCCTCTGCTGTCCTCTCTGCAATTCCTGATACTTTGAAGGATTTTCCTCTTTTGGGTCAATTATTTGATCTGTACAGTGATATTTGCAAACCACCTTAGCTGTAAACTGTTTGCTAAATTTTTCAGGGCCACTGGTGAATTCTGTAACATCTATGCTGTGTTTGCCTCAGTTTCCCTCTGAACTAGATTTTTTTTCTCTTAGCCTCTGTGGGTGCGACTCTTCTTTTGGAGGGAAGTTGCTGAGAAAATTCCTTTCACATCAAAGCAGTTTCGGATTCTGAATCCAGTCGTTATCAAAGAGACAGCTCTGGACATTTTACAGTTCCCTGAGCCTCGATCAAAATTCTGGGGTTGGGATAAGGTAAGAAGTTTCCTTTCAACAAAAGGAGACAGTAAAATACAAGGGAAATAAAATAAGAAACTGAAAAAAGTTTTGGGTTTTTTACTTTCTCTATGCAGTTTCAGAGCTGGTCTCAGGTAATAGGTAAATTAATGTGCTTTCAAAAGACTCTTGTATTTTCTTGTGCAAAATCAAGGTAAGATTTCAGTTGACCTTTTTAGATGAGGTATTTTGCCTGGGTATGCTGACAAGAAATGGCATTCAGATGCAGTGAGACATTAAACTCATTCCAGTGTTTAAAAACATGCATTTGATGTATGTTAAGCCTATTAAAAACAGCCCTGTTAAACTAAACCAGCCATCAGCTGTAGCCAGATGTCTCCAGCTGCAGGGAAAGCAGAGAGAGCCTGGAAACCAGGCCAGTGTGAAGCAGCCTTCCAGCTGCTGGAACTGCTGTGTATGCCAGAGAATGCTCAGTAGCAGCTGATGGGCATTTCCTCCCTCCATGTCCTTTGCTCCAGCACTGGTACAGAGTGATGAATTGCCTGGTTTCATTACACACTGCATTTTGGTTACTTTAATTGCACGTTTGAGAAATGGAATGTCACTAGTTTTCTTGAACTACAAAAAATACTGATTAACCACCATCTTTTTACCAAAAAGTGAAAACACTTAAGATTATTGCATAAATATTTGAAGGATCTTATCACATTTATTTATCAAAATAACATATACCAAGCTGAGTATCTTAATGGTATTATACTATATTTGCCTCTTTCACAGGTTGTTCAGCGAAAAGTCATTTTGTGAAGAGTACTGTTAGAGTGTCTGTTGTTGCTCAAGACTTAGATAAGTGTACATTAGGAAATGTCAAGTTTAACTCTGTGTCAGAGGTTGTTTGACTCTTTGAAGTGAAGGATCACTTGCAGTTTAACTACACGGTGATAGGGCGTCTTGCCTTCACAGGAAAAAAGAAATAGAGTTGACAGCCAAAAGCCAAATACTTGAATTGTATTGGTATTTTGCTCTGGAGTTTTTAGTTTTACTTGGTCATTTAATTGATTTTTAGTTGTAGTTTTAATTGATTTCAGTTTTAAATGAGGAGAAGGAATAGACAAAGTCATTAAATGGTGTAAAGTGTTCATAAACCTAAAGTAAAGGACAATATGTTTGAACTGAGGAAATTTCACTTTTCTCCCTTTTTAGAATGTACCTACAATTGGGGTCATGGCAGTTGTTCTGGCCACACATCTTTGTGATGAAGTGAGCTTAGCAGGATTTGGATATGACCTGGATCAGCCCAACACACCTTTGCACTATTACAACAACCTCTGCATGGCTGCCATGAAAGAACAAACTATGCACAATGTGACAGGTGAAACGAAATTCCTGCAAAAACTGATCAAAGAAAAAGTTGTCAAAGACCTCACTGGAGGGATACACTGTGAATTCTGCAGCAAAGACAGCTAGTGACCAGCTGGCAGCATGGATAGGATTTGTTACATTTCCAGAGGTTCAGCTGGATCAACCCTTTCCCTCTCTTTAGTTCTTTAAAGGGTACATGAAATGGACGTGGAATCCTTGCTGCCTTTTTTATGTCCTGTTGAAGTTGTCAGACTTTTAATTTTCCTGTGAGACTTTACTTTGCACATTTCTGTGTATAGCTATGTAAATATCTTGTCAATTCAACTTGGGGTTGAAAGACATCCGTTTAAAGTATTTAATATTTTAAGTTGTCTGAATAAAAGCAGGTTTATTGTTTTCAAATGTATATGGAACACACGTGGCTGGCCTGAATCGTCTAACAGAATGTGCAAGAGTTATTTTCCCCTGATCTGCTGTCTTTGTTGATCCAGTTCCTGGTATATTGACTCCTTTTCATGCATGCCATGAAAAGAAAGGCATATGCTTCTCAAGTCTTGCATGTCTTGAACTTGAGCATTGCATTTACTCCTCAAATATTTATATTCTTTTGCTAATACGTTTTTTGGAGGGTGAAGGACAAACATAGGAGTGGAGTTGAAGGAAAAGGAATTGTTGTGGCAACAACTGAGTAGTAAGTACTTTGATGTTCATGATTGATATTAGAACCATTGATGTATTAATGTTTTGGATTAGAATCCTGCTTTGTGAAGCACATTTGGACCCAGGGCACTCTAGAAGAGGATTTAGCCAGGAGGAGGCTTTAACCCAAACCAGGTCATTTGTCATTTCCATTCCTGAAGACCTGCCTAAATGTTTCTAACTAGATGATTTGCAGCAGAGTTCAGCTACCCTAAGTAAAGAACTGGCATTAATACAAATCTGTCACTTTTTTAAAATTTATTTTTTGAGTGACTTGAGAATTGCTGGTTCTATAAAACACTAGTTTGTATCAATCATTTAGCACTTCTAAAATCTATGATTACGTTACAGTTTCCACTGGTTAATTTTATGATCCTTAAGTAATTAATTATAGATATTGTCACCTTAATAGTTTGCAATGCTCATAACCCTTGTGAAGTCCAGTATTGACTGTTTAATTGGAGAGGTAGAGTTGTTGGTTTTCCCCAAGTCAGTAATTGGTTGAGTGTATAAGTTAAGAAGAAAATCACTATAAGAAAATGGCATAATCTAGTAACAAGGTAGATAACTGCTGAAAACAGCAAATTTAAGAAACAAAAAGAGAAAAGAAAGCTATAGATGTATGTTCTTGGGAGTGGAAATCACTGCACTGCAAAGGCACTGGACTGTGCAGGTCTGTAAGCAAGTTTTTATGTTTATATCTTTGTTATTAGTAGAGTATCAGGTATGACTGTTTGCACTGAGGAGTGGTGTTACTCAATCTACAGTATGAGAAAAAAGCTTCCTTTGGCAGTGGAAGCTTGTCAGCAAATCAATCAAAGGTTGGCCTAGGAACATTGTTCTTAATCATGGACTCTTCACCTAGTGAATGTTCCCACTTTTCTTTGTTATGGATATAGAGATGAATGAAGTTGGAGTTCCAAATTTTAAGAGTACTCATGTGGAAATGCAAGATTAGGGTGGTTGTGTTTTGGGTTTTTGTTCTGTGGAGAGCAGATCTAATGAATAATAATGTTACCATGCAGGAGCAGCAGACTGATGCTCACTGTTATACTGAGAGGCAAAAAAAGGACATCAGGTCTTAAAGCATAACTGAAGAAAGTTGTGGACCTCATCCTTCCTAAGTCCCACATGTCTACAGGTCCTTTAAAGTCAGTTGTGGGGGCTGAACAAATTTGAAAATCAGGAATTCTTGTTTCTGGCACTATGTTCATAGCAATAATATTAATCTAGCTTTCTCTTCCAAGAAAAGCGTTAATTTTTATATCAGCAATAAATTTCTAGTCTGTTTTTTTTTTTGTAAGTATATTATTTAATTTAATATTTCATGTGTGAAGAGTTTTATACAAATAATCCTTTAGTTAATATATTAAAATGTGGTAACTATTTTCTCCTGGTATTAAAACTGGAAGCAGAATACATTAATTTCATTTAGTATTAATGAAATTTTGGAAGATTTCAGAATGTGTGTGTTGGGAGGATGCCTTGAATACACCAGAAGTCTGTATCTCTGAACATATGGTCCCTCACCACTTCATTTTGTTCAGCAACTTAAAAATAATCAATTGATTAATGTAAATGCCAGTAGCTTTTTGGAGATGCTGTATTTACTGTCAAATTTGCAAATTGTGTGGATGTAGGATTAGATTTCCTACCTGTTTTATGGCTTGTGATAAAACCTTGTTCTCCATGGTAGTCTGTGCAGACTTGACACTCCGTGAAATGGCAGCAAAAAGCAATAAACTGATGAAACCACTTTCTATTTATGTATTTGTCACTCAGTTTGCCATTTGTTCTTCCTCCTTTTTAAGGAAGTTACATGTCTTGCTGATCCAGTTGAAAGTCCTGATGCAATCCCACATACTCCAAAACAGGGGACCTGGTAGCTGGTAACTTTTTCTCTGTTTGTTTATGCCTTTTTAATGCCTGTCAGTGGAATTATCTGTCTGGTGCTTGGAGGAGAGAAACCCTCTCAACACTGACCAAATTGTGGGTTTACAGGATTTTGAAGTTAATGTGGATGAGAATATTTTGTACTGGGTTTATAGCATTGGCCTTAAAGTCAGGGGTGTGTTTCCTACAATGGTGTAAACGCTGCAGCTTCTGATCTGTGCCTCAGCCTTGCTGGAAGTGAGATAAGAACAAAGCTCTATGTGTTCTGTTAGTGTTTCACAGATTTATGCTTTGCAAAGAATCTGCATCCTTTGTAAATAGGCCTTAATATTGTTTGGTTAAAAAGTGACCAAAGATTTTGGGAGCTGTGATAAAGCCATTGTGTTCTGCACTGAAATCCTCTTAGCTCCTACGAAGAGAGTTACAATCTCAGCCAGGGATATGCCTTATCTATTCTGGTGCTGAATTTTTATGGTTCCTGTGCAGGAAGTTGCACAAGGAGACATGAAGAGCTGCCTGACTGTGGAGTGGGGAAGTGCCAAAAAGGGTGACTGCAGTCTGTGCTGGGTTGGCATCAAAACTGGATACTAAACTCGTGTGGGCTGTTGAGATGCTGATAAGGAACTGAAGAGAGTTCAGCCTCTCTGCATGGATGTGTGTTGGTAGCTCCAGTTCTTGTGCTGCAGTGGGAATTCCTGCAGGAAATGGGAGGGCACCAGGAGGGGCAGCTTTGTGGCATGAGTCTGATCCTCTTGCCTGTGTAAGGGAGGATGAAGGGAGAGCACCTCTGTTAAGACCAGCTCAGATGTGATGCTGTGCATTCCTTCCTCCAGCTTGCCAGCAGCAGGTCTTGTACAAATGCTTGGTTTTAAAAACTTAGGAAAAGGTTCTTCCCCCAGGGGGTGGCTGGGCACTGACCAGGCTCCCCAGGGCAGTGGTCACAGCACCAGCCTGGCAGAGCTCAGGGGTGTTTGGACAATGCTCTGGGGCACAGGGGGTGACTCTGGGGGATGGTGCTGTGCAGGGCCAGGGGCTGGACTGGATGATCCTTGGGGGTCCCTTCCAACTCAGTTTGTTCTGTGGCTCTATGAAATGTGTGTACATCCTGGTCAAAAGAGTTTTGAGCCATTTGGCATCAAGTGTTGTCCCACATCTCCTGAGGTGCTGGAAGATAACCCACCCTAGAGTCCCTAAGGGGCTAATGCCCCTAATGCCTTATGTCTGCAATTGTTTTTGAGCTACTCAAATGGTGCTTTTCTTGTCACAAACAGTCCCCTCCTTTCTCTGCCTCTGTGACCATTATATTTTTCCTAAAACACCCCTGTGAGCAGGGACTGAAGCACCCACCCATGTCCCCCCACAGGTGATGGGAATTACAAATGGCTATTGAGTGTTGCACCTCAGCATGTCCCCAACCAAACTGGGGGGATGCTGCAAAACTTCCTACATTCTATAGCTGTATAATCCTACCCCCCACTCCCTGGGAGGGAGCTGCAGTGGCTCAAAGCTCTGTGCTGGTATTGGACCTGTACATTGCCATGAGGGAATCCTTCTGCTCCAGCCCTACCTGTATTCCTTGCTCCTCTCTGTACAGCTTATTCCACCTGTGTGCTCAAAGCAACAAAATCCTTAATTTAAAAGAATACAGTAAAATGCCTTCTTTGAAGGGATCTTTTTTTGGGGAGGGGCGCGATTGCTAGTGTGTGTTCCTCACAAGCTGCAGTCTAAACTGTCACATGTGATTGACTTTCTCAAGGACATGACAGCATCAGTGGCTGCTCTGATGGCCAAGGTAGGAGGCAGGAGTTAAATCAGCTTTGCAGTGACTGCTCCTGTGGTTTATGTGGATGTGAAAAGCCAGGAATTGCCAGCACTGGGTTTTCAAGTGTAGGAGTGCTTGTTCCAGCAGATTTACCCTTTTCTCCTTGTCCAGGCACTTGTGCATCACTTCTTTGTGGTTTAACAAAAGGGCCTAACACACCTGTAACTGAATCTTGACTGAAATTCTCATGCCTGCCAACACTTGTGTTTTCTGTTCTGTGAACTGGAATTAAAGCTGCTCATGCTTGGAGAGTTGGGCAGGGCTGAGCATCCGTGCTTTACCTCCCTTTGGGGTCATCTGCCTGATCATTTGTTTTCACAGCCTCCCTCTCCTGTGCTTGGGCCAAAACCAACTTCTTCCCAAGTTCCTGCATATGCCATAGAGGAGAACAAAGGCTTCTTGTTCAGTGCAGCCACTACTGCTCCCTCCTCATGGGCAGCAAGGAGCCCTGGCCTTTGCAAGGAGGCATTTCCACTTGCAGGGAATGGCTCTGGCAGTGGTCAGCTCCTTGGAAGGGGTTGCCTTGGAAGGGGCTGCCAAGCCTGAGATAGAATGTGGTGGACAAGCTGCAGAAAAAACCGTTTTCCACCAGCTGGAGTCATCTCTCTGAAAAAGGAAAATTGGAAATCCAAGCAGCTGTGGCAGTGCTGAGCATCAGACACTTCCTTCCCAGTCAGTGATCTTTGTGTTCCTGCTGTGTACTAAAATAATTATTCTGTAGTTCAAGGAAGTCGTGAGCCTTAGCTTGGGCTTTCAGCATATAAGCCAGTCTGGAGGGGAGCAGAAACACTGCTATTTGCAAATTTCCCCCTTTTGCCCAGCCTTTTTCTACCTGATCTGAGCTTAGAAAACCCCAAACAAACCCACTTTGCAGAGGCTGCAATTACTTTCCCACTGCTTTAGGCTGAGCTAAGGATGAGATGTGAGGAGCTGGTGGAGCAGACAGAGGAGGTGCAATGGAGTTTTGTACTCAAGTGGTGTGAAGGCATTGGCTGCTGGGCTAAGTGGCTGCAGCAAAGAAACCTGAGAGAAGGACTTGGGGGGACAAGGGATGTGGTGGGGAGGAGGTTTGAGATAAGCAGGTGTGGAGAGGCAGGAATATACACACATCTCATTTGACCACCTGAGTGCAGCCTTGGGAATGTTTGCAGCAGTTCTGTAGCTGCTAGGATTTCTGCCAGGATCTCTGTGTCACTGTGTGCTCGGGCCTCTCATGCTGCTGTAAAAAAATGACCACAATGTAGCTCAACAAAAATTTCTGACCAACTTTGCCTTTCCACTGAGGAGAGCAGAAGCTCATGGAAAGCAGCTGGTGTGGCTTTTCAGGGTTTGGTGTTACTGTACCTGTAGGAAAAGATGAGGTTATTTGTCCTGGGCAGTTTTATGACCCCATTGTAGTGCTCTGTCCAAGAAAGAAGTGTAGAGGTTACCACAGTTGTTTTTAATGCAAAATCTTCAAAAAGAAAGAAGGGCTGGTTTGTTCTATCATCAAGTAACAAGATTACCATGAGCATTTTCAGTTTTATGGCTGGGTTGTGTGGTCTGGGGTGATTTTTAAGCAAGCCCATTCTTATTTATGGAAGCAGATAATTGGGTCAGAGCATGGCTTAGCTCAAAACCCCAAGGAATTTTCCTCTGCATGGGCATGAGAGTCTGAACCCTGTCACCATTTCTTCTGCCTGGTTTTGTCAGCCTTAGTTTCTAAGCCTACTCTGTGACCCATATGGCACCTAACCTGTGCTTCAGCTCTTCTTGGAAACCTGATTTAGACTGATTTGTGCTAGGCAAGGGACACAGGTGCAGTTGGACACCCAAGTGAGTCCCTCAACAGCTCTCAGGTACTTTGGTCCATCTCTCAGACCATCAAGGGAAATTTGGTCTCAGAAGAAGGAGAATTTAGGACTGTTATTAGATACAGGTTTTGCTATGTTCATGCCTACACAGATGAAAGGAACTGAATGTGAGTTTGTAGCTCTGCAGCTGAAACTTCCTGCTGCAATGGGATATCCCCAGCCACTGCTTCTAACAGCTCAGGCTGCATTAGAAATTTCAATTATTTTAAATACCTGGGTGTGGATATTCTCAGTTCAGTTGAAGAGAGAACAGAGAAAATTTCTCCAGGCTGAGAAGGAAAATTTCTCCAGGAATCTTAGATGAAAGAATTCAAACAGTTATCTCTCTTTCTGTAACCATTGTTTATAGTTATGGTTCTTCATAGCCTACTATTCACAGCTACCAATAATGTGAGATGTTTTCTACTTTGAGACCAATCCTGTCCCACTTAGCAAAGCTTGTGACTTCTTGCTAATAAAGATTCTCCTTGAGCCTTCTGATTCACCTGAAGACTGGAGTCTGTCTCTCCATCCCTGACTCAACAGCATCACCTGGGTACCAAAAAGCTGTCCGTGCCTGACGGCAGACCTGGGGGCTGGCAGATACGAGATGCTGAATTTTACTGGGTGGTATAAAAGCAGATGAGGTGAAATGCCCATGACAGTAGCGCCAAGGAGGGCTCCCCTTGGTTACCAAAGGCACCTTGGGCTCTGCTCCCGGCTGAAGTTTTGGGAGGAGTTTCCCGTTTGCAGCGGGAGCGAGGAGCGGGCGCGCAGCCCCATCTAGCGCCGCTCCGCGCTCTGCCACCGACTCCAGGCATCAAAACGGGAAAAACCCTCAAAAACAAACGCAGCGCCCCTAGGCTGGCGCTGGAATGTCAGCCTGAAGCGAAGGGCACGGGAATGAGCCGCTTTCCCTGCTTAACACACGAGTGGAGCTCAGGATCAGGGGTTTTATCCCGTGGCTGTGCAGCTCCGTGGAAGGGAGCATTTTCAGCCCTAGAAGGAGCATTGCTACCTGGGTTGTTGGTCCTTCCATTTCCCAGGGAGCTGGGCTGATGCACGGAGGTCTGTCCAGCCTGACTCAATCCTCTATGTCACCAGGGAAATTTGGAGGGCAAAACCAGCCCTGAGATCTCTGAAATCGTGGCTGGCAAGGACATTTGGACAAGCAGAGACCAGCTAGTCCAGAGAAGAGAATGCAAAGGGTCAATAGCAGAGACAGTGATTACCTTCTTCCCTCTGCATCATTCTGGGGAAAAGACAAAAACTAACAGACAAAAAAAGCATCCTGGGAGGTTTAGATTCAAGAAGGAGGTTTTTCTAACATGAGATTAGAGAAGCATTAGTGTGAATTGTGCTGGGAGGCCTTCCAGCACTGGAAAGTTTGAAGACTGAACTGGATAAGTTCCAGCCAGGACTTTTTCAGCTGCAGCTGATCCCACTGTGGGCAGGGGATGGATTTAGCTGCCCTGGGGGAGGAAGGGAGTGTTCTTTCCAACCTCTCTTTTTGCCCTTTCAGTTTAGTTTGTGCATGATATTAGACACTGATACTGGGGCAGTGGTTACTCACCCTTGCTCCTGAGTAATTTTTGGATCTCTCCTTATAGGCCTTGAAAAAAATCATAGAACTGGGGACAGACTCTTCCCTGTGGCTAAAGCTGATGCTGGGGCAGAGGGGAGGGAATGCAAGCCCTTGATTCAGAAGGAGCTATGAGCTGAACCCCACCATGGCTGAAATTACTGCATCTTCTGAACTGATTTAAAATTATTAAAATTATTTTTTTGATCTTGGAAAAAACACCTTATCAGCTTGAAGAAGTTGTTATTTAGTTGGAGAGGTCTCTTCAGGTATGTTTGAGCACTGGGGCTAGAACTTCCCTATCTTATGGAGTGATTGGGAGTGTCAGCTTAGGAGAGGTCTGGGGACAAAAGAAGTTCCCCATTGTGCAGAAATAAAAAGAAGGCTCAAAAATTGCAGGAAACCTGCTCTCTGCACTTCCATTTAATGTTTCTCTCCTCCTGTGAAAATAATGTGTGAAATCTGGAGAAGCCAATTGGAGCCAAAGGATGTAATCGACCCTGACACTGTAAAACACTTCCCTGTGAAATCCTGCCTGCAGCCTGTCCAGGGAGGATTTGCTCTGTGGCTCATTGTACTCTCAGCTGGCATTTTGCTTCAGCTGCTCCTTGCACCTGCAGCAGGGCTGGCAGTGGGAGGAGCTGCCAGTGAAACCCTCAGCACAGTGGGGTGGGGGTGGCACAGGGGAGATGTGTTTCAGTCTGGTACAGCACACACCTGGGGAAGCCACCCAGGGGAGGGGAGGGGTGGGTTCTTTGCAGGCACAAACCTGCACAGCTGGGAGCTGCACTGATGGATGCCCCAGCAGGGTGTGAGCTCACCCATCCATATCCACTGCAGCTGCTTCTGCCATGTCTGATGACCCTGGGGAATCTCCTCCTTGTGTTTGAAGAGCCTCTGCTTTGTCTCTCCAAGTTTTCTGATCACTGTGTCAGTGAGGAGAGAAAGAGAAGTAGAACACAACTGGTTAGGACACTGGCCTGGAAATCCCAAGCATTTTTCCCAAGCTCTGCTTATCTCTGACCCCCAGCTCAATCCTTGACTCTAAAGGGATTGTGTGCATACCACTCCTGCTCTTGTTTTGGGATATACTTGCAAGCATGACTTGTTCTTGGCCCCTTGGCTGGTCTTGTGAGCCTGTTCTGACTCTTATTAGGGGATGTAGCCTGTCCCTGATCCAGCCCATGTGACAGTGAAGTCTCCTCCCCCATTCTGGCTCGGCTGGCTGCTGGTGATGGCTGCAGGGTTAAGGCAGTGCAATGACATCTTCTGGGCCCCCACTCCAGCTGACATTGCTTGGAGGTCTCATCCTTTTTAATCCCAAGCACATGTGGGCCAGACAGGGAGAACACCACTCTCTCTGTCCAAACAGCATTTCCAGATCAGAGCTTTGCTGTCAGTTCCCTCTGCAGTCCAAAAAAAGACAGAGTTGCCATAAAATGATCACACCTGGTAGTACAACTTCCTGATGGATCTGTGAAGAGATCCTGATGTTGGGCCCAGCAACTGGCAACCATCAGCCTGCAGAGTTCCAAATGAAATACATTCCTCTGCAGCTCTCAATCCTCTGACAGAGATATTTCCCAGTGTAAAGCTGCCATGAAAATGTGAGCCAAAACCATATCATTTCTCAACCAATGGTGCTAGGAACATGGCTGCAAAATCCAGGAATGAAGCAAATGCACCTGGAGTGGTTTGATTCTGGTTCTGACTGGTTTTTCCCCATCTGTACTAGCTGTTAGGCAAGAACTGAATGGTTCTTAATTCATCATCTCAAAAAAGGGCAGTGTGGAAGAAAGGAATAGGAACATCACAGGGAGATGTAACATGCACATTACCCCAGCAGGTGAAACTGCAAGCCTGCAGTCCCCCCCTGTGCTCCCAGCTCCCTGGAAAGAGGGAAGCACACAAGAAAGTGTGTTCTTACACAGAAACAAGGAGGCAACTGAGTGGTGAGGCCCTTTATGCAGCTGATGTGTACAGACATTGCTCCAGGAGGACCTGCAGGTCCAGCACTGCATTCCTGTTGGAGAACCATGCTGGAATACCTCCAACCTTTGGAGAGCACTAGGGGAAGTTTTAAACTGATGTATCCTTTAGCAGGTCAAAATTTGCTTGTTTCTGGTTTTGGTGTTTTGTGGTTTTTTGTGGGTTTGTTGGTTTTGTTTTTTTTTTTCTTTTCTTTTTTTTTTTTTTTGATTGTCAGGATTATTTGTTGCTGGTTTGTTTGTTTATTTGTTTGGATTATGATATCTCTGAGCTCAGATTGAGTTGGGGCTCTTGGGCTGGGTTCCAATTCTAATATGAGAGCAGTTTGCTTTTTGCTGATGCTCCTGCAGGCAGGGATGCCCACAGCAGGCAGGGCTGGTCAGCTCAGAGGGGATGTGGCTGCCACTCAGCATGCTGCCTTTGCTGTAACCTGCACCTGGCTCTCACTTTGTCCTTGAACAAGTCATTGCTAAGTTGAATGACAAGTATTTATTTATTTTTTTCCATTTGGTTTACTGAAGAAATAAAGATTATATACTGTGACCTCTGCCTGCTGGCCCCCCAACTAGCTCATGGCCATTTTAAAATAAACTTTACATATGGGGAGAGCTGTTAAAGGTATTACACGTTCATAAACAATGTAAAAATCTCTGTCTGGGCAAAGAAGAAATAAAACTAAATAATTTCCCACCCAGTTTTAGCCAGCCAGCTCTAGCTGCCCTGCTTGGTGGGAATCAAGGCTTGCTTAATCCTGCTGCTCACAGACCTTCTAACTTTGGCTTTTGCAGTTTTAGGAGTCAATTTAGGGCTACAGAAGAATGATCCATGGGGTTTTTCAATTGGCTAGAAAAGAGGATGCTTGAAATTTCAACAGGGAGATTTGCAGGCAAGAGTTCCATCCTCTCCAGACAGAACTGGTGGATGTGATGGCTTCCTTGGTAGCAACGAGCAAGGAATCATGTTAGGGCTAGGAAACACAGCCCAGCCTCATCTCTGGGCTGAGCTGGAAGGAATGGAAGGATCAGCAGGAGTGGGTGTATGCTCACTAATGCTCTCACTGCTGGGGTTATCCAGCTTGTGCTGCTTCTCCTCCAGAGCTCTTCCTGAAGGGAAATCCTGTGGACAGTTGCACTCTCCTTGGAGAGCCTCACTTGTCATTGGCTCTGTTTTTCTTCCAACAGACAAAGCTTGGTGGACATAAATCAAAAGGAACAAGTGGAGTGTGAAACAGGCTACTTCACTCTGTGTATTGGGGGAATAGCAGAAAGTCCTTTGCAGCAGCCAGGAGATTCCAGGTTTGGCTACAGCACTATAGCCCATAAAAGTTGCTGGGATAGCTCTGCTTCTTTTTCCCCCAAGAGAGAGGAAACCTTTTTCTCTGTCTCATTTGCTGCCTCTACTAATGCCAGATTTCCCTGTGTGAATGCATTTCTTTTCCTTCACACCCTCAGATAGACTTTCCATTGATCGCTGCCCAAGTTTGTGGCCCTTAGATCCTGGAGCTCAGCTCTGAAATAGCCTCCTTCCACATGAAAAGGAGGGGTGAGGAGCTAAAAAGCTGTGGGTTTCACTTTTTTATCAATTACAGTGCTTCCCAGGCTATGTGGTTAGAGAAGTGCAGAACTTAGGAAAAATCCAGGCTGAGGACCTGGCCCCAGCATCAAGGATTTCCTTTCTGAGATGAGCTGTTGCTCTGCTCTCCAAAGTGAGGATCTCCCACTGTTTTATGTGATTGTATTGGGGTTTTTTTTATGTCACACACCTCATTCAAGGGGCATCTGCACAGAGTTTTCTCATGGAAAGTGCAATCATTTTCTGGAACGTGTTGCTGAGGAGTATTGCTGAATCCAGGCACTGAGCAAAATTCAAAGGGAGTTTGGATATTAGTATGGATCACAACACTAGTCTGAACCCATAAGGGATTATGCTAACAGGTTTGGGAGCAGATCTGAACAGTGCTTTCAGCCCTTAGCTGCTCTCTTGTGCTTAGAGTTTAGGAGGAGGCCCTCATGTTCAAGAGGTTGTAGTCCTTCCCCAGCAGAGCCTGGTGTTGCATATGAATCAGTCCATCCATCCATCCATCCATCCATCCATCCATCCATCCATCCATCCATCCATCCATCCATCCATCCAAAGGTCAGTCTCCAGCAATCCCATACACATCAGGGTAAAAACACACAGCTGGTGTGTGGTGTTTGAGAGGGTCCCCAGGATGAGGTGAGAGATGAGAATCTGACTCCAAGTTCTCAGAAGACTGATTCATTATGGTATGATATGATATGATATGATAAATTATAAGAATGCTATACAAAAATTATACTAAAGAAAGAGAAAGGATACATCAGAAAGCTTAACAAGAATGATAATGAAAATTCATGACTGACTCCTCAGAGTCCAACACAGCTGATGGTGCTTGGTCATTAATTAAAAACAATTCACATGGAACCAATCAAAGAGGCACCTGTTGGTCAACAATGTCCAAGCCACATTCCAAAGCAGCAAACACAGGAGCAGCAATCAGATAATTATTGTTTTCATTTCTCTCTGAGGCTTCTCAGCTTCCCAGGAGAAAATCCTGGGCAAAGAGGGTTTTTCAGAAAAATCATGGTGACACTGGTGAGTGCTGTGCAGTGAGTGCTGGTGGCTGCAGGCTGGTGGCTCTCAGTCACCCAGCTCAAGGTGGCCAGGCTTGAGGGAGCAAGTCAGAGCCAATCTGCTCATTCTCCTTTTCCTTCTATTTTCCAATTTATGCCTGATTTGCTACTGCCCAGTCCCATAAAGGGGAAGGGTGATGATGGTGGTGTGTTCCTCTGCTCCTAATACCTCTTACCTAATTTTTATTGTTTTGCCAGCCATCTTCCTTGTGTTTTGAGGGGATGCTCTGCTTTTTTGCAGCCCCTTGTGTTTATCTTGGCTTCCCTCTGGCAACATTTGTTACCAGGGTGCCTCCTAAGTGCACCTACATCATCTCTGTATGGCTTTTTGGTAATCACAGCACTGATAAAAGTGAAATTGTATCTGTGCCAGCAGCGCTAGAAAGCACCCACATGCTCTCGCTTGCTGTGTTGTTTAAGTAAGCTTATATTGTGATCCAAGAGAAGTTATTCCTAGTTTTACACTGCCCAGTGTGTTTATAATTTATGGGTGCCATAGGTATCTGCACCATCCGAGCAGGCTTTTGTGCGTGGGTGCTTCGGCACCGCGGCACCTCTCACTGCTCCGGGTCGGGTTTCAGCATCTCTGCGTGATGCGGGAGGGAGATCAAGCCCTGCCGAGAGCAGCAGCAGGTTTGCATCCTCCTGCGGGCTCCCCCAGCCCCGCAGGTTTGTATCCTCCCCCGGACACCCCCAGCCCCGCAGGTTTGCATCCTCTCCCGGACACCCCCAGCCCCGCAGGTTTGCATCCTTCTCTTCCCCCGGGCTCCTCCAGTCCCGCAGGTTTGCATCCTCCCCCGGACACGCCAAACCCTGCAGGTTTGCATCCTCCCCCAGACACCCCCAGTCCCGCAGGTTTTCATCCTCATCCTCCCCCCGGCTCCCCCAGCTCCGAGCCCGACCCTGCCGCCGCTCAGTCTCGGCTCTGTGCGGAGACCCGCGGCGCTCCCGGCAGAGGGCAGTGCCAGACAGACGGACGGACGGACGGACCGATGGCTGGAAGGAAGGAAGGAAGGAAGGAAGGAAGGAAGGAAGGAAGGAAGGAAGGATGGATGGATGGATGGATGGATGGATGGATGGATGGATGGATGGATGGATGCACAGCCCACGCCAAGCGCTGTTCCGCTCTTCTCCCGGGCTCTCCGGGCGGGATCGCGGGCCGGTTGAGCTGCAGCCCGAGCCCCGTGCGGGGCTGGAGGAGGCCGGGCTGGCTCCGTCTCCCGTTTCCCCGGCTGACGGCAGCGCCGGCGGCTCCAGCCCGTAAAACCTGAGCTTGGATGGGTCTTTGCTAGGATGGGGTGTCGGATGGGAGAGGGGTTTAGAGAGATCCCTGCACGATGCTAATCTTTGCACAATTCTTAGGGAGGATTTATCTTTTTGGTGTAATTTATTTTGAATCAGTGTTTCAGTGGGGGCTGGGGGAGAGCACAGATGAAATCCCATATTCTGGCCATAGATTTTTGCCTGAACAAGTACACTGAGAGTAGATTGCAGACTGAGACCTTGGAAGAAAACTGCCACCCTACCATATGCATAAATGTAATAGCATATTTTTTTTTCTTTTTTCTTTCTTTTTTTCTAGCAACCTCCTCCTTTTAGATTCCCTGGTCCCAGACTCTGTGCCTCAAAGCATTGCACTCAGGCACCACTATGCACCAACTAAACCTGTGTGTTTTGCCCAGCAACCCACTGATCTGTGAAATTTGAAGCAGGAGAGCTGAAATAAAACCTTCAATATTAACCTATTAAAAATTCCAAGAGGGTCTTCCCAGTTTGCCCTGAGTAGGACAGTGTCCTCCTTATACTGCAGCTGCTCTTGTGAGGTCTCAAAAGACATGCAGCTCCAGGCCTGGTTAGCATTCAGATGGGAGACCTCCAAGAGCTTTGGCTGGTTGAGAAACAAGTATTGGAGTTTCAGTAAGTGGCATTTTCCTGTCCTGAGTCATTGTTGAACACGCGCCTGTTCCAGCAGCAGAAGATCTCATTCTTCAGTGCTGTCATTCTGGCACCCAAGAGCTCTCTAAAGTTAAAGCCTGTCTTGTCAACACCAGAGGCACTGAGATACTCTGGGTGTTTGCTAAAGAGGAGAGACACATGTGCAGGACATGGTCCTGGCACCCATGACAGTGTTCAGCGATGGATGGGACCTTGGGATTCAAGAATTGAGCAAAAATTACATTTTTAATACAGCAAGGGTGGGGTTAGGTGATACCAGAGGAAGGAACTTTTGAAGGAGGGGTTCAGATCTCCCTGTGCTTCTCCCTGTTGCTTGATAGCATCAAATTGACAGTAGCTGGTCCTGACCCTTCCCTCCAAGGGTTGCTAATAGCAGCCTCACTTCTCTCACCCTGCCTGCTCCTCTTACAGATTTATCACTTGCTGTCTTCTGAAAGCAGAACATCTGTCCAATCTATATTTCCCCCAGACTCTTCCAGGTGGGAATCATTACTGCTGATTTACACCTGATAATTCAGAGCAGAAGATGGAGAAGATGAGGATGTTCTCCTCAAACAGGAGCAGGACAAACTGCACCTGGAGAGTTTCTTTGCTGGAATGAGCTGGATGTTTGGAGGGAGCCAAGCTCCATAAGCAAAGGGATTCATCTTGATGAGACAAAAGAAAATGTTTTATTGCCAGAAGTTTATTGTATGGAATCTTTCCAGAGACACCCTGAAGGTCACCAGAAACTTCACACAAATTCACAACTGGTTGCAGGGAACAGTATGGAGCAAGGGTCGGTTATTATTTTAGAGCAAAGCAGCTGTATGACATGGATCTTTCTTTTCTTCCTGTGGCCCTGTGTCATCCTAAGGGCTTACAGCTCCAAGATGGCAGTGTGATGGCTCTGGGCAGGGTGACATGGAGGCAGGAGACACCCTGCACACAGCAGGTATGGAGCTGGGTACCTTTCTCTGAAATACATAAAGCAGAGGGGAGGAGAGGGTGATTTTGGTGCTTCCTGCAGGGCTGAGGACAGCCTGGCCCCTGTGGCCTGCTCCTAATTGCTCTGTGCTCCAAAATGGTGCATGGAACAGAAATTACACTCACCAGTGTGTTCACCTGCAGAGGCTTCCCACTGGTGGGCCTTACCTGATGACTGCTGGTGCTTCTGAGGGGATGCAATTTCAGACCATTTCCATGGGCTATTTACTGGGTTTTCCATCTTCAGCAGAAACAAGGAGCCAAATAACAGATTTTCCCTGATTTCATCCTCAGACTGATGTGGGTGGAGAGGCTGTATGAATTACTGAGGACACAGCTGACGTTATGTGGGGTTCCCAGGAATTTGGCATGGGTGCCTTCAGCCAGGGCTGTTTTGTTTTAAAAGCAAATGTGAGCTCCTGGACCTGGCCCTGTGGGATGCTGACACCACCTGGCAGAAGGGCTGTGCTCAGATCAGGGTGACTGTGTGTGTTTAATTTTGAGCTGGAGGAGGAGAACTATGGTGAGTCCTGGGTCAGTGACAATGAGGTCTGGAGTCCAGATGTGCAAAGCCTGGCAGAGCAAGACAGAAGGCTGTTTAGAGAAGAACATTTTGGAAGTCTGGGGGAGTGCACAGTGGGATACTAGATCTCAAATTAAATCTTCAGCCAAAAAGGGAGGAATCTAGCAGCAGTTTTATCAGGCTGGGCTACTGCAGGAATTGCTTTAGTTGCTGGCCAGGAGTGTTGCTGAGAAATTGGATCCTGCAGCAGCTTTATCTGATGGGTCAAGGGAACAGCTTCCAGATTTTGCAAAGTGGTTCCTCTCAGTATGAGGCAGTGGGGCAGTGAGCTGGCTTGGGATTGCTGTGTGAGCTTTTGAAGGTGCCCAGTGTTGAGCAGTGCTTCGACTGAAGGTTGTGCCTGTCTGGAAGGATCATTGCAGAGACAGCAGAGACACAGTACTGCTTAAAATCTGCAGAGCTTCTGTTGGGTTTGAAAGCTGAATTATCCTTATTGGTTTACCCCCATGGATGGGGTTGGTGAGGCACTGGGACTGGTTGTCCAAAGAAGTGGATGCCCCATCCCTGGAAGTGTTCAAGGTCAGGTTGGATAGGGCTTGGAGCAACCTGGTCTGGTGGGTGGCATCCCTGTCCATGGCAGGGGTGTTGGACCTGGTGATCTTTAAGGTTCCTTCTGACTCAAGCCAATCTATGATTCCATTGAAAAAGGGAAGGAGGTTCTGCAGCAAATGGTGCTCCTTAGATACAAAATCTCATGCCTCAGTGTTGGTTGGTCACACAGGCAGCTCCTCAGATGTGAGTGCTGACTGAGGTGGCTGGCTGGAACCAGGAAGCATCTCCTGCTGCAAGGTTGCCCTGCACACTGCCCCATCTGTTCCTGTTGCTCTTGGCAGGTGTTTAGTGCCTCCTGTGACAAGTATTGTCATGGCTGCTGTGCCATGGATGAGGGATCTGTTTCCAGAACAAAACCCAAGCACTCTGCAGCACCATGACTTTCTCTCAGTGCAGTGTGAGAAATGAGCAATGCCAAAATGAACAATGTGAAAATGTGTCTTGAGTCTTTCACAAGGACTGTGTCTGTGAATAGGCAAACAAGACATTTCTAGTGTGCTTTTCTTTCTGCTCATGCTGCTCTTGGTGTGCCTCACATGGTGAGAACCATGCTCATTTTTAAATTGAATATTTAAATATTGAATTCCATTAAAGCAGGAGTAAAAGGGAAGTAAAAAACCAGTGATACAGAGGAAGACACTGCCCACTAACAGGCAGGAAGGCACCTTGCTGGTGGGAGCCATGTCTGTACAAATCTCAGGTATTGACAGGAGTAAACAGCAGCTGGGCAGATTTGAGGGATGTGAGTTTTGAATTAAGCACTGAAAGTTCCTGATGTGTGTCTGTCAGGTGCTTGGGATCTTTGGTGGATGCAGACTGTGGGAGGAGATGTTCCCTTGGAAAGCTCAACTGGGAGAGATGGTGAAGGGCCTGGAGGGGAAGCCGTGTGAGGAGAGGCTGAGGGCGCTGGGTCTGTTCAGCCTGGAGGGGACAGAGGGGAGACCTCAGTGCAGTTACAAATTCCTCCTGAGGGGAACAGGAGGGACAGACACTGATCCCTGCTCTGTGGTGACAGTGACAGCACCGAGGGAATGGCCTGAAGCTGTGTCAGGGGAGGTTTGTGTTGGATATCAGGAGAAGGTTCTTCCCCCAGAGGGTGGCTGGGCACTGGAACAGGTTCCAACAGGGAAGTGGTCACAGCACCAGCCTGGCAGAGCTCAAGAAATGTTTGGTCAGTGCTCTCAAGCACATGATGTGACTCTGTCCTGTGCAGGGACGGGCACTGGACCCAGTGATCCTCGTGGGTTCCTTCCAACTCAGTGTACTCTGCAGTTCTATGATACTGCCATGGCAGGAGTTTTGGATATGACCCTACATCCAACAGAGGACCTGTAACTGGTTTGCTCTGGAGGCTGCAGCTCCTCCCTGGTCTCGAGGCATTTTCCAGAGGTCAGCACTATCAGACATCTCTGTGTTACAAGGATGATCATGGAGGAACTCTTTAGTGCTAAACTGGAGGTTTCAGCTTAGGTTCACCCACTAAATCAGATCCTTAACTTTAAAGCAGCACCTAAGTTCCCTCTGAAGTCAACAGAGATGAGTTGCCACAGGCTGTAAAGAAAACACAGAACAGTGAGACATCTTACTAAAAATACAGAGGGATAGGATGACTCCAGACCCCAGTCCTCAGCACTTTTGACACTTGTAAAGCCTACTATTTATCATCTTTTCCCATTTCTCTTTCAAGACTACATCATTAATAATGCTTATCCCTGCAGGCCTGGGTGAGGCCCTGAATCCCCTCTCACAAGGTGTTACACCAGCACAGCTGGTTGCCATCCTGCTCCTCAGCAATGATCAAAGTGCCCCTGTGAGTCTTGTAGAGGTTTGGGTTTGCTGTTGTGGATTGCTGACATCAATGACGATAAACCCTGAGAGAAGCTCCAGCTCTAGGATCTCTGATGGATAGCTGAGCTGGGGACCTGTGCTGGACCTGGCTCTCATGCCACCCTCCCTCCCCCCTCCCCCTAGCTCCAGGCCCTGGCTCACTGCAGAGGACCTAGTACAGAAAAATGGGTTTTAAAACATATCCTACAGAGAAGCATGGCTTCTGCATGACCAGAAACCACACCCTGCACCAAGGGACCACAACCCAGCATCTCAGCCCTGCCCTGGGAGCACCTTCTTTTGTTCAAAGCCATTGTATCCTGCCAGGGAGCTCCCAGGAAAGCCTTGGGAGTGGGATTTCAAGAGTGGGTGTTGTGGGGACCTTTCTGCCAGCAGGTGTGGGGCAAAAGGCCAGATGACACCTCAGAGCAGAGCAGGGGATGGGGCAAGCCCTTACAAGGGAATGTACAGTATGCAGGGCACACACAGCCAGTACAGTAGCAGCCTGGAATAGTTTGGCTGGGTAGCCCTGCATGAGGGAAATGTCCTGAAATAGGTTGATAGCCCTGATGTTATTTTTGTTGTGCTGGAAACCACAGCCCTGGCATCCTGAGTGGCTGCTAGCTCCCAGGTGGCTGTGCTGGGTACATCCTAATGTGGGAGGTGAGGAACTCACCCTCCAGTTGGGAGGGGAGGGGGATTTAGAGGCAAATGGTGGAATATTTGTAAAAATGAACTCGCAGTACTCTGTTGAGGAGCAGTATGAGCATGGCTTGGGAAGTCAGTAACTTAGGATGCTTAGGAGGGCCAGAGATGGAGGAGAGAGGCCCAGCAAGGAATCCCTCCTCCCTTCTTGCCCTGCTGCAGTCACCTCTGTCCCTAAAGTCCATGCAACACAGTAGATGCTTCTGTCAGAGCCACCACCTTGAAATACACTTCAAACTGTAAAATACCTCCTAAAGAGACAGTCTCACAGGGAACTGACCAGTGGCCAACCCAATTTCTGGTTCAGTCAAAGACTGTCCCAAAAGCAATCCTAGGGCTGTAGCCTTAAATCACTTAGGACCCTGGAGTTTATGAGGTCTGTAGAAACTTTCTGACCTCAGCAATTCATTTTTAGCCAAAAAAGCTCTGTTTTTTAGATCTCAGCATGAGGCAAACTTTAGCAGGAAAATAGTTCAACACTCAAAAGCAAATTTTGCAGAAAAAAAAGGTGTTAAGCCAAAAATTTCATATAGGAAAGTTGGGAGGAAAGCTGTGCCAAGCTCCACGTATGAAGCAGGCTCTGACTTAGTGGGTCCTCAAAATAAGTGGCCACTTTTATAAGGTGACAATGATTTCCAGATTGCATGTCCCTGCCTGCTGTGAGTGGGGATGAAACGGGCCAGTTTGCTGTCACTGGGCTCCAAGGTGGATCCCTCTTTCTCACTGCATCTGAAAGACGAGCAGAGTGAAGAAATTGGCTTTGAATTTGAGGGACTTTTGGGTCATCATGAGGCTTTAAAGAGTTGTACTTGGAGACACAGCAATTCCAACTACTGAGGTGCCTGCACGGTGACAGCAACGTGACACATGATCATAAAGTGGAGAAATATCTCCAGAAATAGAAGCACATTTAGCTGCAGTGTGTTCTTCTCCCATGCTCCTTTACTTACAGAATGTGAAAAGCATGGAGGGATCGCCTCCCTTCCTCCTTCTTCAGACAGCTCCTTAGGCAGATTTGGGGCTTGCTGTTCTCCCTGGGAGGGTCTGGAGAAAGGGATGTCCTTTGGGTGCAGAGGAGATGTTCCCATGCAGGAATATTTGAGGATCTTGTGACTCCCTGGTGAGTCAGGGGAGGCAGTTCCTGTGTTAGGACAGAGAGCTGAAAAATGAGTGTTTCAGATGAATACTGAGAGAGGAGGAACCTGTAAGGAACTCAGTTTTCACAATATCCCATCTATGAATTCCCCATCTGCAGTTCTTGGAATGAAATGTCGTGGCTCATTTATTTTTGTTACTATTGTGAGCTGCTGTGAACACTCTCAAATTAAATTATGCTTTGTTAAAACACCATCAACATGGGCTCAAGAAGAAAAAAAATCATGGGTTTGTACTGGTCCTCAAAGAGTTTAGTTCCTACCTTTGCAACCAGCATCCAGGTTTCTCTTGCAATTTCTCATCCTCCTTAGGAAGGACAAAACCCCTCCTGTGGCCCTTCCAGTGAACTTTCTGCCTGGAAACCCCAAAGCTGTGACTTTGTTTAGAGCCTGAAGGGGCCAGCTCTGGATTGTGTCAGACAGGATGTCCTGGGACTTGAGGTCTTGAGAAGAATTGATGGATAGGGCAAAAAAACAAAAAAACAAAAAAAAAGAAGAAGAAAACCAAAAAAGGAAATAAAATGCCATTTTTATTTCCTTTCCCAAAGGTCTCCTTAACACCATTTCATTTTGAAACAAAATGTGCAAGAGCCATGTGCTGGAATGGGAAAATTATCTCAATTCACAAGTGTGGGGTTAGCTCCTGGCCTCACACATTGTTCTCTCCAGGGCACATGATGAGGAGGAGAATGTCTTTGGGCAACCCAGAAAGGAGAGGACTTTCAAATAATCCATGCCTTCGTCTTTCTTGAGAGGAGTGGGAGCACATTCCTGAAGTCTGCAAAGCAAGCACATCTGAGGGGAAAGTGTTTTTGGAATAAGTATTAAGCTAGTCAGACATGGGCTGTTGCATGGTGGATTGTTGCACAGCTGCAAGAGTGCACCTCTCTATGTTGTCAAAGTGAATAAAATTCAGTTATTTTCCTCTAGATGCACTTGTAGATGGAGCTTTTTGTAGGTGGAGCTTTTTGTGGCTCTTTTGGAATCAGGAGAATTACACAAAACAGTTTCTCTCTGATGGTTCCACATTCACCCTCTCTTAAATCTGATATAATTCCTCACATTTCTAGTCTCCAATGGTCAAAAAATCCTAAAAAAGCTTTTAGATCATGGGATGGAAGAAGAGCTGGTGGGGTTTTATGTAAAATGATTCTGTGCCTGTGAGAACAGCCATGGATTTTTATTGAAAAAATACATGTGATGAATGCTATGCTTGGTAACAGCATCCCCAAGATTGAACCTAAAAGCATGGACAAATAATATGGGGGTGTGGTGGGAAGGGTTTATTTGCCCTCACTTGGGATGACTGGGATAATACAGCTGGAGTAGATGTGAAAGATAATGTAGCCTAGAGGTGTTTACAGAATTAATTTGGGTTACAGCACCCGAGTTAACCTGAGTATGGTTTAGGGATGTCAGGGAACCTGTATTTCATATATGTTTATGCATTGTGTACAAGCACAAATCTACCTCTGCAATCTCTTTGCAACAGAGTCCTGGTGGGCATCAGCACAAAATTGGTAACAAAAATGGCCAGACTCATGGGAGAATGGAAGGCTTTTTATCCTTGCCTACAATTCCAAACATGGACACTCTGATGGGCCCTCAGCGTGGTGCTGTTGACACACCTAAAACATGGGATGCCATCCAGAGGGACCTCCCCAGGCCCTGGGGCTGCACACACTCAGCACACAGCCCATGGGAATCTCATGCACTTTAACAAGGCCAGGTGCTGGTGCAACACCTGAGTCAGGGAATTCCTGGTATCAGTCCAGGCTGAGGGATGAACAGACCAAAACCAGCCTTGCCAAGGAGGCCTTGGGGCTGCTGGGGGATGGAGAACTGGACGTGAGCTGGCCGTGTGCACAGGCAGCCCAGGAACCACCCTGTCCTGTCCTGCAGCATGGGCAGGCTGAGAGAGGGGATTCTGCCCCTCTGCCCCACTCAGGTGAGACCCCACCTGCAGGGCTGTGTCCAGCTCTGGGGCCCAGCACAGGATGTGGAGCTGCTGGAGTGAATCCAGAGGAGGCACCAAGATGATCAGAGGGATGGAGCACCCCTCTCATGAGGAAAGGCTGAGAGAATTGGGATTGTCCAGCCTGGAAAAGAGAAGCTTCAGGACCTAAATCCTTTCAGCATCTGAAGGGAACTTACAGGAAGGATGGGACAAGACTTTTGGCAGGGGCATATAGTTACAGAACAAGGGGTAATGGCTTCAAGCTGAATGACAGTAAGTTTAGATCAGATATTAGGAAGAAATTCTTTGCTGTGAGGGTCAGAAGACACTGGAAGAGGCTGCTCAGGGACACAGGAACAGTGTACCCCATCCCTGAAGTGTCATGGCCAGGCTGGATGGGGCTCTGAGCAACCTGGTCTAGTGGAAGGTGTTGTGTTCCTGCCCATGACAGGGGCTTTGGAATGAGACAATCTTAGAGTTCTCCTTCCCACCCAAACCATTCAGTGATTCTGTGATGACATTGGGACATCTTAGGTCAAATCCAACATGTATATCTATGTCTCTGTATTTGCCTGTGTCCAGCATATTGACACCTCCCCATTCATACAAGAATGTGGTATGTAGGAGTAGGAAGGATCCCTTGGATGCATGCTGTGACCTTTGGTGTTTCAAACAGCAGTGATGTACAGCTACCCCCATGCCCACCCCACATCTTCATTAATTTAGTCAGATCCATCTGACTGAAAACCACTTTTTGTCATGTAGTCCCTACTGGAAGCCTCTTCCAGGCAAGAGCTTCTCAGAGGGTTGTTTTCTCTCTCTAATTTTTTGCTTAATTTATTCCTGGCCTCTTCATACCCATTTGTTCCTGTGCCAACATTGTCTTTTAGCTTCAATAGCTCAGCTGCCTCTCTGATGCTTGCCCCAATGTATTTATAGACAGCAACCGTGTCTCCTCTCAGCTCTGTTCTGTGCCCTAAATGAGCTTTGTTGGCAGATGGCTACCTAGGGAGCAGAGATGTGCAGACACATCTCAGCTGGCCTGACAGTGCCTGGTGCCCATGGCAGCCCCAGGGTGGCAGGGCACAGTGAGCTGAGTGTGGCAGGAGCAGAGCCAGCAAAGAGCTGCAGGGCAACCTGAGCAGCTGATGTCCCTGTGCCTGACATCCCCTGATGTCCCTGATGTCCCTGCTGGCAGCAGTGCTGGAGCCACACTGCTGTGCCCAAAAGTTGTTGCTGACAACTGAGGAAGAAGCTGGGCTGGTGTTTCAGGAACCATGCACGACCCACTGGTGAGAGCCCCCAAAGCCAACTGTTTTACTTTTTCTCTAAGAAGTTTAAGAAGTGGTGAAAGCATGGGACTAAACTGATATTTCTATTCAGAGATGCCTCTTCCTCCCATGTCACTCAGCTGGAGAGGTGGTGCACTCTCCATCTCCAGATGGCTTTTAAGAGAATGTCCTGAAGCCTGTCCCACTCTCTACAGTCTTGGTGGGACATGTGGGTGGAAAAAGAGGCACAAACTGTGGGAACAAGAGATTTCTGCCCATCTTTTACTTATTCTGGTGTCTACACACAGTTCCTCAGACAGGGTGTGAAGAGATGGAGAGCATGGCTTTGCCACTGATGCATTAGGTGACCTTGTGACAGCTACTGCAGCTCTCATGGCTTTCTCATCACACCTTTGGCCTGTATCCCCCCTGGGGACTGCATACACAGCCCACAGCACCACAGGGACCCTGCTTTTGGGCTCCCTGTCACCTCCAGCAATGCCAGCAATCGCTTCCTGCCCTGTTTATTGTTCCCCTCTGCCTCTGAACCAGCTGCTCACATTGCAGAATTTACAAGGGCTGATGGTATTCCACGGGAAGGAAGTGGAGCTGCATTTTAGCTTATATTTATGTGGCTCTCCTACTTCACCTATGCTTAGGGCTTCTGTGAGATCTGTCATCACTCAGCAGAAAGGAAGGAAACAATGAGTCCTTGCCTGAAAGTGATTTTTCTTTTGCAGACACTTTTGATGAAAACAGAAATCTTCTTGGGTCTGTTAAAACGGAACTGAATCTGCTGCAGCTGAGGGTGACAGCAGTAATTTGCTTTTCCTGATCCAGCTTGTTTCAGCCACCTTGTTGCCCATCCTGCTGTCTCCTTTTTGGTCTCAAACTGTTCTTCCAGTGCAGTCTGACTGCACCTCTTTCCCCTGCAGAAAATGGAAACCCCAGGAGGAAACTGAAGCTCTCATAAAGCACTGCAATGTGCATTTTAGGGCTGATGGTTTTCCTGTGGTCAAAAAAAAAATTCTAGTATAAAAATTATTTATTTTGAGAGAAGGTTAAAACATCGATAGAAATGTGACCATACATGGACAAGAAAATCCACCCCAGTTATGTGCATCCAGTGTTTGCTGCCATGTTGGAGGAGTATTGGATGCAATCACTTTGCATATGATGTGTTGCTTTGAGATTTGTCTGTGCCCTAATACAAAGGCAGTAACTCTACATGCTTTATTTCAGGATATATTGAAGAGTTCAGGGAAAAAGCTTTCACCAGTGCAAAATTTTTGCTAGGAATAGTACTTGGAGAAGATGATTTCCCTTTTTCATCTGTGTCTTGTCTCTTCCTTTGACAGCCAGTCTGATATCAGCACACAATTCTCAACCAGATCAGAACTCTGCCTTTCTTGCCCTGACCAGGTTAGCAAACTTTTGTTCACTGACCAATTTAGTGAGATTTATTTTAGTCTCCTTTGGCAGGAAGATGAATTTCAGAAACATTTTGACGCTTGAATGGAGAGCAGGCATTGCTAGAGATTGGTGAAGCAGAGCCAGAGCCTGGTGGTGTGGACACCCATGTGGGGTAGGACGGATGAGCTCTTCTCCTCCAGTCTGGTGGCATCAACATGAGGACAAGCTGCAGCACTTTAACACATTAGCACCAGTGGGAGCCACTCAAAATGAAATAAAATGATCCTGTTTTCCCAACAGCACTCAGCAGGGTCAGACATTTGTCACAGGGATGGAGGACAAGATGGTTTGACCTGTGAGGGCCTGGGGACGTGCAAGGGGGTGCATGAGGGTGTGAGCTGCAAACAGCCACAGTGCTGGGGGCTGCTGTGAGGTGCCCATTGTGGTGCTGTGACCCAGGGGCTGTGTGTGTCACTGCTGGGGCAGAAGGAAGTGGCATCGGCTGGGGCGGGCTGGGCGCCGTGTCCTGCTGGAGCCACATCAGGGTTTCCAGACAGAAAGCAATTTATCAATCTCTTGTGCTTACTTTCTCCTGACCTGTGGGATCAAGAGCAAATTGCCCAGGACAAAACAAAAAAAAAAGTGAAAAAAGGAAGGGGGATGGAGGTTACAACCTTCCTGCTTGCAATGGGGGGCTGTAAAATGGCATTTGAGGGAAGCACTGGGTCTCTCCCATTGTGGGGCTGCCTGTGCTCACTGAGATTTTCAGTGCCTGCAAATACGTGCTAGAGGGAGTCGATTGTTGCATTTTTGTCAGCTCCCTCCTCAAAGGCAGAACTTGACATCCTGCTTCTCTTTCCTTCTTATTTGTCTCCTCCCGCCTCCCCTTTTCCCCTGTCCACATGACAGTCATAAAAAGATAATGGAAACAATATGGGAATAGTCCCGGTTAGAGCAGCTTCCTTGTGGATGAGAGCCACGTGCAGTAGCTGGGGAGGCTGTGAGGTCCCTTTGGAAAGCCAACAAGGGCAGGTCATGGTGTCCTTGTTTCCAAGATCAGCACTGTGCTAGGACTGTGCTGGTGGAGTGGAGCTATTTGGATACCAGGCACTGGGCACTGCACTGGTGGGACAGGAAAGCCCAAGATGAGGTTATCATGTTTGAGCTGGGTTTTGTACTGAAATGCTCTTTAGGGCAAGGCCATCAGAGGGTGATAAAAGCATCCTGAATTCTCTCCTCCTCCCATCCTGGCCATGGGCCTTCCCAGTCCCTGCCAGGCAGGAGCTGCTGGGGATGGGCCTGTTGACTGTAGCCTGGCAGCTGTTTGCAGCCAGGAAGGACAATAAGCTGATTGCAGAATCCGGTTTAATTACTCACAGCACATGCCATTAAGAGAAATTGGCTCGGTTTTCTCAGGAGCAACACATCTGAACTGACTCACCTTCATAAAACTTGGCTCACATGCTAATTAGATGGCTTGGCTTAAAAAGATTGAGCCCTCATTCTGCCACCAGCTCACAGGACCCAGTGTTATTTAAAGATCCTGGATTTCCTTATATAAGAGTTCAATTGTTTTTTCAACAGAAAAAAAAAGAAGAAAGACTCAAAAGAGAAAAGAAAAAAAGAAAAAAGAAAAAAACTCAACCCACCCTTTAAACAGAATATAAATTTATACATCATTGAGTTCTTAATTTTCATGGAATTTCTCTCCCCCTCACAGACAGAAGTTGTATATACAGGATTTTAGTATTTCCTCTCCGGCTCCAGCCCCAATTTGAAGGACTGTAAAAGTTTGAACCGATTCCAATCGTGCGCGGTTTGCATGGTCTGTGCTACGCTGCAGAGTCAAAACAGCCCACACAGTAACAGACATGCAGTAAATCTTGGGAGAAGTGTTTCCTTTCTTCACACACACACACACACAGAGGATTGAAATTCAATTATAGTTTTAAAATAATACTGAAATTTGGAGGCAGGGGATGAGAAAGCAGTGGCGCTCCGCCCAACGAGGAGCCCGGCGTGTTTTGAAGCACGATCAGGTTTCAGGGAGCTCGGAGCTGATGATAATGTGTTCAGCACATTCTGTGGTCAGGCTAGTTTGCAAACATGCACTCATTATTACTGAATGATCAGAGCAGTTAATTGTCTTTGGAGAGAGATTTAGAGTCCCCTTGCACTGAGTTCTTTGCCTATCCCATGTACTTTTTCACAGATCTCGGGAAGAACAGAATGTAAAACTACAGATCATCAAATTAGCCTTTAATAATGCTGCGAGACCTGTGTGCACCACAAATACACAAAATCCTTCCTTCTCCTCTGCTTTTTCTCCCTTGCACATATTATAAACAAAGGAAGAGAGCAGCAGGCTCTGTGCCAGATCTACCCATGTTTTCTCTTTATCTTTGCTTCCATCACGTTTTTGACTAATTATATTGTCGTGCCTGTAGGAGAGGGACCATATCATCACATATTTGCAGAATGCTCAGCAGCAGCAGCAACAGCAACGACTGTGGAACCCAAAACAACCCAGGACTTCGCTGGCTGAGCATGAGGCACGTTTTAACAACAGAGTGACACTGGGTCGGGAGTTTGCCAGCGATGCGCACATCAGCCCCGCGGCGTGAGGCTGGGCTGAACACCCTGGGAAGGGATGTTGTCCTCACTGAAAAGGAGGCTGGGCGCAGGAATGAGCCCAGAGACTGGACGTAAAAGCTTTAATTTCCCTTCTGGGTCAAGAAAAGCTGTGAAAAAGACCCAGGTGAGAGATAAACATCACAGAATCATAAACCAGTTTGGGTTGGAAGGGACCTTAAAGATCATGCAGTTCCAAGCCCCTGCCATGGGCAGGGATGCCACCCACTAGACCAGGTTGCCCCAAGCCCCATCCAACCTGGCTTTGAACACTTCCAGGGATGGAGAATCCACAACTTCTCTGGGAAATCCGTGACAAGGTCTCATCACCCTCACAGTAAAGATTTTTTTCCTAATATCTAATCTTAACCTGCTCTCTTTCAGTTTGAAGCCATTCTCCCTTGTTCTGTTACTACATGCCCTCCTCAAAAGTCCCTCACCAACTCTCCTGTAGCCCCTTTAGGTACTGGCAGGTTCTAGAAAGTCTCCCCAGAAGCTCCTCCAGGCTGAACAAGCTCATGTGTCTCAGCCTGCCTCCATAGGGTAGATGCTCCCAAACTCTAGGCTTCCCTGTGACTTCCTCTGGAGTTGCTCCAGCAGGTCCACGTCCTTCTTATGCTGGGGATCCCAGAGCTGAACACAGCACTCCAGTGGGGTGTCACAAAAGCAGAGCAGAGGGGCAGAACCCCGTCCCTTGTCCTGCTGGTCACACTTCTTTGGATGCAGCCCTTGCTTTGATGCAAACATGGGAGCTGGGAAAGAGATTGGGCTGGGGAAGGGGAACATGAGGAGGGGTAGCAAGAGCAAGGAGGGCAGTGAGGAGGTACAGCCAAGGAGAGGCAAACACAGCCCCTGAGCCCATTAGATCTGATCAGCTGAAATGTTTCCAGCTCTGAGATTTGGTGGTTGAACTATGCCTTGGAATTGGTTGGATCAGGTGGAAAATCCATGAGGATTACATCCTTGCTCTCTTCCAGCAGGAATCAGCAATTGTATTTCCAGGGGTAGCTCAAGTACTGCTTTCCCCACAGTAGGGTTTTTTTTACAGGTGTTCAGCAGCAAACCCCAAAACACAAAATACCCAAAACCAAGGGGAGCTGGGCTGTGGAGGACTGAGATTCACTCTCTGCCACAGAGGCTTAAAAAGTGCCTTTGGTTGACTCATTTCTGGAATAATCAGAAAATTAGCCAAGAGATAGTAGCAGAAGAGCAACACCTCTACCTACCACGTGAGGTTTGCACCTCCACTTAAAGTTGCCTAACTGAAGCCTATTCTACCCAGAATTTCAAAATCTGGTCCTGATTTGCAGTGCCTTTGTTAACAGAATTTGGGTTTGGGCTTGTAGCCGAGAGCAGCTCAGTCCTGCATCTCTGTAAGTCTGGACAGAACAGGCTGGAGGGCTGCACATCAGTGAAACATTACTGAGATGTGTCCCTGCCCATGGATTTCAGTACTGTCTGCTCTTGTAAGCAGCCTGTTGCACAAGGCACATTGCCTGTGGTTTTTCACTGGTAGCCAGATCAAAGACCAAGCATCTTTCCAAGTATTTTGGATATGTTTCATTCCACCTTTGGTCCTTTCTCTTTCCTCAGCAAACACTCTGCCATCCAGTCATTACTTTCACCTGAGTCACTTAGTCAACAAAATTTGGCAAAGGCAACATGGCCTCATAAATAGTTTGGGTTTTTAATGGATTTGTGCAAGCTGCTGGTGGGGAGAGCAGTCATTAGGTCCCCAGAATGAAGCCACAGCCCCTCCACTGCTGGACAGTGCAAAGTGTACTGCTGGCCACATCTTTCCTGTTCTGGGAAAAAGTAGTAGGAGAAAAGTCTCCAAAAAAATAGGTTTCATTAGGAAAATAGGTTTCATTAGGCCTGCTACTCCATTTTTTTTTTCTTAATTCTGTGCAGTTCAAAATCCATTTTAAAATATATCTGTCTGGGGGGCTGTTTTGCTTTTTTACATCCTCTTTCCAATAGTCCTTTGGCCATGCTGGGGAAGGACTCCAAAAGATGCTTTTCTCAAATTGCTGATGTATAGCCCTAGGTGTGGTTCCCCTTTAAGACCAGGTTACATAATACACTTGGGTGTGCTGACACATGACAGAATAAAGCATTTTCCAGTTATTAAACCCTATTTTGGGGTCTTTGAAGTGACATCATCTCTAACCCCACTGGAGCTGGCACACAGAAAAGATGAGCCTGCACCAACATGCCTGAAATTTTAGTGTTGTGTCCAGCTGCTGTCAGTAACATACCCAAAAACTGAATTGAAAATGCCATAATAATTGGAAAAACACTAACCTCATTTTTTTCCCCCTGGTTCATTCATATATTTAGGAGTGAAAATGCTTTCACAGCTGATGGCTCAGTGTAGACTGGTTTCCATGCACCCCACAGCTCTGAGAATCCCAGTGGATGTGTAATTGTCTGAGCCATTTTGGGTCACCAAACAGACAGGTTATTTCAGTCACTGCACATTAAGCTTCTGGGAGCCTCTAAAGTGAGGATTTGCTGCCACATAAAACTGGTGTGGGATGGGCTTGGGAGCCAGGATTTGGTAGTATTTCATCAGAGCATTTGCAAGCAAGGGCACCAGAGCCATTAGGGGCTTTGGGACAGCCCAGACCAGAGTGGTGAGGAAAACAAGTTCCTTTGCTAATGGAGCAACTTTGGTTTTGCTTCCTGTTCAGAATGATGCCCATAAGACATTGCCTGGGGCCAGGACCTCTCATCTACCACAGGGGCAGAACAAGAGAAGAGGGCTCTGTTATTCAAAGTTCATTTAAAAATACCTTGATGACTCACAGGGAAGGACAAATTAGCTTAATCTTGCCAGCTCTTAGTGGCTTTTGGTTTTTTTGTTTTGTTTTGGGTTTTTGTTATTGTTGTTGTTGTTTTGGGGGGGTTTTTTGCGTGTTTTATTTTATTGTTTTTCGTCCTAGGAGTTTTCAATGCTCATCCAAAGGTGTGAGCTGGGCATCCTGGGGAAAGGTTTGTGCAAATTAGAGGGACCATGCTGGGTGGAAGCAGGGGATTTCTCTTCCAGAGAGTCTTTTGCCTATTAGGCCCTTTCATGTAACCTGCTCCAGCTAAGTACAGCATCACAGCCTCCCATTTTGCCTCCTTTTGACTTAAAATAAGTGAGATGAGGGCCGGATGCTGGTGCAATGACTTTCACTATTACAAATCTTGTCACAAGCTGCCAACTGAAGGTGCAATTATGCACCTGTTGCTTTTGCTTTTTAAGCCAGAAACATGGGCTTCTTGTCACTAGGGACAATTTCTTCTTGTTGTTTTTAAGCAGAGATCCCCTGGCCTTCAAATAAGCAAACACCAAAGGTGGTATCTCATACTGTCTAAAAACTACTTGTTTGGAGAAAGGTATTTTATTGGGATGAGAAGCTGAGCTGTGAGAAACAGATATTTGTTTGTTTGTTTGTTGGTTTGTTTGTTTGTGTGCCTTAGCTACAGAACCCAACATTTGTAAAAAATTTAGGTCTTCCTGTGGCCAAGCTCAAAATTTGTAGCTTTATTTCAACAACCCAAGAAGTAAAAACACCCTATTCTTGTGTCAAGACAAAATGTTCCTTTGGTTTAAAGAAAAAAATGCTTTATCTTCAGGCAGAGGATGTTTTTCAAATCTACTTCTTAGAGCCTTGTATGATGAAACCCTTAAAATCTTTTCTGCCACAGAAGGAGAGCCCATGGTTTTCTCTGCAGCCTGTAGATTAAATTTCCCAATATTCACAGAATCATGGAATGGTTTGGGTTGGAAAGAACCTTAAAGATCATGTAGTTCCACCTTCCCTGCCACCAACAAGGATACCATGGAAAGGGACACCCTGTCCATGGCATAGTCATGTTGATGTATGAAAGGTTTTATAGTGCCAGTAAGAGAAAATGAAAAACCCCACCAGAGGCCTTTAACAGGGTGACTCAGAGGGCACATTGCAGCCTGTACCTGGATGTGGGTGTATTTTGCACAGGGCTCAGCAAACCATTGTTCTTCCCACATTTCTGCAGCTGCTTTTGTGTCTCCTACAGCTCACCTTCCCCTGGGTGAGCCCCCCTTCCCCCTGCCATCCCCAGCAGCAGGAGGTGGTGTGTGACTGGTTCAGGGACAGCACCCTGGCCCTGCAGTGCTGACCTCAATAATTCAACCCTTGGGGCTTTGGAAATGCTTAATTGTGAAGCTCTGTCCTGTGGTCTCGTGGTTTGAGGCAGGAAGATGGGAGACTTTCAGATGGCCCCAGGAAAAGGAGGAAATTGATGCAAGGTTCCTCGTAGCCCAAGTGAATGCACTACCCACGAAGCTGCTGGATGAAAGAAAGGGGTGTTGATGTGTGTAAGGGAGAAACAATCATAACTGCATTTTTGGGTAAACTTACTCCCCACTGAAGATAAATAATCTGGCCTTCTCTGCTAAGTCACAGCCTCCCATTCAAATCTTTGGGTTTTCTGTTGACAGAATGACCTTTAATTGTGTTAAAGGCTCTGCAAATCTCTGTTTTGGAGAGGCTGGTAGCTAGGATGGAATGGCTCCTTACGTAAAGCCAAGAGACATGAATAGTTCAAGGCAGCTGCAGGGATTAATGCTTTGCAGGGCAGCTCTTTGTCTTGGGCCATAGAGAGGACTGGTATTTGGCACTCTGTTTTGCTGCATATTTTATGGTCTGGAAGAGGTCTTAACAACTTTTATAGTGCAGTCACTCCACAATGGCTCTCTTCAGTGGGGCTGAGAGCTCATTGGTGTGAAAACATTCCCTATTTCCCTTTTTGCAGGGGCATAGGGGACAGGGTGCTCTCCACCAAGGAATTCCTTCCAGGTAGAGGTAAAAGACTTGCTGCTAGGATCTGAGGTTCCAAAGGTCATGAGATTTAGGGTGGAGTTGTGAGTTTTGGCAAGATGACACATGGTTTTGGTTTGGTTTCTGCTTTCAGAAAGGGAACGTGCTCATGTGCTGAGCCATTGGCACAGGGTACTCAGGGTCTGAGACCACAACCAGTGCTCTGCAATGCCAGACCTGGGGATGCAAAGACAACCCTTAACACACACCAGCTCAAGATATTCAGTGGTAAAGGAGGTGACCTTGAGCCCTGTAGGGTGATTTGTTCTCTGAGGACAATTTCTACTCTGTACACTAAGCCACTGCTGGTCACTGCATTTTAGGCAGAGAAAACATCTTGCTCATACCTGCTAACTGCAAAACCTTGCTGCTCCACCAGTTGTGATACCAAATTTCCTTCATGCTGCTTCTGTCTTGCAGTTTATTTCTTCTTTCCAGCATATATTTGCTTTCCACTTGTTTATTACAGCAGCATTTCTCTCTCCTGGCTCAACCTTTGCTTCCTGAAAGCTTGCAGCAAGTCCAGCCACTGCTCTCACTGAGCTGGTGGGACAAATCAGGTAAAATCTCCTTCTAGGCAATAGGAAATCTGTAGGGAGGTGGTCCCATTTTGAAATTTTGTGGAGAGGAAATGCACATTCTGTGAGATCATTCACTGTGATATCTGCTGGGAGGAACTAGAGATGCCATGTGCAGTGCTCAGCTCACCCAAACCCCGTCTGACAGGAAAAGGAATTCCTGTGTAATAAAAATTAAGATAATTGCCTATGAAGAAATGTTTCATTGTTGAGGATATTTTCATGCACATTAGTGGAGAGGAGGTCAAATTTAGAGAACATAAGATCAAGTCCTGGAAGAGATGGCTTTGTTTTTGTTTGAATTACCATTTTGTGTTTTTTTTCACAGATGTCATTGGCTTCTGGGGTAAGTCTTCACTTATTTTTCTGCAGCAAGCTTTAAAGTCCTAAAACTCTGGAAGCTCTGAGCAAAGAGAAAATCACTGTTCTCTCCATTTATTCCACATCTATTGAGGAAGACATTCGACATGTATTGAAGAAAACAGCTTTTTTCTTCCAGCATCTCAAAGTGCAAAGCTGAGCAGCTCACCTGGCTCCATCTGAACCCCCAGAGCAGACTTGCTCATCTCTGAATGTGAGGATACCAGGAATATGGAGTTTAAAGGAGTCACAGCTGGCTTTGGAGAAATATCTGGTCCTCCCTAATTGTCTGTTCTGATCCTGCAAAAACAAACTTCATGTCAAGGGACAGTGAAAGTAAAGTGTGATTTTCATGTTAAAGAGAGGGAAAGTTAAGAAAGGGGAAAATGTGGGAGGAATAAGAACTCTTACAGACTTCTGGACTTTTGTGGCTGGAGTAAGGGCAGTTGGGTAGAGGACCAGGACAGAGCTGTGCAGGAGATGCTGCTTCAGTCTTTCACTTCCCTATAAATACATGTAAATTCAGGACTATTGGGACTGGATTTGTAGTGAAGTTTGCTAGGAGAAGTAGTGAGGGATGGACTTGGGGGTGGGGGGAAATTATGAGAAGATGCCTTCAAAATATTCAGAATGAGGAGAGATGCTCTTGCTGATGTTGGCCATGGGCTTGGAACACCTTGGGTTTGTCCTGGGGTCAGCCATAAGGCACCATGCAAAGGTTTCAGCTCATCCATGAGCTTTGCAGTGGTAACAGGCTTAGGGAAAGGCTCTTCCCAGAGGGTGGCTGGGCACTGACCAGGCTCCCCAGGGCAGTGGTCACAGCACCAGCCTGGCAGAGCTCAAAGGGTGTTTGGACAATGCTCTCAGGCACCTTCTGGGATTCTTGGAGCTCTCCTGTGCAGGGCCAGGAGCTGGACTTCATTGGTCCTTATGGATTTCTTCAAGCTCAGGATATTCCATGATTCTGTGATCACTGTGGAGATTTATTTGGGAGGGCCTGTACACCTCCATGGGCTTGGACATGCTGGCTGCATCATTTCTTCACAGTGGTTCAGAGAAGCCAGAGTCTGTAGAAGATAAGAGACCCTTTGTCTGACCCCCTTGTGCATCAGAGAGCCTGCTCTAGCAGATTGAGGTACCACATGAAATACACTAGGTCTTCATCTGGGAAATAACTCCTGTCTTTCCACCAAAGGGATCCAAGAGAGACAAGCAGGACACCTTTGGACCAAATGGATTATCTTCTCACCTACTTTGGCTCTGCTCAACATCAGCACTGGCTTATTGAGAGCAAAGATTTGAAAGCAGCTCTTCCTGTCTGCAAGCAAAGGGCAGTGATTGTGGGGTGGAACAACAGCTGATGGTTGGGATCCTGACAGGGTTAGCAAAATCCCAGAACTGAGCTTCCAGGAACTGCTGACAAGCAGGATTCACAAATGCTCAGATTATGATCTCTGCTTGTTTTTATTCAGCAGTCCAAGGGGTCCTTGAATGAACGTGTTTCACCACTCTGTCCCTACAGAGAGACCCCATGTCATGTTTGATACTGAGGGGCCTTGGATTGAGCAGCAGTGGCTGCCTCTGCTCATCTCCTTCAGCTGCACTCTCCAGAGAACTCTTTTTTCCCCCCTCTTTGTCTCCTGCTCAGTTACATCTCCTTCTGTTTGTCCTTGGTTTTAACAAGGAGAATGTGCCTATGTTGTCTACACTGGATTTTTGAATGAGTGCCTACTGGGCAGCTGGTGTTTGTTGGCATTTTGGCCTAGACTGATGAGAAGAAAGGAGAAGGACTTGGATTCAGGACTCCAAAAATTGAAACCACCTCATTTTTCATCCCCTTTGATTAACTCACTGGTTTATTTGCCTGTAACAATGACAAATGACACCACCAGCTGATGCTATCACATTTGGCAGAGTCATCCTGGTTTGGAACTCGTCAATTAAAAATCTACATTTTATGGTAATGCTTCACAAGCTCTTGGGGGAAAAATGTCTCTGACAGATACAAGCTGAGCAGGAATCTAAAGGGTTCCCAACAGTATGAACAAATAGTTCCTTCATGTCCTACTATTTATTCAGAACTACAAATATTCACCAGTGCTGCTCACTACCATGACTGTAAGATGTCTGTGTTTTATTCTCATTGAGTTTTTTGTCTGCTTTACTGTGAGTCTGATGTTGATGTTATTTACACCAGTGCAAACTGGGAGCACTTTCACTGTGTTGGCTTTACAGTAGTACAGGCTCCAGAAAGGCTGAAAATGCCTCATCCAAGCAGCTGAGGGCAGGTGGTTGCTTGTTAAAGTAGAGACTCACCTGTCACTTAAAATCTGGTTCCTGCCTTCCTGGATTTTAGGAGAGGCACACTGAATGCAGAAGTCTCAAACCAAGAAAGCAAACTAAACCAGCAAATTTTGTATTCTTCCCCTCTTGTTCTTGTTGCCTGAGGGCTGGCTGGGAAGGTGTCTCGTGGCTGTTGAGTTTTCAGGTCAGACACTGCTGAATGTCAGGGCTTTGCATGGAAGTTACCCCATGCCTGCTGCATCCATCAGTGCCAGCAACAATTCTGGTCTCCAAGAAGCTCTGCTTGTGGAATGGACCAAACTTTCTCCTGTCCTGTATCAAATCTGAAATATTTTAGGTCCAATGGAGAGGAATACACACCCCAAATCCCCCAGACTGCCTGGCATGCTCCATTAGGGGATCATGAATCTCACCTACTGTCCTAAAATCCAGTTTAATTGCCATCATGAATTTAACAAGTGAATTCCAACTTTGGCCCTGCAAGGTCTGTACTCAAATCCTCATGTCCCTGCAAGCCATAGAACATGTCCAGGACGAGGGGACAGGAGGAAATCTTTGGGAGAAGTTCCAGGCATGGCTCACAGGAGAGTAGATGGCTCCCTTGGGTGCTGCCCTGCAAGACAGAAGCAAGAAGACAGTCTGGACTTTTTTTCTGCTTACTCAGGCACAGAAGAATGGGGGTTGTTGTCAGACCCACTTTGCTGGGGAACAGCTGTAATGGAATCAGGGATGGGATGATCTGTGCTTGCTGCTGTGAGCTCTGCAGCACATGGAAGAGGAGGATGAGTCAGAAATCACACACCTGGAGCTGTGGAGCAGACACAGATAGACCTAAATGGCTTTGCATTTGACATGAAGGCTAATTTTTGCAGGCAAAGCCAGCAGAATGAGTGGCTGTGTTCTAAGTCCGACCTGTAAAATGTGAAGTACTCACCCCCTCCCCTCCTGTGGTGCTGTTAGTAATTAATTCAGCACATCTGCTAATGCTCCTTGTCTCTCTCCACTGCCCATGGCTCTTGTTTAAATGTTAATACCCCATGTGCTACCTTTTATCTGGAGATGAAGATGGATTGCTGTGTCAGACTGGATTTAAATTCATTTTGCTGTTAAAAATTTATAATTATATTGAAAGGCTGTATCAAGTCCAAGACCTCTCTGGGCTACTGTGGTTAATTAGCTGCTACAGATATTGTGCATTCAATCAAATTGTTCTCACTGCATTAAATTTGGTTATTAAACACTTGAAATAGTCGAGATATTAGCAATGCTTGATGGCTGGAAGGTCACACTCTCCGTTACGCATCCAGGCCGTGTGTCAGGCAATTTCAGAGTAAATGGATTTGTGGCTTGAAGAGCCCTCTGAGAAGGGATTTAGTAATGGTTGGCAGATTTGCACAGACACTGGGGATGCAGTGGGAGCCTGGGGCTGGGACATTTATGATGAGGTGGATTCTTCATGCAGCAGCTCAGGTGAGATCTGTCCCTGCTTGCAGGCTTCACCAAGCAAACAGTGTTTGTGAGGGACCTGCTGAAAAGGTCCTGTCAGGCTGTTGGTAGGAAGGGAGAGGATTGCTCCAAAAAATTCAGATGTAAGGAAAAGAAAGCTTTCAACGATGATATGAAATTGGGAAGGGAACAACCACACATAAATAGAAATGGATGTTTTTGTGCATTGGCTTTTGACAAAGCCTTGTGACCACAGACAAGGAAGACATCTCTTGAAGGTGCATCTGGTGGCCCCAGCTGACAGAAGAAAGATCCTGAGTGGGGGTTTGGGTTCTGCCCAGCTTGATTGAAGGCATCATGTGATGTGGCTGAGACAGCCCCTGAGACATCTTCACCTTGGAGATGGGGACACTGAGGCAGCAGGTTTGTTAGGGTCACAGACAATAGAAATCTAATGTTTTCTAGAAACTAACCCAAAGCTTCTCCATTGCTCCAAGTGCACTTTGGGCGATGTGCAGTGCTTTCAGTGCTTTATTGGCGTTATTAAAGACAGCCCTCAAGCCCTCTCTGCAGGGATGATGCTTCAGCATGGGGTCCATATTTCAAAGCAATGCAACAGATCCTCCCTCCTTAGTAGCCCTCATGTGCCATCTCCACGTCCCTAAATGAGGAAGGCAGTGAATAGTCACTTCCCCAAAAAACCTCAGCAAGCTGTGCTGCACCCCTGATTCCTGTTCCAGGAACTCCCCCAAAATCATCACTGCCATCTGCTCCTCAGCAGGAATGTGTGCGCTTCTCCTCACTGGTCTTTCTTTTGGAAAAATACAGAGAGGAGGTTATTCTTTCTCTCTCCACTGGACATGTGCTATCTCCCAGCCCCGCAGCCTGCAGCTGGCTTTCTTTGTCAGAGGATTTTGGCTGAGTTGCGGCGATAATTACACAGCTGGGCAGTGGGAAATCCCGCCCAGTAGCTGACGCCTGCTTAATCGCCGCTGGTTGTGTTCGGAGACTCCAGGACCTGCTGTAATAACACAGCCACTTAATTAGTCTTTTCCTGAGTAAAGGCTTTGGAAAGCAAAGCAATCGCAGCTTCCTAGATCCTCTTAACTATGTGAGTGCACAATGGGCGAAACCAGCCCTGAGAAAGGGCCACAAAAGGGGCTTGTGCAGCTGGGTGTCGGGTCTGTACCCTGCCTCAGTTTCCCCTTCTTGGCTTCCTTGCTATCTCGTGTCAGGGCAATCCAAGTAACACCCACGCCTGGGGCGTGGTTTATTACAAGGATATAACAGTTCAAAATGTCAGAATAAATCAATATAAACATTTCCTTCTGTCCCAGGGCTGTCTGGCATTTCACCCACCTCTCCATTTGTGAAGCTTTCACCACAAGCAGCTCCAGCTCACCACCCAAGCCAACTGCTCCATGTCAGAGCGTCTGAAACCAGCCTGTGCTGTTATTTTAGCTTGTTTCTAGGTTTGCATCAATGACAGAGTGTCTCTTCTGTGTTTGGAGAATTCAGACACTGAATTAACAGCGAGCTGAACTGCAGTAATTTACTGTGCCTGTGCTTTCACCCTGTTGCAACTGGGAAAACTTTGCAGAGGTTTAAACTAATTTATTCCCCTTGCCCTGCTTGCCTTGGGCTTAGGAGACAGCATTGTTAACCACGGCTCAGCTGACAGCATTGCACTGTGTCAAAGCTTAAATAGACTTTGCTGAAAATCAGAGTTAAAAAAGTGTAAAAGGCCATTATTATCCCAACGTGGAAAGAGAAAAGAAAACCCCTCATCTGCTGCTCTTCCTCATTGACCACCCACCCCCCTGACAATCCCTCATTACTCCTTTCTTGCCCGGACTCTGAGAATTTACCAGTCCCTCAGACCCTCCTCCTTATCCCTGACCCATCCCCAGATCCTGACAATACCTCCATCCTCATAACCAGCTGATGACCTCCCTCCTCCTCACCCACACATTCTTTATTCCTCCCCTTCTCCAACCACCCCAAATCCATCTCCTTCTGCCAGCAGTTCTTGTCTTGGCTGATCTCTCCAAACATCCTGCTCAAAGTCCTCCACGTTGGCATTTTTGCTGTATGGCAATCCCATTTTTGCCTAAATTTGAGACTCTTCACCTCTCCTCTTCCTGTCCCACTCTTCCACTCACCACTGACATCTCAAGTGAGGCTGCTGTCCCTGTGCTGGCCTTCCTTCTCCTGGTCTTCCTCTGCCTGCTCTGGAAGGGCATCAAATAACCACAGAAAACACCCAAACAGGCCTTAAAGCAAGAAAAACAGGGTTCTTAAAGGGGGAATGCAGCCATAAGATGGTTCTACTTACAAGGGCTCCAAGATCTCTTTGGTTGGATGACTGAAATTCAAAACCCAGTCCAAATTTTTATTGTAGTTTGCTTTGTAAAGATGCAGTATTAAACTCTGGCATGCTGACTCCAGTCCAGGTTTCCTCCTCCTCTGTGCAGTTTCTGGTTTCAGTGTTGGGTCAGATCAAAGCTATCCCTGGAGACAGGGTGCCTACACCCTCTCCATTCTGAGCTGGGTTTGCTCTTCAGTTCCACCTCCAAGCTCAGTGCTCAGAGCAGCCATATATATTAATGTTTTCCATTTCCTGTTTAGTCCCTAGCACTGTATTTATGTCAGGAGTCCATAATATCTAATTTTTCTTGTCCATCTTTCACATCCACCTTTTTTGTGCCAAACTTTGAACATTAATACAGATTGTACCAGTTCTTTGTGGTAGACCCAGGCCCAGCAGCTTTAACAAACCTGTGGGTAATTGACATTTAGGCACTTTGGAGGACACGTACCAGCAGCCTCTTCTCCCAGAGCCACACGCCCAAATATGTTCCCAGTACAAACACTGCTGAATCCAGACTCCAGATATTTATTTTCCTTTGCTGCATTTCTTATTTCCTGAGAATTGGTATCTCACAGAAAAAGCTCGAGCCATTCCCAGCTCAGAGCTGTCTGTCCTCCAAGGCAGCTCCACAGCTCTGAAGCTTGGCCATGTGGTGGTCGAAACCAGACCAGGATCACCACCCTGAGTCCCCTGGGTGAGAGAAGAGAGGAGGGAGAGGAGATAAAAGTGAGGGTATGATAGTCCCTCCAATGGATCTGCTTACAGAGCTCTTGGGTGAAATTGTTCATTCAAAACATTATTTTTGCTGAAAATGCCTTTTTAAAAACAAATCAAAACAAAAATCTGTGGGAAATGTCCAGTTTCAACAACAATTTTAAGGTTTTCATTGAGGAAGAAAAAGCTTGAAAAATGTGCTGTTTTTTGGCAAAAGTAAGCTAAGGAGTTTGGCAAAAACCCAAATGAAAACCAAAAACCAGAAATCCCAAATTGTTTTGATTTCTGGCCAAAATGTTTCCAGTTTTTGATTGCCAGAAACCAAACATTTTTCAGTTTTTGCTTCTTGAATGAAAACCCCTGAAGTTCTGTAGAAAAATGTTAAGATAAGCTTTTGTTTTCACCGATTGTCTTTCATAGGAGCAGAAACAATTTCTGCCTTTTCCCTTTTCCCTCCGTGGATGGATGTGTGTGACTATGGGACTGTGATGTTCCATTTCTGAGCTCCATTTGCCTTTCAACCTGAGCTGCAGCACTTTCTCTGCCTGGTTTAATCCCTCCAGCCCTGGCTGTCTGCCCATTTCTGGCTGTTTGTGGACAGGTTTGAGCATCCCCTGCAAAACACTTTGAGCCTTCAGCTTCCAGAGATGTCAGGAATATCTGAGGGTTGCAAACACATTACAGGACTAGCTGGGCATTATGCAGGATCTGGCCAAAAATCCACCTTCATCTTGGTGGGGAAGCCTGGATTAGGCAACACATTTTGGCTTCCTAATTGTGATTTTTCAGCCTTGCTTACCACCCACTGTGCCTGGGATTACACCTGTCTGAGTGTGCGTGTTCTACATCGCTGTGTTCCAGCTTGGATACACTCCCTTAAAAACAATTACTTCATGTGGTGGATCTAGTTAACACTCCTTCCAGCTCTGAGCTGCCTCTGACCCTGCAGATGCTAAGTGTTAGCAGTTGTGCTCTAGTTGCTGTAATTCTCATTACCTCAGCGTAGACAAGACCTGTTTGCACTTTAAAAGCTTTAAAATCTTTTAGGGGAATCCCTACGGAGGGTTTGATGATGGGGGTGGCTTTTTCTTCCCAAAAATGCTGAGTGCCAGTATCTGCCAGCTCCTTCACTGGAGCTATGTGAGATGGGCACTTGTGGCAGCTCAGCCAATCTTTTGCCCTTTACCAGCCAGCTGAAATCATTGCCAAATATAAAGCCAGGCTCTAGTGGGTTTTCTTCTTGGTTTCAGATGTGGAGGTGACCAGCTGTTGATTGAGTGTTGCAGAGATCTTTGGAGAACAGTGTGCATTCAGCTTGGAGATGAAGGGCTAAATTCAGACCATTTGTGCTCTTGGCATGCTGCTCCTCCTCATGGCTGTGTGTTTGCTTTAGAAGTCTGACTGGCTGACATGCCCCGGCCGCCAGCTAATGCGGATTAATTCTGACTCTCTTCAGGCTTCAAGGAAACAGATTGTGGAGGGGTTTTCATCACAAGGGGAATGAAAGAAGCTAGCAGAGTATCTTAACCCAAACCACGTCACCCATTGCTTTCAATCAGAAAGGAGGACAGATGAGATTAACCTCAAAACCCCCCTGGCTTCCTGCAAACCGCAGTGCCAAGTGAGAGAGGAATGCAGGAAAAGGATGATTTTTTTTTGTGGACATGTAAGGAACTGGACTTAGACCACCAAGCCCATTCCACACTGGCCACTGAACAGTCATCAGAGGGTGTTGACTTTTGACCACTACTGTTTTTGTTAACAGGAAAAATAAAACCATATGTTGCCTAAGTAGATGCACAAAACTTTTCTCCAAATCCCCACAGACAAACTGTCAGCAGCAAAAGTATTTACTTTGGTAATGCAGCTGGGCTTAATCCCAGCCCCATTGTGTTTGTGCATGCCTTTTCACCACGGAGCTCAATAACATGCTGTTTGTGAAGAGGGTGAATGAATGCATGCAGGATGATTTCGGTTATTAGGCCTATCGGTTACAGCCCGAGACAAAAGGCTGGAGTCAACAATGGTAGCACTACACAGGCCCTGCTCATGCTTCCAGTTAGGCTAAATGGGAATCTCAGTCATCAGTCACGTCAACTGGCCATCAGCTTGAGGTAGGACAGCAGGACTTGGCCCGCTGGTGCAGATCCTCAGCTGGCTTAAATCAGCGTAAATCCAGCGTAGTCCAAGGAGCCACAGCTGAGGATTTTGGCGCCTACTGTCTATTTTTGAGTTTAGTGGTTGTTGAATGCTTAATTCTCTGGGCTGCAGGCTCCTGCAGCTGAGCCGTGGATGTGCTCTCAGGCTGCTTCCTCCTGGCTGGGGGTCACAAATGTCAGGGAAGTCCCTGGATGGCACCTTTGTATGTGCCAGCCCTGGGGCAATGCCAAGCAGAAACACAGGCTGAGCAGAGAATGGGTTGAGACCAGCCCTGGGGAGAAGTGTAGCAGTGTGGGGCTCCATAGAGAAGGACTTGGGGGTGTTGGTGGTTGAGAAGCTCAACATAGCCCCTGAAGAAGATTGTCAGTGTGCACATGAAGCCAAAAAAGCCATCTGTCTCCTGGGTTGCATCAAAAGAAGGGTGACCAGAAGATCAGGGGAGGTGATTCTGCCCCTCTACTCTGCTCTCATGAAGCCCCACCAGCAGTGCTGTGTCCAGCTCTGGGGCTCTAACATAAGAAGGATGTGGACCTGCTGGAGCAAATCCAGAGTAGGTCACAAAGGTGATCAGAGGGCTGGAGCCCCTCTGCTGTGGGGACAGGCTGAGACAGCTGGGTGTATCCAGCCTGAAGAAGAGAAGGCTACATCTTCCAGTACCTAAAAAGGCTTCAAGAGAGCTGGAGAGGGACTTTTTACATGGGCATTGAGTGACAGGATAAGGAAGAAGGACTTCAAACTGACAGAGGGCAGGTTTAGATTCAATATGAGTAAGAAACAGTTTGCTCAACCTGCACTGGCACAGGTTTCTCAGAGAAGCTGAGAAATGCCAGCTGCTCCATCACTGGAAGTTCTCAAGGCCAAGTTGGATGAGGCTCTGAACAGCCTGGACTAGTGGAAGGTGTTCCTGTCCGTGGCTGGGAGCTTGGACAGAGATGATCTTCAAGATTCCCTTCTATCCCAAATCATGTGGAGATTTTATGACATGACCTCATCAAAATTTGAGTGCAGAGTAATTCCATGTTTGAGTACTGGGAACACTGAATGTTTTAAACAGATGCTGGAGGAGGTCAAACCAGGCAGTAAATCTGTTCTCTTGTGAGCAAACCTTTGCAATCAAGGGCAAGTGCCACAGCAGCAGGTCCATGCCTGGTGCTGACACTGATTTGGGCATGGGTCCACTCCCCATGGGAGAGTGCTGTCAGCGTGCCCTGGTCCCCCCTGTGCTGGTGACAGGGCATGGGGCACCCTCATTACAAACTTGCCAAAGGGCTGTTTTACAGCCTGAAAAGCTGGAGCTGTTGCACTTGTAGTTTGGAAAGGGGATGGAAAGCCACCTGTACTCACTGTCCCCAGAAGACCCATGTTATTTCAGAATGGTTCCTTCTGACACAGCTGCAGCTGGAGGTGTGAAAGTTGTCCAGCTCCCACTAAAAACTGTTTTGATGCCTTTTTCTTGTGCTGGAAGTGCTCCATGGAGATGGACTTGTAGCAAACAGTGTTGTGCTTTAAGTTTGAGGAACCCTGACCATGGTTAGCTTATTGCAAATTATCTGTTCCCAAACACAAAAATAAGTGAGGAAGAGGCCAAATTTCTTTTTGTAAAAAATACAAAAAACCTGCTTTTCTCAGGTAAAGGCTCATAGATAAACCAGATGTTCCCAGATAAAAGAAGATCTGGTTCTGCTGACACTTCCATAAACCTTTTCCCTAATATAATAAACTTGAGCAGGTTGTTGATAGATCTATGCAAAACAAATAATTCAGACCTGCAGAAAACCCACTACAAGATGGGTTTAAAATATCCTTTGTAGACCTGCACAGCAAAGTAAAACACCTGAGAAAACTTAGAGGCAGTCCCTAAAATACCCCTGTAAAATATGGGACACTTGTGTTAATGCTGTTTGACACCATTTGCTTCACAAAAAATATTACAGTGCCACCAGGTATTTCCATAGCACAAAACCTTTGGGATGAGAAGTTGACATATTTTGGGGCAGTGGCAGAGAAAAGCAAGAAGAAATTAAAACAGAGCAAAAGCCCAGAACCTTGGACATGCTCTGGTAACACACTTTCAGCATTACCAAGCTCAGAAGGTATGGCAGTATCAGAGTATTGCCATCAGTAGTACAACCTGATTAAAACACTGACACTGTGTGCTGTGAACTGCACAAAGGAGAAACCTTCTGTCCTGAAGAGCTGATGGGCACCACGAGGCCAGGGCAGGGCTGGGAGGCTTTGCAGAAGGAACATTGAAGTTCAGACAATGAGGCAACCATAAAAATGGAAAATACTGGTATTTTTTCTGGTTTTTTGGGGAGTGGCAAAATGACTCTTTTGTGGAAGAATTTCAGCTTTCAGCAGAGAAAATGATCCTTTTGATTTTTTTTCCCCAAAGAAATTTTCCTCTATTTTTTATTTAGTCTGCTGTTGCCACTGAATCTCAAGATTTTCTTCAAGATTTCCTGTGGGGCATGAGACTGGGAATTAATTTAAATAATTCTTTCTATATGGAAGTTCTAAACCTCTCAATGATGCCCTCATCTTTCTTCTTCTCCTCATTATTCAGGACTCAGTCCCCTATTCAAGACTGTCCTTGAGCAAAGCTGCTTGAAGGGACTCCCAGTCCTTCTGTTGCTTGGCAGTTTTCTGTCTTGCAGCCATGCCAAAGCTGCTGCTCGTGGGTCGTGCTGCAAATGAGGTCTGTGCAATTTCTTTAAATCTCACTTATATTGTTTCCCCCTCTTTGGTGCCAAGTGTTTTCTTTCACTGACCTGCTTTGCAGATGGCTGAACAGGTCCTAAGGAGGAAAACATTCAGAGACGTCTTTAGCTGGCTTTGCCTCTGGAAAAATGTCACATGGAAGATGTTAGGGGAGCATTTTCTGGCCAGTGCCTTGTGTCATTGAAGCAATCAGCTCTTTGAGTTCAGTCATGGGCGGAACAAGGTCTCTGCTGCTGATCTCAGTGCTGTGTCTTCCCGTGCCAAATTCCTCCAGGTAATGAAGGTCTGAGCAGCACACCCAGGATGGGAATTGCTTGGGAAAGGACACGAGCAGGAGCAGTCCCAGAACAGTCACGGGTTGTTGGTTAATGCCATTTCCAAGGCTCCCCAAGCCTTTGCTTGGCAGCAGTGCCCAGAGCAGGCTGCTGCGGGAGAGAGGGTTGAACCACAGGAAAATTATAAGTGAGTTAAAACGTTCGTGGCCTCCTCAAGCCAGCTAGGATGCTATTTAAAGGACTGTATTATTCCCTGCTGCATCTTCTGGCCTGCACAGGGAGCTTTCATTAGCGCGGCTGGCAGAGAGGGAGAGCGATAGCGCCTTGGAGAGCTCACGCGGCTTTCCACAACATCTCGGCTTGAAAGAGCCTTTGACTGTGCATCTTGCAAAATGTTTTCTCTGAGCTGTCAAAATACTCATCTGTCAAACCAGAGGAGTCTGGAATGTGTTACGTGTGCATTGGGCACTGTGACCAACAGAGCTGGAGCCGTGGGGAGGGGGGTCACGGCAGGGGCTCCCTGACCCCCACTGGAGACACTGTGGTCCATGGGGGGTGTGTGAGGGCCTAGGAAGTACCTCAACCCCTCAAACCCAAGGGGGATTCTCTCCAGGGGTCACAAATCTTTTACTAAAAGCAGCTTGCCTGTCTCTCCATCCCTGCGTCACCAAATTTTCCTTTGTGGTATGCTTTTGTTCTCCTTACGAAAATTTGGATCCTCTTAGGTTTGCAAGCAAGTAGTGTAGGAGTGTTTGCTACCCCATCCCTGAAAGAAGGGCAGGTCCCTTGGCTTTCTTCTCTTCCACATGGGAAGAGCCTCCCAGCAGGGCATGGCAAGGACACAGGGTCATGTGTCACAGCACACAGTTACAGCCTCCGTGGGTTGAGCCGAGAACCCTCACGGGTGACAGAGCTTCCAGACCTGGTGTGATCCAGTCTTGCCCCAGAAAAACCTTTGGTGGGCTGAAGGCTCTCCTGCCCTGCTGTGCCTGAGCTGTTGAGGAGCAGGACACTGGCCATCACTCAGCCTTGAAAACATGTGAGGTGCTGCTGTAGTTTGGGATTCAGCTCTGAGGAGTCCATTTTGTGTGTCTCATTCCCAGCCCTGAGGACATGAAGGCTGTGGAAGGGGGCTGTTCCAACATCCAAATTTTCATGAGGAGAAGGAAGGCACACCACAAAGCAAACTCTGGTAACACAGGGATGGAGAGACAGGCAAGCTGCTTTTAGTAAAACTCCTGGGCATGTTTCTGGAGCCTCTTGGAAGCTGTTTGGAGGCACTTTATTTTGAGAAGAGATTTTGGTGTCCTGTGTTGTCAGAAAACATCCAAGTGAGTCCTGATCACGGCCAGAGGGTGTCCTTCGGAGCACGTGGGATTTCTTGGCTGGGCCTGGTGGCTTGCTGTGCTGCTGGAGCCCTCCTGATGGTGCCAGGCCGACTCTGGGACAGTGCCAGGTGCCAGCCGTGTCCCCAGGGCAGCCCAGGGAGCAGGTTCCTCCTGAGCTGCTCGCTGTTGGGAATGCAGGCATAGTGTTTCCATGAGTAAGCCCAGCTTGCAGGGGTGCATGTTTGCAGGATGAGGCCATGGAGAGAATTGGTGACTGAGCTCCTGCCCTGCTGCAGAGCTGATGAGGTACATGTGATGTGGAGCTGGGCAAATGCACGCCCGAGAGCTTTTAATTTCACGCTTCCTGAGCAAGCACACTGTTCTCCATGAAAACTGCAGGACTCTTGGTGGGTTTATTTCTGTATTAAATCTAGCTTTTCTTTAAAAATAGAAAAAACTTAAAATGGGGGTGATACACAGATAGGCTGGATTTGCCTGTGAGCTGGGGCAAGTGGCATCTTCCTGGTTTGCACAGTGTGGTGTGGTCCTGCCCTGTGGATGAGATGCTGCACATCACAGAAAATTCAAAAATACACATTGCAAACATCCTGCTCAGTTTGAGCTGTGGCCTCTCCCTTCTAAGCACAGTGGATAACAAACGAGGTGTGAGGTAGGGGCGTGCAAGGAGTCCCCAAGCAAAGTCAGAAAGGTTTAGTACCCCCAAACAGCAGGTCCCCATTCAGGTCCTGATTGCAGTCTCATGTCATGTTAGCATCACATAACTGGAGCTGATGTGCTCCCAGAAGGACTAATTAGTTTTGATTTTGGATGATGCTGATGTGGCCAGACCATTTCCAGCTCTGAGGTCAGCTCTGGGATCTGTGCACTGTGCTTTGTGCTGCTGTGCTTCCAGGTGTCCACAGAAAGACACTGCTCCTCCACTTAGTGAAGTGCAAGGAAAGAAAGGTAATAGTGGATGTAGCAAAATTGTTGGGTTTGTAAATGTAATTTTTTTCCTTTCCTCTAATTCGCTGACTGCCCTAAAGCCCTAAACGCCACCCTGAAACTACAAATCCTTACCAGATTTCTAGTCCTTACCTGGCTTTTAATCCTTTAAACCCATTTTCCCCCATCTAGCAGATAGCACATGGAAAACTTTGTGTTCACGGTCATACTCCCTGCACGGATGTGAGTGCAGTCCAAGCAAATAAATCCTGAGTGCAAGCATTCATACATGGAGAACTTCACACTCGGAAACATGACCACACTAAATTGCTGCCAGAGTTTTAAAGGCAGCTTTTGAAAATATTGGCCCTACATCTTGTGTTTCTGCAGCAAATGGTTTGATTCATCAGGGGAACACCAGCTAGCTGCTCATCGGACTGCGTCCTGGAGATGCAGGGAGCTCAGAGGCTGGGATGGAGACAGCTCTCTGCTTGTACATAAATACACCCTGGACTGATTATCTACCAGAGGAAAAGGAAATCTTTATGATTTCTGCCTTTATTTGCCATGTCTCTGAAAAGACTTGATATAGAAGAATATCTTTCAAGTGTATGAAGCATATGCTCCCCAGAAACACTCAGCAGCAATGTTTTTGGCTCCTGTGACTAATGCTTGCAGAAGGTTCAATTTCCTGACCGTCAGCACCAGGTTTTGCTAAGAATGAGTATTTTCCCTTCATTTTTCCCCCAGTTCCCAAAGTATTATTGATAGTTGATTATTACTATTTTATGTGAGGTCATAGCAATTAGTTTTGAACTGCAGACCTGCAAATGTGCAGCCTGTAAAACTCAGGTCAGTGTTGGAGTGCAGGGGTAGTATATGTCTGTAAGCCACCCTGAGGCTATAAACTCCATTGTGGAGAAGTCAGGAGACTCCAGAGTGAAGACTTGATCTCCAGTGTTCCTTTAGCTCTTACAGACATGTGTCTTGTGGGGGGCTCGTGACCATTTTGCAGTGGTTTTGTGCAGGACCTGCTCCTTTCAGCTCGCCAAAGAGGCACTGCTCCTGCAAGGAGCACCCACTCAGCATTTCATGTCAGCCTTGGGGTTGCTCCAATGTGTGCTACCAGTGAGGTGGGACAGCTCTACCCCTCTCAGCCTTGGCTGCTTGGGGCCCTGCTCACCCCACAGCTCCTTTCTCTCTTCTGCTGGCTCAAGGCTGTCCATGGGTCTTGCCAACTTGTCTCACTTTCAGCCCTCTCAGTCCTCTTCCAAAACAACTCCCTTGCTTTCCTCTGTACAGCAAGCCCAGGAGTGATTTATGGTGTAATTAATGAGTTATGTGCTATTAAAATGCATATCATGGAAAGGGGTAGAGCAATGGGATCTTCTGCTTCGTTGCAAAAACCCCTAAACTTAAGCCCGTGGTTTACACTCTCTTACAGATTTGGGGTGGGGGCCAGGATGTTAGGAAAAAGTTCTTCCCTGAAAGAGTGGTTAAGCACTGGAATAGGGTCGCCAGGAAAGTGGTGGAGTCTCCATCCCTGGAAGTGTTCAGAAAACAAGTAGGTGTGGCATTTTGTGATCTGGCTCATGTTGGTATTTGGTCAAAAGTTGGACTTGGCCTTTTCCAACCCTAATGATCCTATGATTCCATGATTCTATCAGAGGGAACATGCTCATGGGGATGGGACCTCAATTTTAATACCTACCAGTGTTTGAAGTAAATGATCTTTCCTTGCACAAAACCCATCCCTGACGCTGTCACTGGGACACCAAACTGGTTCCTTGTGCTTAATGCTGTGAGAAATCCCTTGGGCTTCAGAAAGATCCAGGACACTGATGTCCCCAAATCACACTTATTTCAAAATTGATACAAAAGGACATGGATTTTATAAGTTATTGGTGTGTTGTGGGTTAAAACTTCCGAAGCAGTGTCTTGGACAAGCTTATTCTATATGTCACTTTGGGTTAAATTTTATACCCCCCCAGCCCTTAACTTTTATAACACATTTTGATTTAATCAGGATTTGCTTGAATGCACCTGGTTATATCTGAGGGCAGCATTTGTCCTTCTCTGCTGCTAAGTGTGGTTACACTTAAAGTGATCCTTGAAGGAAAAGGTACAATAATAACAGTAAAATTAAATTACTAAATACCTATCAATGACAACGTGTTGTGGAAAACACTTTGATCTGAATAAAACACTTAGCTCTACACAAAATGAAATATTGTCTGATACCTAGGCCTTTTCATAAGCAAGTGGAAACAAATGTAATTATGATAGGCAGAGAGAAAAATCAATGTTTTGATTTGAAAATTAGCCTTTTCTGGATTGTTTTTTCTGGCTGAGACAATCTGACAGCATTTTGTGAAATATTTTGATCTGCTTGACATTGTCTCTCTTTTTTTCTTTTTTTCTTTTTTTAACCAAAAAAGTTGTATTTTTGGCCGAAAATTTTTACTGTATCTAGAAAGGGAAATTGTTCTGTCAAGGGTATTGTAAAAGGCCCTGTGTTTCATTGCCTTTTAATGGAACCTTAATAGAAGTTGGCAGTGCAGATGACGAAGCTGGAAGGCTGCAGTGAAATTTGAACAATCAGAAATTGTTCAGAGGTTCATGACCATGAGAGAGCCCTTGAAGCCCATAACTATTCACTGGGCCATAAAAGTGGCTGATCTCATTTCTTCCCATCACGTCCCATCCTCAGCAGAAACTCTCCCAACTGCAAGGAGCCCATGGGGGACCATGCTGTGGCTATTGATTTCAGAGGGAAGATGTGCAGATACTGCAGTGAGGACAGGAAGGATCAGCTTGACCAAAAAAATGCATTGAAATCTGGAAAAGCTCTTGGGCCTGTGAAGGAGAGGATAAATTTAATCAATGTCAATGTTTCCTGCAGATTCAGAAAAGCCTGACTATGCATGAAGCTGTAATGACCTCTGGCAGACTTTTAATCTAGATGTGAGCATTTTAACTTCCTTTCTAATGAGGAGCATGGCTTCTAAATCCTCTGAAAGTTGCATCTGAATGGGTTTGTGCTACTTGCAGTTTACATTGCACGCCCTGGAAGTTCCTTGGGCTTTTGCTGGAGTATTCATGAAACAGAGTTAGAAGAAATATTCCCCAGGGATGACTCACCCTGGTCTGATGCTTCTCTCGCTCTCCTGCACTGATTATTTGTTTCTCTTCATTGCTGCTATATATTCAAAAGGCTTTTAGCTCCTAGTCTATGGGTTTGTCTATTGCAGAGCCTTTAATAATGGTTATTTCCTGGTAGTGAAGGCTGAACTTGGTCTAGCGGGACCTGTTTGTAACATAGTTTTCTTCAATTACCCAAAATTTACACAGCAATTCCAAGCTTATTATATGGGCCATAGTATGTAATTACAGGCATAACATATTAGGTCCTAATAACAGCAAATATATCATTACACAAATCATTCATGTTCCTGTGCTGATATTTTTACATGGAGTGAGTGAATACAGTTACTAATAATGGCAATACCCATCTTACAGCTGCAGTGTAATTGGTGCCACTGTGACATGAAGCAGGGCAGGGGCAGGAGAAAGGAAACTTCCACTGAAATATGGTTGGGTCCATGAAATACCACATCCAAAAAATCAAGGTGGGAACCCACTCTTTATAGTTGATATATGAGAATTTGATTCATCAACACCCAGGAAGAGGGATCCACATTTTTTTTACTTAGATGATGGATCTCCTAGTTATTTATGGGAAGGGGAGACGGTTTTCCAGACCCCAGAGTTGTGGAGGGAGGGAAGGAATCCTATAAATGCAGCAGCAAAGAGAGTTGAGGTCACCAGGTGAGTTGTGCACATGCTGTGCCTTACCTTCCAGCTTGGAAAAGCTGGGCTTAGCCCAGGATTTGTAAAAAAAGGGCTTTGAGTCACAGTAGACCTCCCCTAAAAGGTGATCCCTGCCAAAGGTATGTAGCTTGTAGGGAGAAGGTGCTAGTGCTGGCATCTGTCAGATGGCCCTGGGTGGATTAAGGACACAGAAGGGGTTCAAGGCCAGTCCTGACCTCTGCATGCAGCTCTGTGAGGGATTTGTGTTCAGCCATATGGGTTTGTGAGGCTTTATGAGTGATGTGGGTTGATGCACATTGGATAATGGGTTGATTAACACTGCTGTCCCAGCACTCCAAGATGCACCATCTGAGCCCTTGGCACAAGGGCAGCTTGGTGGAGGGTAGAAACAATGGAGATTTCTTTTTCCTGTACTACTGTATCAAAAAGTTCAGGAAGTGACTTTTGTTTCAACATCTACATATTTATATCTGCTGCATAGCTTAGGCTGAGATTTGTTTCCTTTGCTGACAGGTTAACCTGCTTTCTGGGGTCTGTCTGCAGCAGCCCACCAGCACCTTTGCCAGCACTAACCTGGATTTACAATGCTGAGCCCCCATTCTCCAGCAGCAGGACAAGGGTCAGCCACTCTCATTCTCTTCAGGTCTCCAGAGCACTTCAAAGTGACAACAGGAAGAGAAAAAACCAATATGCTTGGGTCTGCCCTGAGGCATATCCTTGGGGACACATTGCTGGGAGTTAGTAATAGAACCTAGTTTGCACTTGGCCACCTTGGTTTGGGCAGAAAGTTTCTGTTTTGGCACCTTATTTTGGTATGGAAATACCCCAGTTAGAGCAGAGGTGATGAATGGGAACCATGGCAGCCAGAACCAGCCTGCCAAAGGGATTTTACCCAGCCATGCAAAGACTGATGGGTTAGCCTGAGTGGGAGTATTTCTATTGATGTGGGGCAGAGGGAGGAGATGCCCAGCTGAGCCTGGTGGGGGTTGTTGTGCAAATGTGGTTGTGTTGGTCTAGAAATCATATCATCATAGAGTATCCTGAACTGGGGAGGACCCACAAGGATCATCAAAGCTCGACTCCCTGCCCTGCACAGGAGAAGCCCAAAAATCACACAGTGTGCCTGACAGCATTATCCCAGCATGCCTCAAACTCTGCCAGGCTTGGTGCTGTGGCCACTTTGCTGGGGAGCCTGTTCCAGTTCCCAGCATCTTCTGGGTGATGTACATTTTCTTAATATTCAATCTAAACATCCCCTGACACAACTTCATGCTGTTCCTTTGAGTCCTAATGGTTACAGCCAACCCTAAAAGCCACTTTGAGCTCAGTATTCAAAGATAGAAACGGTGAGAAAAAGTCATATTACTCCTCTGCATCTCTATAACCCCACCAACCATGATCAACAAGAAACCCTCAAAAGAAAGGAATCTGGCTTTATGGGGCAGATTATTCCACACATCTTTGAGACTTCATAGACAACCTTCACAGACTGCCTTTCAACCTCTGGCACCCTGAAGTGTTACATAAGTGGTGATACAAAACCTGGCTTGAAAAAGTTTGCATTTAGAGTCATCTGCAGGACAGAGCTCCTTGTGCAAGAAGGGCTTGGCAGCTGCAAGGACATTATTTAACAAACAGGTAAAAGGTGACTGCTGCTGCAAATCCTGTGCAGTACTTTGAACAAGTCTGACAGTGTTGTCACTCTTATAAGAGGATCCTTTGGTATCCTTTGGTTTGGTATCAACTTGGCCACTGAATTCCTTCAGCAATTGCTAGATCAGAATTAAGGGGAAGAGCTGAAGCCCTTCACCCACCACAACTGGCACCTTTGCAGTGGATGCAGTGTTAGCAGTGGGCGCAGTTCTTTACAGCCAGGCAATGTTACTGTTTTGGTGTGTGATTTCTGATTTAATATGGCATCTGGGTCTAATGTGGCATTCAATATCCATGAAAAACCCAAATATTTCCCCTTTACATAGTGAACATCATCCCTCCTGGTCCCACAGAGGGTCAGGGTCAGCTGAGCAGAGCTGTCATCCTTTGTGGGGGCTCTGTGTCCAAGGCTCCTGTGCCCTCCCCTCCAATACGTGGAGCTGGGAGTCGGCGCCAACTGGGAGCAAAGGTTTTGGCTCTGCTGACCCCAGGGAGGTGACAGCACCAGGGCTGTTTTGCTTTTCCAGCATGATAACAAACATCATTCCCTTGTTATCTTCAGAGAGAGAGACCTCTTGGGGAGGGGAGGAGTGAGGCAAGGTCAGCTCTGTACCTCAGCTGACACCACTGTGTGCCCGCCCACGAAAGCCTCCATGAGAGTGTTCAAACTCACATGGTTGCACCCTTTGGTAAACATTTATCCTTCTTGTTGTTGTCAGGGCTGGTTGGTGGAGCTGGGCTGAGATGCAGGGGCAGTGGGAGGGGTGGCATTGCTGCTCTTCTCACCTTGCCTGACCTCCCTGGGATTCAAAAGCACCCACACAGCCTCTTCGGAGTCTTGCTCACTTAAATCAGGCAAACCAGTTTATTTTTTTAGCTTTTAGGGACTTTCGCTCTGCCATCACGTACTGGAAGGTGGGAAAAGCAGGGAATGTTTAAGGAAAGTGAATCTGGGAATTTTTAAGTGAGCAACATAATCCCAAGGGTTAATATTTCCCCAATCAGGGGGACAAAAAATACTGTGTGACCTCAAGCCCCAGTTGCAACCCAATGATGCTGTCCAGCTTGTGACTTACGTATTTGCAGCAAATTCCTTATCTATAACAGGCATTGAAAGGGAAAAAAAGGGTAAATAAAGCCTATCAGCAGTATTGTATCGTTGACTCTCCCTGCAGACCTTGCTTCACTGATAATTATTAACTCAAACTGAGAGCCATTGCAGAACTCATAACTAAAATATGATGGTACTTGTCAAATTAAAAGTGCTCAGGAAATGCTTCACTCTGCTCAAAGAAAGAAATGCCCACAGGGTTTCTGTGTGTACCAGGACAACTTGTGGTTGTCTCCACTGCTCTTGCTCAAAACCCAGATGAGAGAATTGCAGCATGGCCATCGCAAAACCTACTGTTCTCCCTTCAGGTCATCTTGTGAAGTTGTTTGTTTTGTTCTTTTTTTTTTTTTCCATTTCCCTTTTTCTCTCTGTTTTCTCTGGCTGGGCCACACACACGAGGCCCAGTTGCTTGCTGGTTCTTGAAAGCAAATGCACTTTAAACCCAGTCCTTTGACATGAGTGCAAACAGCCCTGGAGCATTTCCCACAGTCAGTGAGCTCAGCCCCTCTCCCCATTATAAGCTAAAAAGCTGGCTTTAATGTATATAATAAAAGACATCGTTAAAAACTGTGCTTTAATAAAGAAATACAAATGACAATCTAAAAATGTATTTTATTGGGCTGCTAATAATGACCAGCAGTGAGAGTGGAGGGGGGAGCAATATAATGAGCTCCTGGGAGGGGGTTTGGACACAGCTGCCCCACGTGCCCCAGAAATCTGGTAGAAGACATCTCGAGCTCCCCAGCTCGGGGCTCACCAGCCCATTGCTCAGCTTGGGAAATAAACAGGCAGGCACCGAGGAGTTCAAGTTTTGTAAATTCATGTCAGTAAAACAGAGATTATTCCCTCCCTTGCCCAGTGACTCTTGCCTGCCCCATCATCCTCACCCGCCCCAGTGCCTGGCGGTCCTTGGCCAGACCCACCCTGGAGTAAGTCAGACACACAGGAACCTGATTCACACTGAATGCCAGGATGTGAATCTGGCCTCACAAACAATATTTCCCCTTGAGATTAACAAAACATGTTAATCTTCTCGGTTTGGAAACTCTGATTTTTTACTTGAACACAGAGCTCTGTCCCTCCATCATTAGCAGATGTCCTGCATACGAACTGCATTACCTATAAAGTCTGCTTACTCCAAGCAAATGTTTCTCCATCTCTTCTCTTTTTTTTTACTTCAATTTGAAGTGAAAGGTACAGTATAGGATTCAAATGCTTTTGCATTACATGGGTTTCTGACCACTTGAAAAACCCCATGGAAAAAAAGACTTCACAAACCTGAAACACCAGCTGAATCATTTTGCTGCACTTCTTTCTGCCTGGCTGAACCTTCTTATGATATCTTTTTTTTTTTTTTTCCCTCTCTCTCTCTCTCTTTGCTTTACATGGAACTTTGCTTTTGCTTGTTTAATTTTATTTCTTTATTAAAAAAAAATAAATTCATAGCTCCTGTTTCAGCTCTCACTTCGTGTCAGTATTTCTACCCTGTGGATGTGTCGCACAGGCAGGAACATCAGGAAATTGCCCAAAAGGCAGAACTACAGAGTAGCTCAAAGGAAGAAGCAAACCTGAATGCCAAAAGCATGGTTTGGTGTTGTCCCAGCTCTTGCCCACACCAAATGCTGGCTCCAGGGCTGCAGGCAGGGAAGTGCAGGCTGCAGAAATAAGAGGTAACTCACAGAAGGGTACAGAAACTGGGCTTTGTCACCGACAGCTGGCTGGCCAGCTTGCCACGATCTGAATGGCTCCTCTGACTTTTCTTTGGCTCAAAGGTTTAACATTAAGGCAAAAATAAGACACAGTGTAGAAGCTCCATCAAATCTTTGGCACAACAGCAACAACAACAACAACAAAAAATTACTGTACACATGAGCTGAGAGGGTAACATTTCCCAGTTAAGCAAAGGGAAAAGTGCTAAATAAATTGCACGTACGAAAAGGTGGCTGGCTTAACAACAATAAGAAGCATCCCTGTCCTTTTGTTTTTCCTTTTCTTTTCCTTTTTTCCTTTCTGTTCCAGAGATTAAGAAAGTTCCTTGGCCAATCGTCATCTCCAATAGGGGTTTCTGCAAAAAAGCTGCTTTCAGTCTTCATCTGGATCATGCAACCTTTGCCAAGACCAGATGTAACTCTGGCTGGAAGCTCTTCTGAATCCTCCCTTCCTGGTTGTTACTCCTGGAAAGAGAAAGATGCACCATGAGATCAGTGAACACATGGTGTCCCTCGCATGGACCGTCGCTGACGCACGCGGGACCGTCCTTGGGGACTCCTGGCCATGGATCTGCAATTTTTAAGAGCTGGGCTCACAGTGGAACCATCTGTAGGTGCCACAATGGAGGCCAGAGCCTGCACAGAGGAGAGGGAGTGGCAGACAGAAAAAGGAAGGCTTGGTGAAGAAAAACAACACAGTAATTTGGTGTTGGGTCCAACTCCTGCTGAAGAAAAAAAAAATTAGAAGTGATGCAAATACCTGCTATTTTCTGTTCAGGAGCTGATCTCAGAAAGCAAAGGAGTGGCAACTAGATGGGTTTAAGCAGGAGATGGGCTTTCCTTCCACATTTTAGTTATTGTATTGAGTTTTCTGCTGTCATGGCTGCTCAATCTGTGGGACTGCAACTTGTCCCATGTGCCTGTGCATCCCCTGTGAGTCATTCCTGTGGGAAATTACACTGGACTACAGAATATGATGGCCAGGTCCATAGGAAAATGGTCAACTCCAAACCATGGCAGCTTTAGACAAGGAAATCTCATCTAAACCCCCTTCAGCATTAAAATAAGCCCCACAAGTATCCCACAAACAATAGTTAACATAGCTCAAAACAGAGGAAAATCCTCAGGGCCTGAGGATTTCATGAGATCACATTCCCAGTGTCCAAACTGCCTTCATCACGTGGGCTCTAAATCCTCTTTTAAATAACTTAGGAATTAGAAACTTGGAAATGAGATCACATTTAGCTAGTGCTACCAGCGTTTCTTGCTTTTTGCCAGTGGATTCAAGAACCTTTCAGGGTGCAGTAGAGCTTCTGAAAGTCCTTTGGACACAGTCACCAATTCCCTGAACAGGTCAGCCAGATTTCTGTCAGTCTTAAAAAGGTCAAACTCCTTAAAAGCCTGGCCTGAAAAACTTTCTTCCCCAGTCTGTTTTGTTTCAGTACTGCCTCTCCTTTTCCATCACTGGATATTGTAACATCAGGGTATAAAATACAAGTAACCTATTGCTATTTATTTGATTTATGGCTATCATTAGGGCAGCTGCTGTGAGATCAACGATTACAGCTGATCACCCATGACAGCCTAAGGGACAGGGGAACCTAAAATCCACCTTTCACCCCCTCCTGTCAAGTGCAGACCCAGGGAAGCTCAGGACTGCCCCAGGACCATCAAGGTTTCTCTTGATAAGAATATTTCACTAAAAGCACCCAGCTCATCCTCCATGCAATAAATGCTGGTGTCTGCTGGACCCCAGATTCCTGGAGTTGTCTCTGGACAATCCTACCTAGTGCTGCTCAGAGAAGATGTAGGAACTTGCTCTAATTCAAGGCCTTATTTGGGATTTTGAATAAATGAGGTTCAGGTGGGAGAATGACAGACAGCCTTGTGCATTGCCAACATTTCTGTTGGGACCCTTCAACAATATGTAATATATATTAATAACCTGTAATAGAAAAGTAGGTTGTTTAATTTATCCCACATTTACCTATGGAAAGAAAATGTAAAAGAAGGGAAGCAATGACTACTCTCATTAATATTAAAAGACAGCAGAGAGATCAAAAGCATTTGTGGGTTTGGGGAAGCAGGATGGCTTTAGGAAGAGGAGTCTCAGGGCCAGGTCTCTGCTCTGAAGTCTCTGCAACTGGGGAAGATCAACCATGGGGGGACAAGAGGGAATATGCACAAACCAGGCCAGGCCATTTGTGCTGTACCTTCCAGACACAGGAAATGGGAAGGGGAATGGAGAGATCCCCCTGCAACATGATGGAGATGCTCAGCACACCTCACTGGCACCACTTGATGGGTCCCCAGGCATTGCCCAGTGCTTGGCCATGGGTTATGTTTGGTGGGAACAGGCTTTTATTTCCCCCTCCACCCTTTTTCACTCAGCCAGGAGCTCCGAAGACAGATTTATGAGCCTGGGTCTGCTTTAAACTAATAACATCAGAACTCCCATGGCTCTTGAATTTGACAACTGGCCCAATGACCTTGGTGAGTTTGCAGCATCCTGGAGCATTTCAATCTCTATAAATCAAAGCACTTCTGGAATTGAGTCAGCCTTTGTTCCAGGGCTTCTCCTGTCTCTTCTACTCACATCTTCCTTTTGCTGCAGTTACCCAATATCTGTGGGGTGGATCTTACCCTATTCTTGGCAGCACCCTTGCAACAAAGGGGATGGGCTCTCTGCTGGGATCCTGCTCCCACCATGGGAGCAAATCCCTGGTCCCATCCCTGTGCTGTGATGTGGCTGTTCCAACACCCTTTAAAGCAAAGGGCCTTTTGGGGTGCTGAGATGCCACAGGGCAGTCCCACATCAGATCTTTTTGTAAGGAAAAGCTTCGGGCCCTGCTCTTTGGGGTCCTGATGCTCAATGCCCCAGTGGGCTGATGCAGGGCGTGCAGTGCCCTTGGGGATGCTCTTGGGGTAGCTGCTGCTGCCTCCCTGGCCAGAGTTGGGGGATCTTGCTCATGAACTCCTCACAAGCCTTAGCACCTGTGCCCCAGCTGCAATCCTTGTTTTGGGCTGCAGGGACATGCAAGGCACAGGTGATGAACAAATTAATCTCGCTACCCCCTCACTGCCTTGTTTGTAAGCAGGTCCCTGGGTGGGTAATCCTTCAGCCAGCATGCAGCAGGGATAACTCATGGCCAGGCAGACCCAGGTCCCCTCTGTGTCCCCAGGGATGCTGTCCCATGGCAGATGGACAGATGGACAGGCGGCTCAGGGCGGGTTGCTGCTCTCCTGTGGTCCAGCTCCTCCCTGGAGCCCGCGGAGCTGGCGGCCGTGGGGATCAGACTGGCTGGCTGCCCGCTCTCGCCGGCAAGTCCTAGCAGGGAAATGAAGCTATTTTTAAAGAGGAACCTCTGCTAAGGCAAACTGCAGGGGAAAGGGAGGTCGAATCTCATTATGAGACCCCCTCCCTCCTCCCCACACAGGATGGGAAGCCACGAGGAAGAAATGCTATGCAGATCATCAATGTTTTACTGTGCTGGCTCTGAATGGTTCTGATAATCAATATCAGATGATCAATAACAGCAAGACCCTGCAGCCAGGATCATCCGCACAAACCAGGGGGTGGGAGCTGTGGCTTTATCTCGGGGCTTTGTCTAAATAAATCAAGAGTCATGATACAGTGTTATCAAAAAAATATGCTCCAAGCAAATGGTTTCAGTGCTGTACAAATCAAGTCTGCCAGTACCATTTCTCTTTTATAATATAAACCCTTAACTTGTTCACTCCTGCAAGTAAATACGCCTGCAGAACATCCTCCTTCCAATTTTTTCAGCGGGAATAAGTGTTACCTACAGCAGGAGCTCTGCTTTTAGCAAAGTAGCAATGAGGGGGCATCAAGGCATGGCACACCACCACAATTACTATTTCATATAATGCAATAATTACATACATAATGTCAGCCCTTTTAGTGCAGCAGGCTGCAACAAACAGAGACGCTTTTCATTCCATATATGTTTCTATATCATTTAATTGTCTGGGAGAAGACATATGTACAGCTTATTTTTAATTTTTAATTCCTTGTGTCTGTGCTCATCCACACACACAGGCACAAAAACAAGAAACTAAATTCCAGCCGAAAACTTTTATTGAGCTCCAACAGCTCGCCTGTTATTCATAACCCAGTTTCCTCTCTCACAAAGAGACCTTTCGCATGGTTTTGGTTTGGTTTTTTTTTTAATGTGTGTGTGTGTTTCTTTTTTTTTTTTTTTTTTTTTTTCCCCTTCTGCCTCGCTAACAGCTGCTCGCAGTGTTGTATCCTGAGTGATGATGAGGTTCTGAAAGTGTTTTTTTGGAACAGATGGCCAGGAGAGAGCTGGGGAATGTGCCAGCAGCGAGCTGGGGAATGCGCCAAGTCCTGCAGTGACTGAGTACTCCGGGTTCCAGCTCGCGTGCCTTTCCCCTGCCCTCTGCCCCAAGTGGCGCCAGCAGGACTTCCCAGCTCGCGCTCCGAACATCTGGAGTCTGCGACTGCCAGAAGAGCCGGGACGGGGGGAGGATGAAGCAGAGAGAGAGAGAGAAAAAAAAAAAAATCCCTCACCCATCCCTCCCTGCTCCGGCTGAGCTCCCATGGCCACGGCGATGTTGCTGCCTAGCACGGGGGCTAATCCAAAGCGACGAGGGGAGGGGAAGGGAAAGAAAAGGAGCCTTGCCACGGGTGTTTGGGGTTTTGGGTGCTGAGTGTGCTGTGCAGGGTGTTTGTCCGTGGTTGGATCCTGCTCTGTGTATACTGAGGGACTGGGGTTGTGAAATAAGCTCTGCCCCACGGCTTTGGGGTCAGATCCTGGGGGGCTGGGGGGCTGTGGTGCACAGCTCTGCACCCTACAAATTCCAGGGAGAGCCCCTAGCAATGCACCCTACAACCTTATCCTGACTCTGAGCTGCTTTCCTGCAGGGTACCAGAATTCAGCCCCGTGGGGGAAAAGCTGGAAAAAAGAGACAGTGGGACCAGCAAGCTGGACCCCAAACACCACAGAATCCCTGTGAGATTTTCAGATAACCCCTGGCCACTGAGGATCATGTGGCATGCAGAAACAGGGTACCTTGGGGGTAAGGAAAACTTGGACTTCCCTTTCTCTTGCTGTTGCATCCTCTGTGCTGCTGGAGAATGCTCCTGGTCGGAGCTGAGGGCAGCTCCCCCCCTTTTTCCAGGACATCAGTGTGGCCCCTGCAGGACTTGGGGCTCTGCTGAGGGTGTCGCAACCCAGATCTCCAACGTGGTGCAACTCTTGGGTGCACGGTTAAGGACAAGGCTTAGTCCAGATCATTTATAACCAAGCAAGAGGCAGCCTTAAAGAATGAAAACTATCATCAGAATTCACCACCACCACCCCCCCACAGTCAGCTTTTTTTCTTCTTTTTTAAGAAAAGGCATCTGAAGCCTCCTTTGTTGCTTGTAAATGAGATCTCCCATCACCAAACATACTCAGTCAAGTCTCAATTGCAAGAACTAAAATCACCTTATAACTGTAGTTAGGACAGAAAAGGGGATTTTTTCTTTTCCTAGTCAACTTTGAAAGAGTAAAGCCAACTTTTTTAATTAACAAAAGGGGAATAGAAAGGGGGGGGTAAAACCACTCAGTAAATTTCCTATTGCAACAGCAAAATATGAACAACAACCTAGCGTTAGGGACACAGGAAAATTTGCCCCCAAAAACAAAGCAAAAGGCAATGCACAATCCAGCAAATGCAACATCTGGAGTCTCTGCCTGCCAAAACAAACTCCAACCAGCTACTTTTTTTGTGTGAAAAGATCACGGTGCCACAGCACATTGCAACCAGAGAGCTGAGAGAGTGAGAGAGGCAGACACACAATAAAATGGAGATGACAGGAGATAAGGGTGCTGTGGACCTAACGTGCAGCTCAAGGAGCGGAGGTCTGGGCTCAGGATCGCTGGGATTTTTTCAAGAGAGAATATAAAAGGCAACTCAAAAAAACAGTAACAAAATAACAACCACCCCAAAGTCGATAATTCAGAGGAACTGCTCAGTGAGTAGTGGTTTCAGAGACCTGATTAAAAACACACAGAGCTCACAAAAACGTGCCGATTTCAACATTAACGAGGGCGCGGCGATTTTGGGCCAAGCCATTGTATCCTCATCCAGCCGTAGTGTGAGACCCCCCAGGAGAGACATCCCTTCATACCACCTGACACCCAGAGCCTGGATCAGCTGCACAGCCATCCCAGATCTGTAATTTCCCTCTGACAACAGCCTTTTCCTTCCCTGAGCTCACAATTTGCCTGGCTCAAGGAGAAAGGGAGACGTGCAAGATGAGTCCTCCCAACCCAGGCTTTGCATCCCCACTCCCATCTACTGGGATTTACCAGAGTTACTCAGTGGTACCTGCTGGTTTTGGCTTCATCACCAGCTGGATGGGCTCTTGCCATCACCTGAGCAAATACTGCTGGAAATAAAACTGTACTTGTCATCCCTAAGGGAATCTATGTGCTCTGGGGCTGCCCCAAACTTGCAGCAGAACTATAATTTCCAGCAGAACTATAATTTCCAGCAAGAAAAGCAAGGCACAGCAGGGATTAAGACCCTGCCTTGGGTACCAAGCCTGGCTTGCTTTTCTGAGGGGGCTTTTGGAGGAGGTTTATGGTGGGTGTCCTTTCAAGAAGGTGGAGAAAAGGCAGATTTTCTCCTGGTGATGCTGCTTCTGTGGGTTGGTGGTGCCTGGGAGGTGCCCTGGTAGAGTTCCATTGTTCAGGCACTCTCGATTGGCTCGGGGCTTTTCTCCACGGGTCTGCTCTGGAGTGAGCCACCGTCAATGGAAGGCTTTTAAATCTTCATTTCTTTTTTAAATTAAGGATGGGCCCAGCTCTAACCCTCAGATGTAAACACCCTGGGATTTGGAGCCATTTAAAATCTGGCTCCTTGTTTCCTGTCTTTAAGCCTGCATTGGTTTACACATGCCAAGACAATGGGTCTCAGCCCACTGGGCACCCAAAGCCTGAAGAGCAGCCCAGAAATGTGCTGAAGCCCCATGAAGGATGCTCATTCTCTTCCTTCCCTCCATTTCTGACTTTGAGACGGGACCCAAGACCTAACTAGCAACCTACTAAAGCCTCACAAAGGATGCTCCTCCTCTTCTTGACACGGAGAGGGGCTCCAAGACCCAACCAGTAACCTGCTGAAGCTCCAAAAATTATGCTTTTCTCCTCCCCCATCTTAACTTGGAGAGGAGACCCAAGAACCAACTCTCACCTTGCCCCAGGGTTGGCAGCACCACTTCAGTGTCCCTGGGACACCCCTGCCTGTGGCACTACAGAGCCCAGGGTGAACCCCTAATTTTGGGCTGTGCCCTGGAGCTCCCCCACACCTCCCAGTCCCAGGCAGAGCTGTCAGCTGTGGGTATGTGGTGTTGTGTCTCTCTCTGCCTGGCACTGCTGCTCCATGGGCATAAATACAGCCCCTGACAGCCAGAGGAAGCAACAGGGAGTGTGCTATTGTGTTTATTTATAAACTGAATTGCTGCAGGATGATTTGTTGGGCTAAAGAGGAGGAAAAGTGAGGAAACCTGCCCGAATCAGAGGCAGATCTTAACAACACCGGGGAAGGAGCCTGCTCCCCAGCTTAGCTGCCCATTCATCCATTAAAATCCTGCTGATTTATTATCCTGCCTGACAAGCAAGCTCAGAGAGCAGGGGGAAGTTCAATTCAAGTTTACAAAACTCTTTTTGTCATAAAAGCCTGAACAAAGACATCAATCACTCCTTTAATTCACCCATGTCACTCTCTGAGAGGAAAACTGGCAGAACGCTCTGCTTCTTCCTCCCGCCGCTTGACGATGATTTCACCTAATTGGTTCAGTGTTAAGTAACCTAAAGGAATGCAAGGCATAATTAGATTTAACGTTGTTTCCTCAAGATACCCACATGTCCTTCAGGTCATACATCTTACTAATGTGTTTATACATATAATGTCTCCATTAGCTACCTTTTTTTTTGTTGTCGGGTGATTTTTCTCAGAGATAAGTGTGAGATTAAACAAAACAGAAAACACAGGAGGGTGACAGTGTTTTACAGGCTCCCAAAGGCGACTCAAGGTTGGTTTGGTTTAACAAGTAACAGTCCCAGGATGACTCTTAATGGGATCACGCTCGTGTTGAAACACACGATGGGCGACTAACGAGGGGAAGAGCCTGGCGCGGAGAACGGGGAGGAGAGAAAAGCTTTTGATTAGGGAGGAATGTGGTTATTACAAGATCAGATGGATGGAGGAGAAAAACAGAGAGAGAGAAAGGCGAGGGATAAAAAATATCAGGCAAATTTCACAAGGTTCAGAAAGGAAGGAAACCACTTTGGATTTTTTTTTTCATTTTTTTTCCCCTCCCCTTTGCAACTTTTACCATTTTTTAGGGGGCGAGCAGGGGGAGAGGCTGTAACATACCTTCCTTTTTTTAGATCTTCCTTCTGCTTGTAAGGTCCTAGTGCACTGCTCCACGCATTCAGAGAAGCTCATGTTACTGTGGTCAGCGCTGTAATCCAGGTCTGCTAGTCTGGCCAGGGAAAGGATATAGTTACAGGCTATTCTCAAGATGGCCAGTTTGGACAACTTTTGACCATAAGAATAGCAGGGAACCTAGAAAGGGCAACAGGGAAAAAGAAATAATTAAAAATTAGGCCAGATAAATAAAATATCTCGCTTGAAGCATGACAAAACAACTCTGAGTTATTTTCTTAGCAGTTTTAACATAAATAGAAACTCTAGTGATAAAATGCCATATGGTCCCAACAGGTTTTTAAGAAGAACTCCCCTGCTGATCTCCATGGGGATGAAAGCAGCACGAAGCCTCTTGATTTCAGCAGGGCAGTTCTGCTTAAAATGTGATGGCAGGATATGGCCCAGGACATCAGCCTGCCGCTCAGTTCGCTTCTTGGAGGCCCTGTTTCTTAGAAACCTGCATCCCCATGCCTCCCAGTAACTTGTCTTGAGTAACTTACTCCCCACAATTAGCTCCCATGTCATCACAGGTCTTGCAGAATAAGGCAGTAAGAAGGTATGAGCAGCTCTATCACAACCTGTTGTTTTTGTGCTCAAACATCATCAATTGTGACTTTCAGCCCATGCAAAAACATGATATTGTTGAGTAGCAGGACCTTGAGCAGGCAGTAATTTCTACCTGTTCTAATTTCTAACACTCCATCATGGTACCTCACCCCATGAAAGAGACAAAACCAGAGCCTGTTTCAGGGAGCTAGGTGTATCTTATGCAATTTATTTCTTCACCCTTAAAGATTTCTAGTGTAAGGTGAAACATTTGAACAATTCAAACTAAACTGAACGTGTCTCAATAGCTGAGCAGTATATGGCTCTTGCTGCAGAAGGGTGGGTCGCTTTTCAATCATGATCTAAAAAAACACTACATCTACACTTGATTTTAGCCATAAAACTTTAATATGTCCAGCTTAAAGAGAGATCTTCTGAATTTAATAGGCTTGGGCACCCCATTTTCTAGTTTGCAAAATTGCTGAAGGTCACTCAGCCTTTGGTGAGCAAGAGTCTCTTGCCTACAGGAAACTGAAGCTGTGCATTAATCTGAAATCCACCCGAGCCCCTCAGGTTGTCTGACCACCTGTCAAAGTCTTCACAGCCATCAATCACTGGAACACCTCAATGTTTCTCTACCACCTGCCTCTGTACCAGTCTCTGTTCTCCACAGCCCTCCAGGGTGTCACACTCAGCTTAGGGCTGCAGATTTTTATTTCCTCTTGCCATGCTCATGCCTCAGCTTCTCTCTCCTCCACGGGGACACAAAGATGGGATCACCCCTGGAATGCTCTCCCTAACTTTACAGAAGGTAAAATGGGTTCAGTCCCTCCACAAACCCCAGAGCAGCCACACACAGATGCCAAAGGAGGAGCAGAACAGCCCAGGCATAGATAGGATTTCCTCAAGTGTTCTGTCAGGCTCCAGCTACCATCACCTCAATCACTACAGCTGGATGTGCCATCCCCTCCCCAAATTTAGAAACCCATGACAGATCTTTTCTGCCCAGGAACTTGATCTGGAAAGATGAACCAACCCTGTTGATTTTGAGCAGCCACAACATCTTTCTCCAAAGCATTCTCTCCACTCTATATAAATTTTTTCTCTTTTTGCTTGTTTTGAACTTGGCTCCTACTGTCTTCCCTTGAGGTACTACAGATCTGTATTAGAAGAGAAGACAACAGATATTTATTCACCTCCTGTGTGACATATGTTTTTTAGTTCACCATCATCTTTTCAGCCTCTTTTCCAAAAGAAAAAGATTAATCCTCCTCAGCAGACAGTTCTATGGAAGCCATCCCATGTCTCTGATGACCCTTGCTGCTCTTTCCTGAACCTTCTCTAGTCCCTTTGGAGATGAGATGATCAGAACAACACAAAGTGTTCATGTTGTGAGTGCATGTATCTAACAGATGCTTATGTTCTCTGTTTTGTTTAATATTCCTTTCTTCCCAATGCCTGATTTAATTTGTGACTGCTACCAGACACTGACCTGAGACTTTCCTTGAACCATCCAGAGAAACCCCAAGGTCTCCCTCCTCTGAAATAATGGTCAGTTCAGGGTCCATTACTTCACATGTGGACTCTGGTATGGGTTTTTCCATATGCATCACTCCACTTTATCTGTGTGGTATTTCTTTCATCTGCCATAGGATTACCTCATCACTCAGAGTCCTGAACTTCAGCACAGCTCACACAGCCACAATTCCAGGCAGTGGAACCTGACATTCCCTGTTTAAAGCAGAGCTAAGCTCAGAGTCAGACCCTGGTTTGTCCACTCATGATGTCCCTTCCTGCAGGAAATGGCCCTGTTTCCCTACCTACCATTCCCTGCCTCCTCACTGATCACTGATCCACACTCCCATCCGAGCTGTTTGGTTTCTTCTTCCCTAGGGAAGACCTCTGCCATGGTGCTGATGGAAATCCAAACTGATTGCTCGGCTCACCCCAACCCAAGAGCACAAGGATTTTAGTGGACCCTATGGGCCATGTCTTGAACACCACACACAGAATGCTTTAGGCTGGAAAACACTCCTAAGGACATGGACTCCAACCATAAACCCAGCACTGCCAAGCCACCACTAAACTGTGTCCCCAAGCACCACACCTACACATTTTCTGAACACTTCCAGGGATGGTGACTCTACCACCTCCCTGGGCAGCCTGTTCCAATGACTGACCACACTTAGAGTGAAGACAGTTTTCTAATATCCAATCTAAACCTCCCCTAGCATTACTTGAGGACATTTCCTCTTGTCCTATCACTTCTTACCTCTGAGAAGAGACCAAATTCCACCCGGTTGCCCCCTCCTGTCACGAGTTGTGCAGAGTCAGAAGGTCCCCCCAAGCCTCCTTTTCTCTCAGGCTGAGCCCCCCAGCTCCCTCAGCTGCTCCCCATCAGACTTGTGCTCCAGACCCTTCCCCAGCTCCACTGCCCTTCTCTGGACATGCTGCAGCCCCTTAATGTCCTTCCTGTAGAGAGGGACCCAAAACTGAACACAGGATTGGAGCTGTGGTGTGGCTGAGATGCCTTTCCAGAAACCAGCCATTAAACTTCAGATGGCCTTTTTTTCATAAGCACCATCTACTTCCCCTAAAAATACAAGGAATCACAGAATAGCTTGGGTTGGGAAGGACCTTTAAAGGTCCCCTAGTCCAAACTCCCCCTGCAATGAGCAGGGACATTGCAGAGATTCTGTTTAAGAGCTCCTTTTTGTCTGACAAAACCTCTCTCTAAACCCCTGCCTTCACTTTTTTTGCCAGCATTATGCTCCCAGCAATGCCCCTGCCCTCAGTACCTGGTCCCCAGATGCAATGAGCTGAGTTATTTTGAAAGCAAGAGATCCAGGCAGCAGAAACACCCAAGGCTCTTTCGACGCCAACGCAAGGAAAGCGGCAGAGACCCCAGATCAAACAGCATCAGGAAAGAACAAAGCAAGATGGAAACTAAAATGGAAGGATTCAGGGAAATGTGGGAGTAATTTCAGAATTAGAGCAAGAAGGAAGTTAAATTGAGTGGAAGGAAAATAGACCATGAAATCCTTGAGGCTGATGCACAGACGCTGTCCAGTTACAACACAAGAAGGCAGGCTAATGTCTCTTTTCCTCATCTGTTTTGCTCTTTCTTTTGTGTTTTGGGATTTTTCTTTTTTTTTAGGGAAACAAAAAGAAACAAAACAAAACCCAAACTATTTTGTAGGACGTGTTTGCTACAAAAGGCAAGGAAGATTTCAGTGCTAACACAGCTGACAAAACCCTCATCTGGGATTGCATGGCACTTTTCCCACACTACTGCAGCGGAGTCCAAACTGGAGCTGCCCACGGAAGGAGTTTCACCTTGAGGTGTTCAGATACTCCTGTCTTGGGTGCAGGGCACCAACATTAAGAGATAAGAGTTTTTTTTGCCATGGTAACAGTGTTAGAAAAACTATTTAATAGGAACCCTCCCTATCTTGGCTCAGCTCCTGCCATTTTAATGTTTCCTTTTGAATTAAACATGGGAAATTAGGAGAGGAATGAGCCACTTAGTTCAAAACCAGAGCCAAAACTTCCCCAAGTGTGCCTGTGTGTAACTTGGGTATTACCTACTCTTTAACACAAAGTCTACAGGAAAGAGGGGACGGATTTGTACAAACTGCAGTAAAGGGTGTCAGTGACACACCTGGATGCCAAGAAATCTTCAACATCCAACTTTAAACAGAGAGAGTGCCTTAGAGGTGGGAAAAACACCTGAGGCTGGTGTGGCCCTGCAGGTGTAACCCTCCCAGCCCCCACAGAGTCTCCACACAGGTCTTTGGCAGGCAGTAACGTCAGCAGGTATCTGTCATGCTCCTGGCAAGGACCAAACCCTTTCCTTCTGTCACCTTCTTGCTCCTCATGCCTGAACTGAACAGACTTCAGTGCTTTATTGGGGCAGCTGTGAGCTGAGCAGGTCCATCCAGAGCCAGGGGGAACCAGGCTTGAGTTCCTGGGCAGTTAATGAAAATATTTCCCTTATCTGACCTCACTGGTCTCTGCCGAGCAGCAGCACAGCTCACCATCTTGCCTGCAATATTTGCAATGATTAAAAGGAATTAGGAAGGAACTGCAACTGAAATTTCACACCAATCCTGAGGAATGCAGCTGTCTGCTAGAAAGGCAAGGACACCAGCACCATCCTCAGCTTTGGGACATCAGCACAGAGTGAGCTGGGACCACAGGAACCAGAGCTCCAGTCAGAGGATGTTTGTTAGTTGTGTCTGCAAAGGGCTCTGCGGAGTCTCATGGGTCTTATCAGTGATCCCCAGGCTGGCAGGAGTTGAAGCAAGGCAAGATGAATGCTCCTGGGACATATTCCTGTGCAGAAGAGCCCTTCTTTGGCAGGAAAATAGAAAGGGATGTGACCTAACAGGTCTGTTCTATCCTTGACGTCTTAGACTCAGAGGCAGCGCCCTTGGAAAACCAGAGATGCTCCCTTTGAAGTCTGTGGGAAATCTGCTGTGCTCTTGACCTGCAGCCAGCCCTCCTGAGGGGGGCAGGGATCCAGAGCACCACTGTCACCCACCAAAGCCATGGGCTGGCAGCTGGTTCTGACATGGCACAGGAGAGGAGGCTGCAGGATGAGTTTGGGGACCAGCTAGGGATGGGTGAAAGGGTACAACTGTCACCCTGCCACATGAGGGTACAGAGCGTGTTCACTGTGATGGGTCTGGAGGGAACAACCAGGAGCATCCTGTGCACTTAGAAGCATTAAGCTCCTCACATCATTGAGCTTCTGTCTGTGTAGCTCTGTCTTTATAAAATAGATACCATTTCCATAAACACCCTCAGGACCTGTACAGATAACATCTGTGAAACCAAGTCTGCTTTTACACTGCATGAAAATGCTGGGGTAAAGAAGGGTGTTGAGTGCTGGAGGTCCAGATGTCTCTGTTACTGTGCTCCAAATGTGATTTAGCAGCACAGACGTGCACAGATCCCCTCCACATGAAGGTCACACAGGGCAGAATTGGGCCCCCCAGGCCCAGCAGGGAAGATGGGACAGCTCTAAGGCAGTGTAGAGCTCTAAGGCACTGCTCTAAGGCAGTGTTGGTGATGCAGCACAAGCCAAGCCCTCCTGACAGCTAGTTCCTCAACATGCCATCATGTTGAGGCTGAATCTACCTGTCTGCTAATTCATCTGGTTTATTTTTTATGCTGGGAGTTAAAACACATCAGGGCCCCTCTCCTTGCCCCCCTCCCCCAGGAAAACATTTGGCTGCCTCTCCCTGCATCCCAACACGCAGCCCAGCGGCGCTGCCTCACTGTTTGTGCTGCGCTTCCTGCCAAAAATATTTCCAGAGGTTCATATAAATGTCCAGTACTTAATAGTTCTGGCTGTTGCACATCCCTTCCTAACCCAGGGTGAGTCAGACACTTCCTGGGGCTAAGGCACCTTGGGGGAGCAGTGGCAGGGTGGGGCAGTGGATTGACAGTGTCCCTTGCTTGTCGGCCCTGAGCACTGGGGAAGCCCCTCCTTCATGATCTCAAAGTATCTCCAGGCTGGCATCTGCAAAGCTGCTGTGGATGTGGGGATGCCTCATCCCTGAAAGGATGCCTCATCCCAAGGCCAAGCTGGATGTGACTCTGAGGAACCTGGGCTAGTGAAAGGTGTCCCTGCCCACAGCAGTGGGGATGCAACTAGATGATCTTTAAGGTCCCTTCCAACCCAAAGCCTCCTGTGATTCCATGAGTAAGAGCCTTAACACGCTGAAGGCTTTGCCCAGAAGATCATTGCCTGTATTCAAGATGTGTTACGCTGTAGGGAGTTTTTGGGAAGGGTTTGGAGCCAGCCTTTTTCTCTTTCCACCCAGTTCTGGGGGTGAAGTGAACACATATGTGTTCTTTTGCTGCTTGCAGGACTCATTTGATGACTTGGTTGGTGTGTTCAGGTTCACCACCAAGGTGACTTGGCCTCCCTACCTTGCTCTCAACAGCTGCAGGCCCTGGGTCCTTCTAATATTTCAGATGGGACAAAGATGACTTACACAGCTGTAGGATGGAAAAGCCTCCAAGTATTCCTGGGACATCCTTTCAAAGTCCTGCCAGGTCCCTTCAGAGCTGATTCCCAAATATCCCTCCTGCAGCACAGCAGCAACCAGGATCCACCCATGGCTCCTCTGTGCCACTGGTGCTCACTAAACTGACCTGGACCTTTGGGGCAGCACCCTTGGGTTTGAACCCAGTCAGATCTGAGGCCAGATCTTGCTGGTGTGGATATATGGCATGGCCCCATAGAATCAGAAATAGTTTGAGTTGTAAAGGACCCTTAAAGGTCACCTAGTCCAACCCCCTGCAGTGTGCAGGGACACCTTTAACTAGATCAGGTTGCTCAGAGACCTGCCTAGCCTGACCGTGAGTGGTTTTTAGGGATGGGATATGTATCACCTCTCTGGGCAACCTGTGCCAGTGTTTTACAAGCCTCATTGCAAAAACCTTTTTCCTTATATCTAGTCTAAATCTACCCTCTTTTAGTTTAAAACCATTATGCCTTGTCCTGTGACAACAGGGCGTACTAAACAATTTGTCCTTTTTTTTTTATAGGCCTCCTTTAAGGGGAAGGGGTGAGGGGGCTGAAAAAATCTCCCAGAACCTTTTCTTCTCCAGGCTGAACAATCCCAACTTTCTCAGCCATTCACTTGATCAACTTTGTGGCCTTCTCTGTGTTTGCTCCAACAGATCCACGTCCTTCCTGTCCTGAGGATTCCAGAGGTGGATGCAGCACTGCAGGTGGGGCCTCACCAGAGCAGAGCAGAGAGGAAGAGTCACCTCCCCTGACCATCTCTGGTGTCACAGTGTCAGATGTTCCACAGAGCTCTACTCCAGCCAGCCATGGGCAGATATTCCATGCCATGGGTCTGGGGGGCTTTGTTTCCTCTGCCCCCAGAATGCAGTGGCAGGAAAGGGGCAGCCCTGTGCTAGCAATGCAATCTCAGCAGTTGGAAAGCAACCCTCACCCTGGCCTCACCATGGGGAGCAAAGTGCTCAGCCCAGGCCCAAACCCAGCTGAAAAATGCCAACAAGAACAAAAGCAGCACTGCTCAGTCCTGACCGAGGTGCCTTTGCCTCCTGGGTGGGTCCAGGCTGTCAAACAACCCAGCTCCTGGTTCCCTCCCAGCTCCTGGCTCCCCCATTGCTCACATTACAAAAACATGAGTTCACTCCTTGGAGCGAATGAATTGGCTTCCTCCAAACAAAACCTAGGTGTGGTGCTGGGTGAGTTCACCCAGGGAATCTCTTCCAAATGGCAGTCTGGTTAATGCTGCCCCAGTTCTGGCTCTGCTCTCTTTTGGACAATTGTCCTGCACTTCCCACAGAGGTTTTGCACACCCAAAGCCTCCTGCACATAGCACACCCCTCAGTATCACGCCTGAAAAATATCACATTGGTGGGCTGCAGCAAAGCTCTCACCTTATTGCTGGTTCTTTGAACAACTTCTCAAAATAGTGGCTAGACAGACAATTACTGGGATTATCAGAGGAGAAATCCCAGGGCTACTGGACACAGAAAATCTCCTCTGAAAGGGGCTGCCTTCCAGCACTATAGTGGGAAAACAATTTTTGGGGGGTAGTTTAGTAGTGGCCATCTGCATCTCTGAGGTCCAATGGATCCAAACACCCTAGTAAATAGAAGAGCAAGCTCCACTGGGGACAACGGCATTAACTCTTCAGTCACCAGCCACTGATGCACACCATGGGGTTTTCCCCTCCCTTGCTGTCCCTGCTGAGCCCCTGGAGCTGTCAGGAGCCCATGGCAGCTGCAGAGGAGCACAACCTCCCACAGCACACACGTGGCTCTGTCTGCATCCCTGCATGGCACAGGGGACAGTGCAAACCAGGATGGGATACATCACTTGGGGAACACACATGGCATTGACCAAAGGAGACGCAGGCTGGGAACAAAGAGCCTGGGGAGCTCTGCTGCAAGGTACTGAAAAGTGTCCCACCTCCCCACTGCAGCCCAGAAAGGAATTTGACAGTGGATTAAGGCAGGGAGCAGAGGCTGGATTCAAAGCTTGATGGAGAAAAGCAGACTCTTTTCTCCAATTTCAGTGGGAGACATAAGAAAACACAGAGGTTAACTCAGGGTGGCTGCAGCAGGCAGAGCAAATACCTCCCGACAGGAGCAGGATTTGTAGCAAAGGATAAAATCAGCTAGACAGCAGCCAAGGGAGCAAAAAAGCCCTGTTCTTGGTGACACACAGCCATTGTTTTCAGGATTTTTGTCCTTTTGTTTGGTTTCTCCCTTATTTTCTTTCCTCCTGTGTTGCTTCAGGCCAGTATTTTGTCATCTTCTTTAGCTGTTAAACCACAGGGCTGCCCCACTCTGGGCTCTAAATATCCATCAGTGTCACTTGGGACTGGCAGCAGCCGTGGAGATGCTCTGGTTAACACTGGGCTGTTCAGTGACAACACACAGCAGTGGCACTGGACACTGTGTCTGGAAGATGCTCCTGCTCTCCTGAAGTCCAGCTGCATCTCTCCATCAGCCAAACCTTCCTGCCCAGCCTTCACCCCCCGAGAGTTCAATGGGTGGTTTGCCTACAGGAGCTGGGTTTTAAGGCATCCTAGGGTTTCCTGCTGGTAGGATCACAGAGGGATGAATCACTGGGAACAGGGCTGGGAGATGTCAGCAGGTGATCAAGGATAGCTCTCAGCCTCCCCACCACACAGAAAGGACACGTCAGCGACACTGGTCACATGCAGGGTCCTGCCTGCAGAGGTGACAAACCACAGCCACCCTTGGGATGACACACAAAGAGGGTGAGCACAAAATGATGCATCTGCAGAACAGCCTCAGCCTCTGCTGGCTTGTGGCTAAGGCACTGCTCAAGCCACAGCTCCTGCCTCCATTTCCTGCCTGGTTTGTCCCTTCAAACCCCTGCAGACAGTTTGTCCCCACAGCCACAAAATCTCCTCCTGTAGCCTTGAGGCTTCTGCTCCTGATGTCCCACCATGCTCCCAACGGGAAGGAGCAGGGTCTTTTCTGCACTGATTTAACAAGAAGCCACAGCAGCCATGTGCATGCCAGCGGCACAAAGTGAAAGGATACTAGTGTGTGTGTGGTGGGGAGGGAACCTCCATCCCAGCAACTAAAAAGCCCTATAAAACCCTAAAGTATCTCCAGAACCCACACGAGTGCAGAGAGCGGGGAACAGCTGCCGAGGAAGAGAATGTTCTGGCAACGTGGTGGTGAAAAGATTTAGGAAAACGCCAATGCACTTCAAGGGAAGATAAATGTCTGTGGACACATTTGCTCCCGGCACAGACTCCAGCTCACTGTGGCTCAATGCATCACTTTCTTCAGGAGGAGCTGGACAGCAGTGCTCCAGAGAGAAAACAGATGTGCAAGCCCAGGCAGGCTCCAGATCAGGAAGGCTGCTGTGGTTGTCTCCATCCATCGAGGGAGAGTTTGCTGCCACCTTAGGGTCTGTCAGCACAGCTGAGGAGCTCGATCCCAGCTCCTGGGAGTGCAACATGCTGGTTTGCTTGGCTATTCTTGCAGTCTCATGGTGAAGGGCACAATTCCCTTCTGGCCAAGGCCTCCAGCAGAAAACCTGGTGGCTAAGGCCATACTGCAATAAAAGTTACAATGGTTCAGTTTCACAGATGGGATTTGCTGAAGGATGAGTCTCTTGCTGCCAATAGGAATTTGCAGACAAAAAAAGAGACGGAATTGCGTCGCATGGAGAACAGTTGCTTTGAAGATAGGCAATGCTGCTGTCACATCTTGTCCCCTCCAGATGGTTGCATCACTCCATGAATTTGAACATCTACCAGCAAAAGGATGGGTAGGAGTCTTCACATGGAGGACAAGGTGACCCCAGGTCCTTGTGAACGCAGTGCTATGTCTCTGCATCAAAGATGTTTGGGTTCACTGACCACCCACCACGGCAGGGAGAGAAAGATGAAAAGGATGGAAGTGATGACCCACCATGTCACATGTGGAGGGTCCTGCAGCAGCCAGGGCAGTGCAAGAACTCACTGACCAGCATCTGCCAGGGCATTGAGGGCAGGAGACCAGTGCTCCAGATAGGAGCTGCCCAGCCACAGGGACAGGAGCAGCCCCCAGGAGGGACACCAGAAAAGCAGCAGCAGAGGGACAGCCAAGTACAGCAGAAGCATCTCACCACCTCAAAGTGCCTCAGAGCAGGTCAGTGTTTTCCAAGGAGAACTACACTGTTTGCCTCAGGAGTCTGCTGTCAGTGGAAGGATCACTTGGACAAATGATACTTGGGGGACTAAGGGGGAGAAATCTCTTCTGGACTTAATAGCTGAAGACCACAAGTACCAAGACCAGGGGGAAGAAGCTGTTTCTCAGGAGCATCTGCTCTTCAATCCCACTTCAGTGCTATGGTCATATGGCAAAGGCAGCAGCTCAATTCAGAGAGGGAGAGAAATCCTCGTTCCTGGTGGCTGTGACACCAAGGGGTGAACACAATGGCAAGGACATGTCTCTCCCAACAGCAGGCAGCTTCCCAGAGCTGGCAGCTGCCCGCCTACCTCCCACCTCTGAGGGAGCCCTGGCCTCCGAGGCAAGCTGGGGACAGCTCAGCCCTCAGGGACACGGCTGGGTTAGCCTCCCCTTGTGTGAAACAACTGTGTTTGGCTCTTCCTCCACCAAGAACTGGGAGAAAAAAAAAAGAACCACACCCCTTCCTGCCATCTGGAGAGTTAGCCAGCACAAGCCAAAACATGTGTGCCATATGTAGGCAGCTGTGGAGCGCCGGGACGCCGCCGTCAGCCCATCTGTCCGCTGTGCTGTGTGCCAGTCGCCTGCCCTAGGGTGGGCTGCTGAGACAGGGAGAGTGTCCTGCAGAGAGGCATGACTTCCCTTTCCTGCTCCTCCTCCTCCTCCTCAGCAAGCATGGATGGGCTCCCTATAGTGTGGCCGTGGTGGGTCTGATCCTGCAAGCAATGGGGTTTTATCTCACATGTGCCAGTGAGGATGGGTATCTCCACTCGTGCATCCAAACAGGGTAGGGACAGGGATGACACCTGTGGATGTTGGCTGAGGAAGGCTCCTGCTTCCAGCAGCTCCACATGCAGCACCTGACCCCCAGCCAAAGGAGCGTGGGGCCAGGGTCGGCTGTGTGCAAGCACGGCACAATCCCCTGCTCCTCGCCCGCCCGTCTGCGGGGACGTATCAGTTTCAGTGCCTCAGGAAAAGCCTCCCAGCTGCTTAAGAGCCTGATATGTGATGACAAGGAGGGGACGGAGGACTAACCAAGGAACAAGAAGGGAGGCCTGGAGCAGACAGCACACAGGCATTGCCTCTCTCAAGGGGCTGAAGGCCCTTTGTATGCCCTGGCGTGTGGGAAGACGGTGCTAACCTGAGAAAGCTTCCCTACTGCGTGTACCTCCACCAGGGCATCTCCACAGCCCTGCTTCCCACCCGCTGGCCAAGGTGTGACAGAAAGGAACCTCCTGTCTCCTGATCTGAGCTGCACCCCAGAAGCCCCTCTGCCGTCACCGCTGCGAATGACGCGAGTGCCAAGGCAGCGCCGTGCGTGTGTGCAATGAAGCTGACTGTCACCTGATGTCACGGATGGCACCAGGCACGCCGCTGGCAGCCCAACAAGAAATGAATGCAAATGTCATCCAATGATGGTCAGGACAGCCAGCCCACCCCTCAGCAAATTGCTAGGAAAACCTCGTGGCAAACATTTCCCAGAGAATGATTTCTTTCTCTCTGCAGAGTGAGCACAGCTCTGCCAGTATGCTCCTGTGCTGACCCTAGAGACCGGCTTTCACGGGAAGAGAGGACGGCAACTTGTTCTCCAGGCTCTTTGGGCTCCCAGCTGAGTCCATGGCTGAAGTGATTTATAGAGACAGGGCCAAGGCCAGGAATCTGAGGCTTTTCAAGAGTTGCCCATTTCCCAAAAGAGTGCGGCTTTAATTTGTTGCCTGCCTGACTTGTGCTTGAGGCTCAGCCTAGAACAAGATTGCCAGTGATTTGGGAAATCAGTGCTACTTCCCCTTGCGGTTTTGGTGGTGTAGATGTCTGTCCATGGAGAATCAGACTGACACTTCCAGGCATGTTACACACAGTCACCAAACAACTGAAATATGGAAGCAACTCACAGAAACAAAATACATCAAGTCTGGAGTTTGCATCTACAACGGACAGCCTCAGCGCTGGGGGACAGCACCCAGCACGCACTGGATTACTGGGATTGTAACAGGAGCAGTGAGATCCCACCACTGCACAGTGATCAGAAATGCTCTAGTTTAGTTGTCCACCCCTGATTCTCCTGACACACAGCCCCGGTCTCAGCTCCTGAACTGTGTTTGCTGAAGCAGATGACAGGGAAGGATTAACTCTTGGGGTGCAACAACCCAACACACAGCAGTCATTGAGAAGGGCTCCAGGCAGCATGCTGAAGATAGGAAGAAGCAGATTTCCTCTAAACAGGGGAGAGGATCGAGTCATAAATTGAGCACACTTGGGGAATGGCTCAGATTAGTAATGTCCAAAAGATGGTAGGGAAAAGCCTGTGTGTGTGAGCTCCCCTGCAAGCAGAGCATGCTGCTCCCACCACGCTGGAGAGACCATCCTGGGAGAGGAGATGCTTAACTCCTCTCACAGTCAGACTCATTTGCAGCTTACCACCCTCTGAGCCCTCTGCACCTCCTCCTTCCTGCACACCTGGAATAGTCCCATCAACATTTAACAGAAAGGCAGAAAAGCCAGCACAGCTGGGTTTGCACAATGTGACAGTACATCTTTGTCTATCACTGCACTCTACACAGTGCCTACATGCAGAGAAGGCTGAGTACAGGGGCCAGGGCACTGATTTATCCTTGTGCAGAAGGTACAAGAGCCTTGTGGCTTCTGTGCATCTCTCCTCATCCTGGGGAGGTAATGGAAGGATTTTGACCAAAACCTTCCATTTACCTTTCAAAAGTGCCACCCTGACACTGTGAACATATCCCTTACAGACAACCATAAGGATTCTCAAGTCCTTTCAGCAAGAAAGCTCAGCACCAGACACACTTCAAACACACCCTACAGTAAAAACCATGGGAAGCTAACTGGCGGAGGACCACAGCTCAGCTGGGCTACCCCTAGCACACAGGGCACACAGAACGTTTCAGAGGCTGCTGCAAGAACCCCAGGGGCTCTGAGGGATCAAGCACCCTGCACAAAAGTAAACAGGAGCACGGTGTTGCCCAGATTCCCGGTGATCTCTTTGGGGGAGCTCACCGCAGCTGGACAGCTGGCAAGTACACGTGCTCTAGGTACAGGAGCATCACCCCAGCTCCCAGCTTGACCAAGTGCCTCTCTACACACTCTGTTCTCCCTCGGAGGGATTTCTCAGGTTTGCTTTATTTTTCGCTCTCTACACCACTCTCCCTCCGGGCGAGAAAAAAAAAAAAGTCCAAAACTTTCTAACTGCAAGCAAATTAAAAGCCCTTATTTATTTATCTTGAGTGTTAGCACAGATCTAGGGTTGGTACTTCCAGGCATTTTGAACCGACTTCCCCTCCTGTCAGGCGGCCACTGGGCTCCTGCCCTTCACCTCCCCTGGCCCCGGGCGCGGGGCAGCGCGGGCGCTCTCCCGTCCCCGCAGCCCCCCGCGGGGTCCCGACGGGCAGAGCACGGGACGGGCTGGCGGAGCGCTGCCCGGTGCTCCCCGCCGGCGGAGCGGCCGGGCGGAGCGGCCGGCGGTGCCCGGGCGGCGGCAGGTACCTGCTTGCGCAGCGCCTCGAAGGCGGCGCTGATGGTGTGGACGCGGGTCCTCTCCCGGGCGTTGGCCAGCAGCCGCCGCGTCTGCTGCAGCGCTTTGATCTCCGGCGAGACGCCGGACGCCTCGCCCGGCCGCGGGCGCGGGGAAGCGGCGGGCGGCGGCGGCGGGGCGGCGGGGAAGGCGCTGGCGGCGGCGGGGCCGAGCGCGGCGCTGCGCGGCTCCCAGGCGGGCGGCGGGGCGGCGGCGGCGGCGGGGGGCGGCGCGGGGGGGGCGCGGAGCCCGGTCCGCCGCCCGCTCAGCACTTTGAGCTCCACGCGGAAACTTTTGCAGCCGCCGTGCTTCCGCCGCAGCCGCCGCAGCCCCCCGAGCT